>NW_006711157.1:600000-1156739 GCF_000167675.1 Trichoderma reesei QM6a | reverse complement strand
TATAAGCGTTTTTACTTAATATTACTTATAAAACTCCTTTACTTTTAAAAAAGAAAGAAATAAAATTAAATTAAAGTTAGTAATTTATAAAACTAGAAAAAATAAAAAAGGGATTTTATATTAAATATAAAACTTTTAAATTTTACTTTTTTTATAAAATTAAAAAGATTTATAATAACTTTTATAAGTAATTTTTTTAAAAGTAGTAGTAAGTAATAATATATTTTATATAAAGTAAAAATAATATTAAGTATTATATTAAGGCTATTTTAAATTAATATATAAAATATATAGTATATATTATATTTTTACTATATAATAGTTTTAGCTTATATAAAATAATTAATATTTAAAAACTTAAAATTAATTTTAAATTAATTTTAAAAAAATATAAAATTAACTTATTATAAGTTTTTTATTTTTATTAATTTAAATTTATAAAGTAATACTTTTTAAACCTTTTATATTTTTAGCTATATAATATATTTTTTATAACTTAATAGTAATATATTTATTTTAGTTTATAAATATTTATAGTATATTAAATTTATATATTTAAAAAATTTATATATTAAACCTAGTATTATATTTATATAATAAAACCTTATTAATATTAATATAAATATTTATAAGAATTATATTTTATTTATAATTTATATAATAACCTTTTTTAATTTAAGTTTATAAGTTAGTAAAAAGGGATTATAATAATCCTCTGCTTTAAAATATAAATATAATACTTATATTTAATTAATTAAAATTAGTAAAAAAATAAAATTAATTTAAAAAAAGAAAAAATACTTAATAATATTCTTTTTTAAGTAGGATTTATATAATTCCTTTTATAAGTTTTAAAGCTTTTTAATTAAATTATTACTAATTAATATATACTTTTATTATATAATTAAAATAAACTTATATACTTTTACTTTTATATATATATATATTATTTATTAATAAAAAATGCTTTTAAAAAGTAATATAAAACTGTTTTTTAAAGCTATTACCCTCTTAATATTATATTAAACTTATTAAATAATAAATTAATTTTATAATTAAAATAAAATAGTATTTAATTATATATAAAAGTTTATAAAGTAAGAAAATCTTCTTTTTTTAAATATTTTTTAAGTATAAAATATTTAATCTTATTATTACTTAATTTTAAAAAGTCTAAAATACTTAATATATAATATATAGTTTTTATATATATTAGCTATAATAGTTTACTAGCTTTAATTATATATATAGTAAAAATAAAAATATAATTTTTATAGCTTTAATTTTTAATTTAAAATAATATTAAATTATATTTAAAACTATAATTATTATATTTTTTACTTTATTTGTATTATTTTTTATAACTAGTTCTTAACCTTTAAGTAAAATAAGAAGAGTTAAATTAATATTATTTTTATTATATTTTAATTTTTATTTTTAAGTAAGTAAGAATAGTTTAAAATATAAAAGTTAATTACTTTATATAAGTATTTACTAATATTAAATATACTTTTTATAAATATTAAACTTATTATAAAGCTTATATTCTTTATTTATAAATAATTCTAACTTATTTAAACTTAAAAGTAATATTAAATTAAAATTAATATTTATTATATTTATATTATTTTTATTTAATTTAGTATTTAAATATTATTTATAATATATTATATTAATAAGTAATTATTAATTATATAAAGATTATTATTATAATTATTACTATATATAATTATTAAAGGATTAATTTTAAATTAATTTTAAATTAATTCTTTTAAAAATGCACTTTATATAATAGCAGCTTAAGTTAAAATAGTAATAAGTAGTTAAGCTGTTTATATATAGCTTATCTTTAATATAAAAAAAAAGACTACTTATATAAAAACAGCTTACTGTTTTTTTAGCGCTAGGGATTACCTATATATATCTATATACAGCTTATATAGGTACCTTATAGACAGCTTATTTATACACTTGTATTAGGCAGACCAAGTAGTAGGAAGTACAAGATAAGCGAACTATGGAACAACTCTTAAAGTTCTTGAAGCCTTAATATCATTCAATTAGCTTAAGCTTATGTCTTATCCACATATGTTAACTTCTCCCCCCACCAACAAATCCCAGAGCCACCGGCATCACACAGTGTGATTTATGAAAGGCATCCTGGACAAGATAAGGTTAGGTATGAGAGATGGGAGACATTCGTGGGTATTCTTTGTGTCATTCCGCTTTGAAACGTTCAAATAACCACCTTACATCACGGCACGACTCGGCGTCAAAATACATAGACAGACTCTTGTACTTCAGCCATCGGCCAAATGGCGTCCAAAACCAGATAGCAAAACAGACTACAGACACCTATAGCTTCTACTGCGTCGTACGCCAATCTTTGTGTGACTGAATACATCTACGCTTCTCCGAACATGAACCTTCCTCAATGTGGAAAGGGACACGCAAGACAATGCTCGGGCACAGGTATAAATTGCCGACTTCCCCCTCTACATCTCGGAAATTTTTCAGTCCCGGAGGTGATCCTTGCTCAAGTGTAGTATCTGTTCTTTTCAAAAATCTGACCGATGACGCCCAGTTTCGAGGATTCGGCTGAGGTCTCAATGGGGTCCTGAAGGACTCGATGGTCGCTTGTGGGGGGGGGGGGGGGGGGGGGGAGGGGTCGCAAGTGCGTCCCCTTACTTTTTACTCGTGGCCTATGATGATTGGGTGCCTACATATAGGTGCAGCAAAGAAGCTGAGGCCATAACAATCTCCTTCTTACCCGTATTCTTCTCTTCTCTTAGCCAACCCTCTTAAGTTCTCGCCCGTGTTTGACAAGCAGCAGTCACGTAAGATTTCATTCTGCCATGTTGGGTCAAAGACAACGGCCACCGTCCGTTTTTTTTCTCAGTCAGGGAGATTAAGTTGCTGACTGACACTTCAGAGTCCAATTATTCCTTTAAAATGGCCACTCTGACGTTTACAGTTACTCCTGGCCCGGTTGATGTTCTACACCTATGCCTCTTGGGAATCCAAGTCAAGAGAGCCGGTATAAAACTAGCTGCCATCGGAATGGTGCAAGGCAGACTTGCTCGTGGCTTTTTTCAACTAAAGGAAGAGAAATTTCACAGTTTCATCAGATGATTGTAGATCGTCAAAGATGCAGTGTTCTCGAAACTATTCAAATCCATCTGGATACATCATTTTATTCACTATCTGCTGCTTTCCTCGAATAGTCCTGACAAAAGGTTCTGCTTAGATTTTGTAAGTTAGTAAGATGCCTTCGGCCATATAGCAAGACTTAGCAGCTTGTGCGAACTTTGTTCCACCCCAAGGAGGGAAGCCAACTGCTATCGACAGAACGCGCATAGAAATGACGGGCAGGCAATGGATGGAAGACTTCTTGAGACGTATTGTGCTCTCTGTTGTTGGCGGCGCATCCCTGTTGTTGTGCCCATAGGGCTCTCCTGGACACAAGCAGTACTCCAGCACTGCCCAGAGATGATACTGATACAGGAGGTGTAACTTGAGACACTGGAGGGACGCTCACCAGCTCTCTCCGATATAGATAGACAGGAAAAAGCTATTCCCTCAACCAGCGTCACGAACTCTAGCCCAAAACACTTTCCAAGGTCAAAGTTCAGATTTCATACATTACATGTATGTGACATGCAACTGAGAGATGGAAATTCCACTGAGAAACGATGCGCCATATCAATTTGTGGTCGCGTTCCATATCCAGACTTCGTTATTATAGATATCCGTGAATGACAAGGCTCTTTAGCACCGCCACCTTGGAAAAGTGCCTTCAGCCAATCGTCAGGCGCCTTCTATTCAACTTATGCAAGGTACTATTGGACCAACAGCAACTGACATGTTCAGCAGCCTGATTTGTCGTGACACAGCCTCGTCGGCCACCCTACGGCCCAATGTTGACGGCCCAGTGGCTGCACATCTCAGGCAGCGTTCATTGACCGCGTCGGGCGAGGAAAGTCAACCAACGCAACAATCTGCCACTGCTCTTACATCCGGATAGGTCCCAAATACCCGGGCTTGTCCAACACCGGAGAGCATTTACTTCCAGTCGCACTTCTAGCCTGCATACCGAGCTACACTACAATGGCTCCCAGCCAAGCTACCGAGGACTATTACAAGTTCCTCGGTATACCCCAGTCGGCAGGAACAGATGCGATACGTGCCAGCTACCGAAAGCTTGCGTTGAAGTATCATCCAGACAGAAATCCAAACAATCCTCAAGCCACAGCTCAGTTCCAGCTGGTGTGTCTCCTCCCCTTATTGTATTTATGACAATGACGAACACTGACACAAAGTTCCATTACAGCTCGAGGCTGCCTACTCTACTCTATTTGACCCTGAACGGCGACGGGTTTACGATCTACAATACGAGTCAATCAAACGAAATTCAGCAACAGATAGTGGCAAGAACCCGCCGCCGCCGCAGTCGAATAGCAACAACTCCGACCAGCTATACAAGATACAGATAGCAAAGCTAGAGGCGGCAATACAACAATTACGAAATAGGGAGGATGAACTTGCAAGTCAATTAGCCAAAGCAAAGAAGGAGCATAGCATTAGCCAGGTAGCCCTCGGCAAATTACAACAGGAGGCAGATAGAGTAACAAAGGAAGAGGCCAACAGAAACAGCTGGTATGGTTATTTCTTCGCCAAGAAGCAATCGGAGGAAGAGAAGCAAGCGGCGCAGCGGCGCATGGTGGACAATAGGGCCGCTCGAAGTGTGCGAGAAGCAGAACTGAAACGTCTTGTGGCCCGTGTTCTCACTACTCAGTCGCAGCTCGATGATATCCAAAGGCGGGTGCGGGAGAAAGTGGACGAAAGGCACAGATTGCAGATACAGGAGATGAAACGGCAGCAAGACATTCGACTAGCCGAACTGAGGCGACAACAAGCGATGCAGAGAGAAAGAGAGGAGAGGGCGCGAGAAGACGCAGAAAGAAGACGCAAGGAGGAACAGGCCGAACGATTGCGAAAGGCTCAAGAGGCTGAACGCGTATGGAGGGAGCAAGAAGCTGAGAGAATACGAAGAGCACAAGAAGCTGAGAGAATTCGAAGAGCACAAGAAGCCAGATACTACGAGGGAAAATGGGACGACGGGGGAAAATGGGACGACGGGGGAATATGGGACGACGAGGGAAATCCGGACGACGAGGAAAGTTCGGACGACGAGGGATATCCGGACGACGACATTTTGTTCAGATTCTGGGACGACATGCCAAACAGGAACTTCTATAGAGAAGAACCACGACAAGGTGCAAGCCAGACAAAGGCCAGGGGCCAAAGGAGCCAAAGAGGGCAAGGACCTAGAGCGGGAAGCTCAACTAGCGGACAGTCAGCGAAAGGACCAGAAAGACGGAAATCTTCCTGTCTGCACAGGGCCTGGTGGGCGGAGGTGGAGGGACGCCACGAATGCGAGCGATGTCTAGAAACGACCCGCCGTTTTGCGTTTTGCTGCCCGGGCTGTCATATGGTCGCCTGCGCTGGATGTCGCGATACTTTGAAAAGAGGATGGTAGCCGTACCATGGGAATACATGTTCAATTGTATGGAGAAACAAGAATGGCGAACCTCGATTGAGATGCAGTATACGGGCATACAAACATAACATACTGGGCAAAGTGGTTGCTAACGAGCGAGGTAGACATGACAAGCTTCCTCAAAGTCTCTCTTACATGTTGAAAAAGCTCTGCGTGATGCATTCGAACGATGTGTAGTCTTCAAGTGTCTTATTGCTAAAGTATGTTGCAAATGATACACGTAGATATGCCTCAAAATTTGACTAACGACATTCTTGTCTTTATCCGATGACTTTCCAACACCATCTTTTTCTTATTTCCCCCGTCGTCTTTTCATCTAACACGTCGTTGCATCTCCAAGGCCGTAGTCGGTGGCTGCCAACAGCAGCTCCATGAAACCAGCACTGGTAGCCCTGAGGTTCGAGTTGTACTGGGAAACAGAGGGATAAAAGGGGCAAGACGCGGCGTTGTTGGCAAAGCCAAACTCAATCGTGTAAGAGTGGATGAGATTCTTGGTAGGATCGGAAAAGTGCCTCGAGTAAGCGTAGTCATCACTCGCGCCCGAGGTGGGATACAGCTGCGCCGACTGAAAGGCCGTGTAAGAGCGGCCGCCGCCAGCAGTCAGAGCTGAGGCCACGCGCTTGGCCGCGGCCTCCTTAACGTCCAGGTCCGCCTGGGGGACATACTCGCCGTAGCCTCGGCCGGGAGACGGCGTGTCGGTCAGGATTCCGCGGACCTTGTTGTAGGTGCCATTGAGGAAGTTCATGGTCGGGTAGTCGACCTGGTTCTCATCGCTGCCCCAGTTCCACAGGACGTCACCGGCATACGAGTGAAGGTCCACGAACCAGCGGACTTTGGAGTACGTGTCGAACACCCACTTGATGTTCTTGGTCTCGGGCTCAGAGAAGGCGCTGGCACCGTGGTACGTCTCGGAGCTAGGAGAGGTCGAGCCAACGCTGGACTGTGCCGACGAGGCGAAGAGGTTGCGGAAGTCCCAGAGGAAGTCAAAGTTCCGGTTCAGGTCGACTCCGGGGGACTGGCCCGAGTTGGGGTTGCGGTTCTTTCGCCAGCAGCTGTTGGTGGACTGGTCATAGGCCACGCCGTCGGGGTTGCTGAGCGGGATGAAGACGATTCCCGCGGCCAGCGCCGTCTTCACCTGGGCGTTGCTGTACGTCTTGGAGCCGTAGGTGAGGCCGGTGTTGTGGGCGTTGGCATACAGCAGATCCGAGATGAAGTAGAGCACACTGTCTGCGGAGCCGCGCTCTCGGGCGTGGATGTTGCCGTTGAAGAAGACGCGGTAGGCATCGGTACAGTTACCTCCGGTACCGCCGACCTTGGCTCCGACGACGGTTGCGCCCTGGGCCGTCTTGTAAGGAGTGTTGAAAGTTTGAACTCCGTACGTGTTGGCCAGGCCCTGCAGACCGCTGGTGACCTCCTTGACGTTGAGAATTGTGCTGAAGGAGGTGGATGAGGACTGAGTTCCCAGTCCTCGAGGCGCAGTTGAGCCACCGCTAAATCTGTCGCCGGTGCCGATGGGAGTTCCGTTGCTGGACTGGCGGCGGACGACTGGCTTCAGGCCACTCGCCTCGTCTCGCTCATGGGGAAGAAGACACGCCGAGGTGGCTTGGGAGAGCGCAAGAAGCGCAACGGGGATAAAGGTCTTCATCTTCAGCTATTGATGTCTGTACTGAGACGAGAAGGATGAGATGGCCTCTGAGGGCCCAGTCGAGAGCCGATCAGCCCCAACTTATATTCAAGTCGAGTGTCTTAGTCTGATACTAGATGGTCGTGTTTGTTGATGTCAGGCGCCCTCTTCGTGCCTCCTTGCCTTTCGATAGCAGTGTCACATCAGACAGGCACGGCAATGCGCCTTCATCCGGAAGTTGGGAGCGGCCGAGACTGTAGCTGCCGAAAAGAGGCAGGGTTCCTCTGGCTCGCGTAGTATTATTTGAAAACCAGAGGAGCTGCAGCTTGCCCTGAATCGACTGCCGGCCGCTTGCGCGTCTTGGTTTATAGAAACAAAAGTGCCGGCCCCGCTCACGAAAGGGATCTGCATCTCGTGGTCTGCGGTGGCACAGACGGGGTATGTAAGGAGGGCTTGCAGCGTCATGGGGGCTGTCCTCCCTCCCTAGGCACCTTAGCCAGAGGCCAAGGAGGAGGCTGGTATCACGGCTGGAGGTTGGCGATCGGCACCGTCCGATGAAGTCCCTCGAGCCTTATTTGTGTAGTCAAGCTGGTATCTAATGCTCCGAAAACGTCGTAACACTGCTTTAATACCGATTGTGCTTCTTGATACGTGTGCCGACAATTGGCCTATTCATGTAGTGAGCACTCAACAGTCCTTAACAAGCAGCATAATTCCCAGGTACTATTGCTATAAATGTATGCAATTGCGTCTGCAGAGAGCAAAAAAATTTTGTCAAAGAAGACAACATGAAGGACTTTTTGTACATCACGACACTGCAAGGAATCTTTGTGCATTGACGCCTATACGAGTACACGGCGCACGGGGGAGATAGCGGCAATCAACACCAGGTTAGGAAGGTCACCAGGGCGAGCGCCTACGGCAGCGGGATTCTCGATCGCGGGAGACTTGAGAGGAGATTGTCCCATGAATTGGCAGCCTCTACTGGACAGTTTAGAGATTAGATGCTGGTCAACCACGACATCGTTGGCTACCGAATGCTTCCTTCTCTCCGCCACTCTAATAGTAAGAACCCCCAATGTACCAACTGGATTGATTGAAGTACCTATCTTAAGCACCAGCAGGCTCCATGCTGTGATTGAAGCCCAACATGTGACGATGCTGTCGTGATTGTTGTTCATGCCTGCTTTGTATTAGCTGCTCCGCCGGTAACAAAGAGGCAGCTCCGCGTTTAGCTTAACTTGTCTTATAAAAATAAGCCTAAAACTAGGTAGAGGAACTTTATCTCCTCAGAACATGACTGGCAGGCAGATCTCGGACGGCTTTCAGTGCATGGCCGAATTAGGAAGGTGATGTGTCTCTGTGAAGAAGCCAGCCGCTGAACAAACTGTGGAACCGAGGCTCAACCCGTGAAGACTGGCTGCCTGTATCTGTGTTCCTTACAACAGGGACTCTTTACAACTCTTCGAATATTCCGTAGAGTCTTTTCAGCAAGATGTAAACCAGTTCAAGATTGTCAAGGCGTCTATCTATACGAGTTCCAAAGCTACCAGGCTTCCTACTTCAACTGGCTTGTCATTATCATGAACCCGCATACCACGGCCATCGTTAAACTCCTTCCACGAGTGTTTGTCATCCGACAATTCGTCGATAGTAAGGATATCGAAGCCGTCGAGGCCAAGCTCCCCATCCATTACGCCATGAACGAAACAATCGCCAATAAGTCGAAATCTTCGAGGCGAATGAGAGCAAGTGCGGTTCTCACAGCAGCTTTCGGGACGTAGAACCAGTGGTACCCTGCTCCCAGGCACAATGTATACTTCGTCCCCTTCTTTCATGAGCATTGGGCCCATACCCATATGCCCGTACTTGGCAAAGAAGCGTCTGTCATAATAGAACTCTTGGCTCTTGAGCTGCTTTTGTTCGGTGTCTCTGTCAAACACACTCTTGTTCTGGAGGATCAACTCCTTCTGTTGTCGGAGCAGTTCTCTATGTTCATTGATCATCTCTTCTTGCGACTTACGGAAGTCGTCGCGGTGAAGATATACTGTCGGCTGAGGCGCTTCCCCGGGCTCTGCAACCTCTGGTGCATATTTTTCTCCTGCGATTTCTCGACTAGACAGTCCCTGAGCATAGTGCACCAGACGGCCATTAAGGAGCCTCATGGCACCATCAAATGAATCATCCAGGCTTGCGGATTCGCTCATCAGGATGTCTTCCCTTGGCCTAAGGAATCTGCTATGTTGGAGAAGCCTAGCCTCACTGATAAGCTTCATGTGCTGGTGGATAGTCTCGATGTGAGCTTCTTCTTTGCCATTTTGGCCAAACAGCTTCTCACTTTGAGAGAGAAGCATTTCTTGCTTGTCGAGAGACTTCAGTGATGCCGAATAGAACTCGTCGACGTCATTGATGAAGAACATTGCTCGCTTCGATATAGATAGTCGTATGACCTCTGCAAATCGGTCGTAATCGAGAAAGAGAGGAGCGAGTGTCTCGTCCGGATCTCTTCCTAGAATAAGCCCTCCGTCTCTTGAATCAATATCACCGGCCTGGAGCCGTCTCAGGGATTCATCCGGGGTCTTCTTCATGTCGGAAAAGATTGTCCTCAGAAACATGTCATGCGTATACTCAACAGGCCGCGCCCGAGCCACTTTTGCCCATTCACCAAGCACCTTGGCCGCTATCTCAGCGTTGAGGGACTCGTGTATTGGCTCTGTGGTCTTCGTTACGGTTCCAACTTTCCTACCAATAATCCTCAGAGATTGCCCACTGTGGATGATGGTGCTGTATCTGGGAAGTTCTCTGAGGCCATCTGTGTGATAATACATCGCCAAATCCCCACAGATCTTCTCAATCTCTGGTCCGACAGTTGGCGAATGGAAAATGCTTGTTCTCGGGTCCCGTAACCGCGCAGCATATTCTGCTCTTAGAAGGCGTTGAGGGTAGTATTCAGCCTTGAGCTTGCCAAGAAGCGAAGCTATGTCGTCTCTTATCAACTCCGATACAGATTTGTTGTTCTCCGTCATCAATAGTAAACTGATGCCCTTGCAGGCATCATATAAAGTGGAAAGTTCGGTCCGCCGGCGCTCGATACTCTCACGTTCTGTGCTCCAGTCAGGAATCCAAGATGGGATATCTTGTCTTACTTTGCGGCTGTGATCCCCATTGAGAACAGCGAGCGACTTGGTGTTCCTGATAGCCACAAGAACTGGTGCCATGTGCACTTCGTCCACCTGTAAGCTGTAGTCAGGCCGTAACACGGTCGCTTCGTTGCATAGCCCTAGGAGCGCGTACACTCGGTCCCGCTCATCAGAAGTACGGCGAAATCCGAAATATCGCAGGAGCAGTAGAAGATTTGTTCCTCGAGATTGAGCCCAATGTGTACGGAAATTGTCCAAGTACAATATACGTGTGGCCAGATTGAAGACTTTCGCGTCGGCCGTTGACAAGGAGCTAGGATACTTCCCATGGATAGACTGCCAGTCACATAGAACCTCCGCAGCTGCGACTAGCAATGCCCATGGCACTTCAACGTTGCCACATCTTACGGTCAGACTGTTGGCGACAACGGCCTCCTGGACAACCCATATGCGATCCCACCAGGGAGCGAGTAATGTATGTCGCAAAGCCTCGGCAAGGGCAGCCATATGAGCATCGGGGATATCCTCCAAGACTCCAAGTGGGTTTGGGATTTCCCTGGACTGACTCACAATCGTCAAGAAGGCAAAAACCTCCAACGGTTGAACGGGCTTCTTCAGGGACGATGTCTTCCAAGCATCGATATACTGGCTTGCAAGCAAGAAATCGGCTTTGCAGCCACCGAACCTTTGAAACGGGCGTTGATCTCGAGAAGATGGGGGCTTAGGCATGCCAAGTTGCAGTCCACTGCCGAGAAAGATTATCACCTCTACTGCCCTGCTATAAATGTCTCGCATCTGAGCAACCTGGGAGGATCGCTCCTCGGTGTTACTCTGGTCAATGCACTATGCTTCAGTTAACGCATGTCCTACTCCATGTTACGAGAGCGTAGCAAACTTACGAGAGCATCAATCCAGAGAGCAATGTCCGCGTCTTCGTGTCGCAAATGCCTTAGGGCTATTTCGAGATTGGGCGTTACTCTGGCTTTACGCCCATTGACCAGGACCTCGGGGGGTACTCGACTCCAACGCCCCCAAGCATATGACAAGGCCTTGTACGGGGGGTACCCATCTCGTGAGCGGTCGAAGGGCAGAAGTGTGCAACGAATCTCATCTTCCCATTGACCCTGTGATAGCACGATCAAGCGGAAGAAGCCAGGTTCTGTATTCGCGGCCATAACGGCAAAGTCCTCGCAATATCCCTACAGCGGTTTGGGATCTGGGAAGAAATGAATTGGTAATCCATAATCCATGGCACTCCTAGGCATTTCTCCCATCTGCATCGACCCCCAACTCAGTCAACCAGAGCCTAATGTGTGCATTTTTTGTTGGGCATCAGCCGGCATGCAGCTGCGCCTCCGCGGGTGCTGAACCAACGCCAATTGGAGTTGCACCTCCTAGCACAACCACGGAAGAGCTGTCACACAAGACGAGTGATGCAGAACTCATCGCATACCATAACCCCGTTTCTTGATTCAGCAAGGGGAGAGACGGTGGTGTAAGGCGTTGGGCGTAGCTCACACTATAGAATATCTCCATGTAGAAGTACCTAGGAAGGCAATATCACATTTACAAGCGTATCGACAGTGAAGCATAATAGTAGCTGTTCATCACGGTAAGATTTATGCTTACCTTAGACTACCTCGACGGGCATGATGCTCTCACGATGCCGAAGTTCGACATGTGCAAAGGCATCGCTCGCTGCTGTGAGCTTCCTGTCCCATCCGTACGTTTAAAAGGTACATCATATCAAATCGTCGAAAGACCATATCAGATGCACCAAGAATGGTCTTCCCATTGAGATACCAAGCCCGGTTTAAGCTCTTCATCGCCACTTACTCCTCTTGGCAGAATATTCAGCTCAACACTGTTGTCATATATCAAGGACAACCTCATCCAGTCTTGGACACCGAAGGGCAGAGGGTGGGGTTAAGGCCAGCGATCTCGACATCAATAAGCCCTTAGGAAAAAAAAAACTCTCATCCAAGGATGATACAGTCTATCATGCGGCACCGGAGAGTTTCTGGCAGAAAAGAAGCAGTTTGGCCCAGTTCAGCCACCAGGCAGACGACATGTGGGCTCTCGGCAAGACACAAATTGTGTCTGAAAAGTCGCGAAAAGACGTACGTCGCCAGAGATTGTCAGTGTATCAGTATTTCCAGAGATCACGCCTCAAGCTTGTTCAGTAGGCTGTCTTCATGATCGTCGTGATGAGGCTGCAGAAGCAAAGGAAGAAGATGTTCCGTCTTGGCGTCTTCCTGTCCCCAAATCCCCAACGAGACAGGCTATTGCAAGCCACAATTTCTACTCTTGACGAGTACTGATTGTCTTGTTCAAGTACCTCTGCTTTACGGCTGTCAGACTTTTAACTTTGACAGTGCCTGTTCGGTCAATTCCATGTCATATCGCCCGCCGTATTGTTTCTTGTGGTTGACCTCCCCTCCATCGCCCGTTCAACTTCCACCTCCATCCTGTATGCTGAGCAAACAAACGACAGAAACAAGTCTTCCAAAGCACAATGTCCTGGGCAAGCCTCAGCACAGAGATTCAATGGCTCATCCTAGACTACCTGCGCGACTCCAAATGTCGCCAGTACGAGCCTCCCGCCCGCCGCCGAGCGCGCAGAGAAACAACCGGCATCTCCCAAGCAGCCTACGCATCCGTCTGCCGCGAATGGAAAGAGTTATTCGAGAAGGCCAACTTTGAGAAGCTCATCCTCCACCAGGACGACGTCACAATGCTAGGCGAGATCATTCCGCGATGCGGCGCGCTTGTCCGCTGGATCTGGCTCCGCATCGAGCTCCCCTCATACGACTGCTCCCTGTGCGATCAGCCGGAATCGGTGGAGGAAGACAAGATCAACAAATATCTCTTCACCGATGCTATTTGGGGTCTGTTTGAGATCCTCAGCCAGCTGAACGATAAGCATCACCCCGGCATAACCCTCGAACTAAGCGCGCACTCGCCCAGCCTCGTGGACCACTATGCCCAAGAGCTAGGCTGCATGATCAATGACACTGCATGGCACACATTAGGCGGAATCCAGTCCCCTCGGTCCCTCAACGACCGGTTCCATCGCTGGTGGTTCGGTCAGCGGCGGCGCATCACGGACGCTGCCGCCCTCAGAATGGTCGGTCATCCACAGGGGCTCCGTTTCGACTTGCGGGCACCCGCTGTCAAGCGCATGGACAAGACGCTTCCCAGGGTCAGGGCCGTCAAGGCCTTGGTGGTCCGCGGCCAGTGCTATCGACATTTGTCGGTGTCAAAGGCCCTCGACCCCATCATCAGAAATCTCACTCAGTTGCGCGATCTCTCCTACGAGTGTTGGGAAGGCTATGACACGGCCGAGATCAAGGGGCGACATATCCGATTGCGCGAAAACAAGATATTGTTGTCAGAGACGCTGAGGTACCGCCGAAGCTTGCGTAGAATCTGCCTATATGAGGGCACCAGTCGCTGTAATGAAGATCACCTCCGCCCTAGTTTGACTTGGAACCGTTCCGTAATTGGTTTTGGTTCTGACCTGGCAAAGGCAAGTCGGAACTTGAACGAGCTGTATGTCAACGACCTTGCCGAGGCCGATGACTTCTTCCGGCCATTTTGGGGCACAGATCTCCAAAAGCGCGCGCCGAGGCAGATGGTCTGGAGGAATCTCAAACGCATCTCTTTGTTTGCCGAACTGGTTCCCCCCCTTTCGTACGATGGTCGGATACAGGCCGCCGGCCACGCTGCCTGCAGGATGCCACAGCTCCAGTTTATGGAGTTGTGGTATTGCAATGGGCAATATCAGTGCGTCTTCACATATGATATCTCGCAGCATGCGCACGATACACACAAACTCGAGCTCAGAAGCTCGTGGGGAGGGCATCTTACTCCAGCCACCGTGCAGGTCTGGAGGAGCGCCGTTTGCGGCCGAGGGCTGGGAATGGAACTCGAGGTCCGCGGGCAAGGCGAGGTGTGTTTTCTTCCACGGGGGCGTGATCTCATGTGTGCGCTGGTGTTGAGAGGGGATGCGTTGACAGAGACCAGCCGACGGCAGATATTGGGTCAACATGGACACTCGGGCTTGGGCAGGGGTTCAAGACAGATGAAAGCCGACTACTAGCATAGAGCATTGAAGACAAGCGCAATGTAGCGACACTAGAAGGAAATAGATCTATTTGGCACTTGCAACAGCAGCATCAACAAAGACAGTAGTTTGCTGGGATGCTGGAAAGCCGCTCCTTGCTTCATTCCTCATGCTGCTTGGACTTGATGAAATCGAGGCGGGGGACATGCAAAACCTTGACGTTGCTGTCACTGCAGCTCTCTTTAGTAATATTGCGTTGAGGTTGACTCTTACTCGACTCTTACAGTTAGACTATAGTACATACATATCGGTCTCATATTACTTTTACACAACAACGAGGGCACTTCAAGTCGCTAGCCCAGTCGAGACTCGGGCAGATTCCACGCAGCGACATCACTCCCGAAGCCGTCAACCCCGGCCTCCAGAAGCGAACCGTGGTAGAAAAGCAAGGAGCCCTACAGTTCTCCTGCAAAACCTGCATTTGCAGCATAACGCAGCTGATAATCCCTCAAGTCAGCCCAGTGACGCAGCTCTTCCTCTTCGTCTTCCGCCGTCATCTGGAGCGGATCTGGCGCGCGGGTCTCTCCCACGGGTACGGGGCCTGTCTTCTCTAGCTTCATAAGCACCTCGAGAAGCTGCGACAGAGCCTCTTCTGACTTGATGGCAAACGGTCCTTTTCTCTCGGGGGCATCGTTGAGCAGCGTGGACGCAACCTGGCGAATCTTGTTGATGAGAGATCCGCCATTCGGCTCGAGATTTCGCTGTGAGATGGAACCCAGCACGGTAAGGAGGTTTTGCACGATAATTTCCCGCTCGGCAGACATGAACTCGAAAATCTCCTTGTCGTCCGCATCCTGAAGGGCCTTATCCTCGTCACTCGTCCCTTCAACTTCGAGAGTCTGCTGCTGCTCACTAAGGTGAACATCTCTCAGGTTGAAATACAGCTCCACGAAATACGACCTCGTAGCCAGCTGCGATACGAAAATGTTGGCCTTTTGAATCTCGTACTGCAGCTGTCGACGTCTTGTAGGCTGCGTCTTGATGATGTTGCGTACGTCGTGTGGCGGCTGCGTGTTGGGCCACACTGGCGGGACGTACTGCAGGCCGGCGTCTTCCATGCCGGCCAAAGGGTCTGTTTCACCCCCAGTGTTCCCCAGCTGGAGCTCTGGGGGGAGGTTATCGATGATGCTCTTGGCAGCCAAGAGACCATCTCTGAGCAGCAGCCTTTGGTCTGCCCATGGGAGGGTGCTCATGCCGTACGCGAGCTCCAGGCTGACGACGCCGTTCATGGTTGTGTAGATGTCAATGGCGAACCGGAAGCCCGTGAGAAGCGTCACGCTGCCCTCCGCCGGGTGGATGATCTCGTTTGCAAGAACGCAAATGTCATCCACGTTTTCGGGGTATGCAGGGTAAGGAAGACTGGGTGTAGACGGGGCGATGACAATGTCGGTATGCGATGCTCCCAGCTGCGAAAACGAGCTGCAAGAAGAGGTCAGCAGCCATGACTAGGTATGAGAGACAGCAGACACGGGACAACGGAGAAGCCATACCGAACACCTAGCAAAAGACACCAAAAGATGCGCTTGCCAATCTGGTCCTTAACGTGGTTGAAAGGCATCGAGTCGGGGGCAAAGCTGTCACTCCCAAAGGTGGGCAGCTCGCCAGGGTGTTTGGGCCTGCTGAAGCCGAGCTCTCTCAGGAGAGTCAGCGTTTCGGCCATGAAGTGGCGAGACGCATTCCATTGGGAAGTATAGCCAGATGCCAATCCAAGGAAGTAGCTGGTCGCAGCATCGTCGAGCGTCTTTGGCTGCTTCAGAACCCATCGACTTCCCCGCGTGAGAAGGGCAATGTCACGACATTTTTCAATCATGACTATGGCCTTGGGAAACAGGTGCGTGCTGTGCTGGGCCTTGAGATGCTCTCTCGCGCTTCGCGGAAACGATGCGACCAGGGCGGCAATCATGCTAGCCAGCAGCCCCAAGAACTCGGGCTTCAGGCGATCCTCCCGGTTCGCAAACGAGTGTCGGAATGTGGGCTCGTGGGGGAAGGGGGCGAGCGGGTGAATGTACGTGAAGAAGTCATCCACCAGGAGCTCCAGCACGGGCATTGGCGCAATAGCCTCGGCATCCAAGACGCTGTCCGTCGATATCGTCATGAGCGTCTTGGCGGCGTTCTGGGGCGACGGCGACGAGGGGAAGCCAGGAGGCACGACGGACGGGTCGATGCGAGCCCGCTTGGCGGCTTTGGCAGCCTCGGCGTGCTTGTTGGGCGGCCCGCGCCGCTTGGTCTCACGGTTGAAGGTGCAGTCGACGCCCAGCTCGCGGCACGGGCGACAGGGCATGTTGGAGTCGTCGCACTTGACCTTGCGCATGCTGCACATGTCGCAGGCGCGCCGCAGCCGCGTCAGCTTGGGGTTGATGGTGGGATCGCGCATGACGCCGCCGGGGCCCGCGACGAGATGCTGCGGCAGCTGGCCCTGGAGCTGGCCCTGAAGCTGTCCCGGGAGCTGGCCCTGGAGCTGCCCCGGCGGCATCTCAGGCGCGGGCGCGATGGGCACGCCGACGGCATGGGACTGGGCAACGGCCTCGGCGGCGGCATTCTGCAGCGGATGGTGGTTCTGGATGGCCTGGGCGGCATCGCTGGCGGCCTGCAGGATCTCGAGCCCGTTGCTGGCGTAGGCGTGGGCGGTGGCGTGCTGCGACGGCGACGGCGGGGGAGAGGCCGACATGGCAAAGGCGAGCTGCGCGAGGCTGAGGCTGTTGTCGCGATCGATGGCTGATTGTCGGCGGATATCCGGATGTTGTGGGTTGTTGAAGCGAGGTGACGCCGATACCGAGAGGCGGAAGCGAGAGAGCGCGAGAGAACTGGGCATGGGCGTGGGTGGTCACGTGATACTGCATTGTGGGGGAAATATTACAGGGTAGGTAGGGGTTTTGGCGTGAGCTGTGCCTGGGACGGAAGATTTGGTGATGGAATGGCATCTCATTGTCACATAGATGGGTTGCAACTCTTTGCAATTGGCGAATCGGTGATGAGACCTGGCTCATGTGTGTGGACCTTGATGGGATCTATGAAAGACGTGGTGCTGCCGTGGGAGAGCAAGGTGACACCTGGGTGGTTGGACTGAGACAAAACACCAAAATGGAAGCTATACAGAAAGAAGCCACACACAACCTCACAACACACCTGCAACAGGGCATTCTAGCACACATTGCTGCAGTATGTAGGTATAAATACCGCTGCTTCCTTTGAGATCTCATTGACAGATACCTACCACTTTCCTTCAGCCATATTCAATGCTCCATATTCAATCCCATCATCTCCAGCAGGATACCTACTCGTAGATACCTACCTAGAGACAGCTGGAACAGCTTCGTGCAAAATCCCAACGCAGTCCAGCAAATCCACGCGTAAGGTTGACGTAGCCGCACAAACATGCAGTTCCACGAGACGCTCCTAGCGTCGTTTTCCCACTCAGTGGACAGGCCCAACGATGACGGCTTTCCGTGTCAAAGCCTTTGACAACTCGCAGATCGGCCCAGTAATCCTTGCCTTGGCTGCTGTGACGCGCGACATTTCCCCCCCTCTACTGGCCTCTGGCTGGCTGGAGAAAAGCCTTTCGCATCCACACCTCTGGGCTGGAGTGACGTGGGTAGAAATGCAACTGGGTACGCGCTTGGGGAAAAGCACGTGAAAATGCTCCGTAGATCCATCTGCCACTGTTCGATTCAGGAACGTGCAAGACTTATCTTGAGCCGCAAGATCTACTAGGTACGGTGTCTCATACGCAGACACGTCGATTCTCAGCCTCCCGTGATATGGTAGATTCGAGGTTTGAGCTGATCAACACCCATTGCTTGGTGGAGGTCATCCATCTGCATGTGTAAAGTGCTCGTACGTGAGAATCTGTGACAGGAGTGTCTGCTCCGATGCGACGCTTGAGCGATGGTGTCTCTCTGCGGCTCTAGCAACGCACGGCTGTGGAGATCTGAGCGGGCTGCCAGGGACGGGATCAACAGGCAACCTTCTACTTGTACTTGTACGACCACTACCTACCTAGGTACTGTACTCGTATGCCACACATGCTAAAAATCGCGACGAAGCAGCATTAGCCCAGTACTTGAACCTCTGGAAGAGTGGCCGTTCAAGATTGACACCAGGTTTGAGACGGTGCATTCTGCCCGAGACGCACGATGCATCCAACACAGCTGGGAAGGTTACTCCGTGCCTCAGCCCACTTCCAAGAATTCAGCTGCCGCTATCAACATGGCTGAGATTAACAACCGGGAACGGAACGCTCACCGCTGCTTGTTTAGTGAGGAAAGTCTGAACCTCATAATATGAAGCATGCCAGTTCAGGTCAATACGGAGGCTTGCCCTTCTCCTGAATGAGCTCCTTTTTCTGGGAAGCATCTGGAAAAAGGGGCTGTTCTCACCTACCCGGGGGGGGGGGGGGGGGGGAAGAGTGAGCCATCGCTGCTCTCCCCCGCTCAACTTACTCCGTACGGAGATTCTCCGCTGGTGCCTCGCTACTCCGTATTGCGGGCATCGAGCCTTGTGGTCTGGCGATGGGTTGCCGTGAACCATCTGGCTCCATTGGTCATATTTCGGCTTCCAGGACGCTTGCGCTGGACTTGCCTAGTGCCGCTCCACCGCACCAGGTTGCCGGTGATGGTCATTTCACTGACATTTATTGGCTGTACTGGCCACTTACTCGTATACTGCTAATAGTTCTCAGCAAGGCAGCAAGGACGCCAGCCACTTTCGCACCGGTAGATACCTTGAACGAGGCAGATACGGTACTACGGAGTTGAGAGCGTGAGCGTAGAGTGCAGGTGAACTGTCTGTGGCTAGGTTTCTACCAAACCACTCCGTCAGTCTTCTTGCTGCAGACGATCAAAGAAGCACATAGTTGTACTCAGGGAAAAAGTCTGCATAGACGCTGATTCGGCCCGAGGGTAAACATACGGACAGCCTTCCATAACCCCTCCTCTGTGAGTGAATTTATGGACGTGGTGTTGAGGGCGACTACTGTAGCATCTCAGTGGTTTGGTGTGAATGCCATTTGACGGTTGTGTGGGCTGAGGTTGTGAGAATCTCAGCAGTGTTGCACCGTGTGCCAATACCTACCAGACCCATCCCGCCTGGTCCCCCCCCCCCACGCACGACGTGTAATAGTACAGGTACTTCTCCTATGGGCAGCTGGACGCTTGCAGTCGTGTACCTTGTCGATTCCATCTTGTCGTATGGTAAAAATGCCCCTCTTGTATTGCTTCAGTTGCAGAATGCCGCAGAACAAGCTTCGAACAAGTTACGGCTGACAAGGGGCCACGACCCGCAGCTGGAGCTCCCGATAGGGCGGCGGCCAAGTCACAGGCCATCTCAGCAAAGACGAGGCCGAGAACATCAATCGACGGAAAGGAGATAAACGTTGCGCCCCCCCAGAATACTAGCCGTCGTCTTAAGCCACACTCCTTCTCACCCTTCCCTCCTCCTGCCCATTCTCTCCCTGAACCCGCACAACTCCAGGAGCAGCTGTGACTCCTCCTGCCTCTCCTCTTCTCCTCGTCGTCCACACGTAGCAGGTGCTCGCTGTCGGTCAACAGTTTGAGCCTTCCCTCAGCAGCCGGCACCAAGCCTCCGAAGCGCTTGGCACCACAGTACGAGGCCAAGCACCGCCTAACGCCCTTCTGCCAGCCGCTGACCTTGTACCCCTCCCCCTCCTCCAGCACAGGTTCCTCGAGACTTTGCAAGCACCGACCGACGTCGACAAGACACAAACACAAAACCATCCGGGAACCTCGCGCGCAACCGGCACAATGGCGCGCCGTGAGTCTCTGTCTGAGATTCGCGCCGCCAACCCCGAGCTCTTCCTGACGGGCAACATCATCTCGGCGACCTTCAACATCCCCCATGCTGTGACATACCACAAGGGCGGTGCTTGGGTGAGTGCATTTTCCTGGCTGGGCATCGCTTTGAGGACGTCCTAAGCTTGTCTGTGCTTGAAGCACTTGGCACTGGTCGAGGCGAGATCAAGGCAGACGAGCTTTGTTTGATTTTCTGAGACATCTCCCTCCTCCCTCTGCGTTGATTGCCTCATTCTGCTGCTCTCCTCCGTCGCCCCCGCCCGTGGGAAGCCATCATTCTGACTGACTTTGGCTGCGCAGGATCTGAAGCCCCGCCGTGGCCAGTCGGCCCTCATCGACTCCTTCGCCTATCTCTCGTCCGACGCGACGCCCTGGAATCACACAGTCGTGGCCTGGACAGGCGAAATTGCCAACCCCGACAACGACCCGCTGTCTCCTCCAGATACCCCCTCAGCCGCGGCCACCACCATCGGTGCTGCCAACTCGCTGTCGGCTCCCGTCCCGATCGATGCCACCACTCGGCTGCCCACGCCTCCCCCAGTCGACGGGCTCTGGATCCCCAAGGCAGACCAGACGCGGCTGGAGCACCAGCTGTCCCACAGCACAACCATTCGCACCGTGCCTGTCTGGCTGGCTGACCAGAGCGAGGCCACCGATGATGGCATCATGCTCAAGGACCAGGCTCGCTGGAGGCGCTATGCTGAGCACGATCTCTACACACTCTTCCACTACAAGCAGCACGAGCCCACGGATGGCCGCAAGGAGCGGGCGCAGTGGGCCGACTACTACCGCATGAACCAGAAGTTCGCCAACAAGATCATTGAGATCTACAAGCCTGGTGACGTTGTCATCGTTCATGATTACTATCTGATGCTGCTGCCCAGCATGCTCCGCCAGCGGGCTCCCAAGATGTACATCTCCTTCTTCCTCCACTCGCCCTTCCCCAGCAGCGAGTTCCTCCGTTGCCTGCCCCGCCGCAAGGAGGTGCTTGAGGGTGTCCTGGGCGCCAATCTCGTGGGCTTCCAGTCTTACAGCTACTCGCGCCACTTCCTCAGCTGCTGCACCCGCATCCTCGGTTTCCCCTCTGACACTCTTGGCATCGACGCCTATGGCTCCAGGGTGCAGGTCGGAGTGTTTCCCATTGGCATCGACGCCGCCAAGGTGGAGACCGCCGCCTGGGCGGACACCGTCAACGAGAAGCACGCTGCCGTCCTGAAGATGTACGAAGGCAAGAAGATCATCGTCGGCCGAGATCGTTTGGACAGCGTGAGGGGCGTTGCTCAAAAGCTGCAGGCGTTTGAGCGCTTCCTGGAGCTGTACCCTCACTGGCGCGAGAAGGTGGTCCTGATCCAGGTCACGTCGCCCACCAGCATCGAGGCTGAGAAGGGTGACCCGGAGAACAAGAACGCCAGTCGAGTCAACGAGCTCATCACCAAGATCAATGGCGAATACGGCAGTCTCGGCTTTTCGCCTGTGCAGCACTACCCCCAGTACCTCAGCCAGGCCGAGTACTTTGCCTTGCTCCGGGCCGCAGACATTGGCCTCATCACCTCGGTGCGAGATGGAATGAACACGACAAGTCTCGAGTACGTTGTCTGCCAGAAGGATAGCAACGGCCCACTCATTCTCTCCGAGTTCAGCGGCACCGCGGGTAGTCTCCGCGACGCCATCCACATCAACCCCTGGGATCTGACGGGCGTGGCGGAAAAGATCAACGCGGCTCTGGAGATGTCTGAGGAGGAGCGCGTCAAGATGCAGACAAGCCTCTACACCCACGTCACGACGCAGAATGTCCAGTCGTGGATCACCAAGTTCATCCGCAAGTTCCACGCGGCGCTGAGCGAGACCAACTCAGTCACATCGACACCCCTTCTCGACCGCGCGCTCTTGCTGTCCCGTTACCGCGCCGCCAAGAAGCGCCTGTTCATGTTTGACTACGACGGCACCCTCACGCCCATTGTGCGCGAACCGAGCGCCGCTGTTCCTTCGGAGCGCATCATCCGCTACCTGCAGTCGCTTGCATCGGACCCCAGGAACGCGGTCTGGATCATCTCTGGCCGAGACCAAGAGTTCCTTCAGCAACATCTCGGCCACATCCCCCGGATCGGATTCTCTGCCGAGCATGGTAGTTTCATGCGAGACCCCGGCAGCGACGAGTGGGTTAACCTGGCAGAGAAGTTTGACATGGGCTGGCAGGCAGAGGTCATGGAGGTGTTCCAGCGTTACACGGACAAGGTTCCAGGTGAGTTGCTGTCTATCCCGAGTTTGAGTTGCCTCAAAGAACAATCCTATCACGGGTTAAGGCAAGACAAGACAGAAAGCAGAAGCTAACACACTATCCTTAGGTTCCTTCATCGAGCGAAAACGCTGCGCCCTGACCTGGCATTATCGACTGGCCGAGCCGGAGCAAGGCCTCCACATGTCACGCGAGTGTCACCGAGAGCTCGAGACCGGCATTGCCCAGCGATGGGAGGTCGAGGTGATGCCTGGCAAGGCCAACATCGAGGTGCGCCCTACGTTCATCAACAAGGGTGAGATCGCCAAGCGACTGGTGGCCACTTATCACAACCCGGGAGCCGCCCCGACCGACAAGGACCCTTACCCCGGAAAGATTGAGTTTGCTCTCTGCTCTGGAGACGACTTTACCGACGAGGACATGTTCCGCAGCCTCAACGGAGCATGTGGCACGATCCTGGAAGACCAGCACGTCTTCACCGTCACTGTGGGAGCCAGCACCAAGGTGACGCTGGCCAAATGGCATCTCCTGGAGCCCGAGGACGTGATTGAGTGCGTGGGTCTGCTGGCTGGTGCTGGCGACCCGGCCAGCCTCGAGCGTGTTGGAGAGGTGAACCTGGCCGCTTTGAGCCAGGTGGAGGGTCACATTCCCGCCGAGGAGCTGTAAAGGACATTCGTTTGTCCCAGTGCTTTCAGGCGTGGAATGGCCTCTTGATGGGAAACCACGAGGCTTTCTCCAGATGCTGAACTTGAGTGTTTGGCAAAGTCTGGGGGTGATTCTTTTCCTTTTGACGACTTGCACATTTGAGATGAAGAGAGCGAAAACGGACGCATAGAACGGTAATAGAAACGAAGGATGGCGCGTGGCGTACGGGCTAGTAATGACCTTGTGGCACAGAATCTGTGATAAAGAGTAAAAAAAAAGGAAACAAAGGCCCCCCCGAGAGACAGAAAAATATCAAAAGAAGAAGAAAAAAAAAAAAAAAATCACGGCAGCAAATACGGGACAAAAAGGGGATTGCGGACGCTCTGGTAATCTGACATGGAAAGTTCCGCGATGAACTGGCAAAGTATACAGAGTAGCATCAGTCGCGATTCATTTAGCGTGGAGAATAAGACAAAGTTTAACCTCGACTTGTGTTGCACTGCAGCTGAGTTTCAATCTTGAATCGTGCGTCTCCGGAGACAGAAGCTGACGTTGCCGGAGTAATGGCTGCGTCGATCGATATTCAGTAGCATCGGCCCTATCTACCTAGGCAGTTTCGAAGTGATTCCTTTTTGTGGCTTTTCCCATCTAACAGGGTAATTCAGGATTTGGGCAAAAGGGACGTCGGCTTGTCCTGAGCAATAGCTGAACAAGGCAAAGTGGTGCTATGGGAGCAGAGGACTTGCCGAAGTGGCTGCCACGAGAAATCGTGCTTTTCCTGTTTTTGGCCATCTGGGGTTGTATCGATCTAGAAAGAAAAAAAGTTGCCTTTCCTTATTACCTTGCTTACCTTGCAGGTACGGGGATAATGCCGTCGTTGCCAGCCGTTTGGGTGCGGCTGAAGCACGTGCGTGGCGGCAACTAGGCGAATCCGACCGGTGAATTAATGATTTGGCAAGAGACAGTTGGGCCAGATCTCGTTACATTTGCTACGGAGAGCGGCATCAAATCAGATTGTGCCGTTGGGACATTTATTCTAAGACGAAAAAAGGTGGCCGACAGGTGGAGGAGGCAAAAAGGGCGGCCTGAAACTCTGGCCTTTCTTCGGCAGCCTCCCCCTGTGATGGTGGTTCTTGGTTTTCTAGTATCCTAGGATCATAAGAGGGATAAAGCTGGATGGGAGAGCGGCATGGCTGATGGGAAGGGGGATCTGGCATGTCACAGGCGGGTGTTTGATTCGGCGCCTCGTTCTTCAATCTTGTTCGTGTGTGGCAGAAGAAGCAGATCAAATCTGGAGAAGGAAGATATAAGGACAAGAGACGGTTGAAACTCTGTTTCCGGAGGGGCCGAGGCTGGGTTGTGCAGGAGGCGGCATGAGAAAGAAGGGAACAAACAGGGGAGGGAAGATGCTGGCTGGTTTGGATGACAACAAGGCAAAATGAGGAGATGGTGGCCAGGTCAGTTGATTGATTTCGGGATGTTTTCCCCTCTCGGGGCTGGGCTTTCCTGCGTATCCGTTTATGCTTCCCGTAGAGACGGGCAGGAATGTGGTTTGGTGGTGGAGGATTCATTAGACGTATGACACGAGAGGAGGGAAAAAAGATGGCGACGAAGAAGCGCCGCTGAATCAGCACGGACACGGAGGGCCTGCGGTACCCGCATGGAGGTGATGATATTTGCCAGCGGAGCACGGAGAGCGTATTTCAGATACCTGGGGTCATGGGGACTGGAGAGGGAACTGGAGACTGGGGAGAACTGGAGACTGGAAAGTGGAAGATTGTCCGGAACGCGCGCGTTTTGCATGGTAAAGGACCGAAAGGGACGACGTCTGCTGACTCGGGGGAGTTTTACTTGCTCCATCTGTTTGCTCTTCTTTGGTGTTTTTCTCGATTTTTCGGTGCGGCTTGTGGATGCTTCTCTGGGCTTCTTGCTCTTTTGTGTGGCTTTGGTCGGGGGGGAGGGCTCGTCAGCTTCTTCCCATGGACGCACAGAACATGTACAAGGTCAAAAGGCCTGATAATTGTCGATAACTCAATCGTGACCTATGCCCAGCTTCCTGTGCCCGGTTTCCACGAGGCGCCCCTGACCGCATCCATGCAGGCGATGATTTGTGTTATGCCCTCCCCCCTGCTGATTCCGTATGTACATGATTATGATATTCCCTGGACATACGAGTTTCGACAAGAAGCATCCGCTGCCACGACGTCATCTGGTTGGAAGTGCCGAGGGCAGGCCGGAATCGACGGTGCTTGGCGCTGCCCCACTTGCCGGAGCCGGGGCGGTAGAGACGACGTCATGGGGCGTCCAGTCAGAAGGAGCGGTTGACGGGTTGGAGGAAGGAGTTTGGGGGCGGCCTGCAGAGCATTGACGATGCGATTATGTCTATCACTTTTTTCTTTTCGGGTTCAAAATCGTGAAGAGACAAAGATTGTTCTTGGAGAAGAGATTTACATAGAGAAGACAATATTGCAATGCGCGGTTTAGAATTGCAGCGTTTCAATATTGTGGGCTGGATCTGCAACTGCGGCTTGCTGAATCATACGCATGTTTCTGCTACTAGTAAAGCCTCACCTTAACAGCATAAAAGAAGGATGCAGAAAAAAAAGAAGGAAAGGGAAAACCGGGGCCCGAGTCTGCCGAGACATGGCCCCAAAACAAGAAACCACCGGCAGACAAAGTACCCTTGTAGCCCGGCAGGTAGCACAAGTAGCAGGGCCAGGCAAGATCGCCCTGAAGCACGCCTCTTGGCAGGTGCCGGATACACAGGCGGTACATAAGCTTTTTGCGGTGGAGCTTTTCTCAGGCTGGTGGAGCCTCGGTCAATCGCGATTGCCTGCTTTTCATTCGCCTTCACCTCGCTCCTGCCCGCTGGCTCGGGGGTGACGGGCCAATCATGTCAGGGGGGCCGGCGAAGCAGAGCCCGCTTCCATGTCCGTCTTTCTCTGCTCTCTCACACTCTCTCTGTCTCTCCGGTCTTCGCCTCTCCACAGCAAACTGGAGAACGTCCGCGAGAGTAGGACCGATTTGTGCAAGGAGAGGCTCGGTATGGGTGGGCTGAGCTGTCACCCAATGAAGGGCCCCAAGCCACGTCCTTTCCAGCCTCTTCGCGGTTGTTCGCTTTCGGCCTCACACCTGACTTGCCCCCCTGTGCGGTCCCTAGTCGGCCAGTTCCCCAGGATTCCATTCGCTGAGAGGCCCGTTTTCCCCAAGCCTGAACCCGTGGGGTGGGAAGACGTTTGGCTGGTCCGTTCGTGGTGCTCAATCCGGGGCTAAAGCGCGTGAGGTGCTCGAGATGCCTGCTTCACCACCCACCAAACCGCCGGACTTGGGCCGGGGTCCCACGGTTTCCTGATCGTGACCGTATGGCGTGGGTGTTGTGCCAGCAATTAGGTCATTGGGAGCTGCCGGGGCATCAGTGGCGGCTCTGCCCATGCGGGAGAGGATTTATACCCCGATGCCTCCCCTCCTCCACGACGACTATCCTGTTCGACTGAGACAGCTATACACCACCGGCATTACAGCCAGCATCACCACTACATCACTCTGCCTATAGTAGGGGAGCCAAAGCTTCTGGATTAGCCACAACGCCTTGTCCAGCTTGTTGGCTCTCGTCTTCTCTCGTATATCTATATACACATTCACCTCCACGGTCTCACACAAATAGGGTAACACCTACCTACCTCGTGATAGCCTCAGGCAGAC
This sequence comes from Trichoderma reesei QM6a, assembly GCF_000167675.1. NCBI lineage: Eukaryota > Fungi > Ascomycota > Sordariomycetes > Hypocreales > Hypocreaceae > Trichoderma > Trichoderma reesei. The sequence continues at coordinate 1,129,899 of NW_006711157.1, read as the reverse complement.
ACGACGCCCCTTACTGCCACTCAAGGGCCCCGACATTACAAGCTTGAAAATTCAAGATGCGTTCCAGAAGGGGCGGTTTCATGACCGTTACCTTCGACCAGCATGATCCTGCGTCGGAGAAGCACGATGCCGCCTATGGCCGTCCATCAGTCTCTGGCCTGGACTATTCTCCATTGCCACGTGTGACTGGACGGTCCTGGGCCATGGGTGGCTTGGTCTCAATGGGTGGATTGATGTAAGTGCCGCTTGTCTCAAGTCAAGCTTAAGATTGACGCGACAATGCTAACGTCTCCCTACCCAGCTTCGGTTACGACACTGGTCAGATCTCGGGTTTCCTTGAGATGCCCGATTTCCTGGACCGATTTGGCCAAACCCACTCTGATGGCACCAAGTACTTCAGCAATGTCCGCTCCGGTCTCATTGTCGCTCTCCTGTCCATCGGTACTCTCATCGGAGCCCTGGTGGCCGCACCCATCGCCGACCGCATTGGTCGCAGGCCCTCCATCTCGTTCTGGAGTCTTATTGTGTCCATCGGTTTCGTTATCCAGATTGCGTCTGTCACGGCATGGTATCAGGTCATGATTGGCCGATTCGTGTCCGGCCTGGGCGTTGGTGCCTTGAGTTTGCTTGTCCCCATGTACCAGGCCGAGACGGCGCCTGCCTGGATCCGAGGTGCCATGGTCTGCGCTTACCAGCTCTTCATCACCATGGGCATCTTCCTGGCCGCCTGCTTCAACTATGGCACTGTCAAACACCAAGCTGACAGCTCAGCCAGTTGGCGGATCGTCATTGGCCTGGGCTGGATCTGGACTCTGGTCTTGGGCTTTGGCATCTTGCTTTTCCCCGAGACCCCTCGATACGATTTCCGACATGGTCACGAAGAACGAGCCAAGCAGACCATCTGCCGTGTGTACGGAGCCACAGAAAACCACTGGGCCGTCCACACCCAGATCGTGGAGATTGAGCGCAAGCTCCGCGCCGAAGACAAGATCAAGACTAGCCCTATCCAGGAGTTCGTCGGCATGTTCAAGGCCCCTCGCATGGCTTATCGTATCGCTCTCGGCATGACTCTGCAGATGTTCCAGCAGCTTACCGGCGCCAACTACTTCTTCTACTACGGCACGACCATCTTCAAATCGGTGCAGATCAACTCCTTCGTCACCCAGATCATCCTCAACACCATCAACTTTGCCGTCACCTTTATTGGTCTGTACATGGTCGAGCACTTTGGTCGTCGCAAGTCTCTCATTGGCGGTTCCATTTGGATGTTCTGCTGCTTCCTGATCTTCGCCTCTGTCGGCCACTTCATGCTTGATCTCAACGATCCCGCAAACACACCCACGCCAGGTGTCGTCCTCATCGTCTTCGCCTGTCTCTTCATTCTTGGCTTTGCCACCACTTGGGGACCCATGATCTGGACCATCCAGGCCGAGATCTTCCCTTCACGCTACCGTGCCAAGGGTATGGCGCTGTCCACTGCCAGCAACTGGATCTGGAACTTTTGCATCGGTTTCTTCACCCCGTTCATTACCAGTGCCATCGACTTTAGGTATGTTCAATTGCCTCTCGGCTTTCATGTAGTGAGCACGTTCTAACCTAGCGTGTGCAGATATGGCTACGTCTTCGCTGCCTGCAACTTTGTTGGCGCCCTCATCATCTACTTCTTCGTCATTGAAGGCCAGGGTCGCACCCTCGAGGAGATCGATACCATGTATCTCGAGCATGTCAAGCCGTGGAAGAGCTCCAAATGGGTTCCCCCGCCCCCGGAGCACATGGCCAACATCCGCAGAAAGGCGGGCGTCGATCTCGACGTGCTTGCCGACCACGACAGCGATACCCCCATTACGGACAGTCACGATAAGCAGGTTGCTCATGACGTCCCGGCTCCTTCTCACGAGGAGCATGTCTAAGAACATTATGTATCTTTCCTGTATATAACGCGCTACGACTTTCTTTTGTTGCATACTTATGACTTGAGTTTGGATATACCAGGTTTGGATATGGGTGTAAGATAATGGCTGTGGTGAATATCCTAGTCACTAGGTGTACTTGTAATAAGCATGATACCAAATCTAGTCTTCCGATTGCAATCGTCTACTCTGCCTGTTCTACTGATCGTGATTCACAAACACCTGGTGGCCTTGGACGCACAATTGGCCTGCATCCTGCGTTGCATGCCTTCAAGCCTTCCTGGGACAGAATGCTGGCGGCAACTTCATTACAGGTTCTCGCGTAAAGTCAATCGAAGTGGCGCCTCGATCGTCTGATAAGCTTGGAATTGCATTGGCTCAGCTGAGAAGGGGAAGGGGGGTTGAATGACGTCTGGGAGACATTTCGAGAATAAGCCATTGGAGAAGGTCTTGCGTTTAGTCGGGCTGTCGGGCTAAGCTTAACCCCCCTAGTGAAAGAATCCCAAGAAGTTGGGGTAGAAAGTTGGAGAAGTTGGTTGGTTGATTTGAAGAGGAGAAGGGAGGTCAGTGGCTTGGATGGCTGAGACTATCGATCTTGTCTCTTTGGTGCCGATTGATGGGGGAGTGTGGGAAGGGGTTGGATCTTGGATTGAATGCTATGGGGAGAGTTGTTTGCATGTTTGGGGGTTGTTTGTGGAGTTGGGGTTGGGTTGGGTGTGATGTCAGGGGAGAGGATGGATGATTTATTGAACCTGGACTGTAAGCGATTCGTGTCATTTAGATTGCTGATATGTTACTTAGGAAGGGAGAGCGTAGAGGTGATATAGATGGACATAGAACGAGACGAATTAATGTAGAGGCACTGATTACGCACTGGGATCGATTGTAGGAGGAGTATGACAGACAACGACCCCACGTTTTAAGGTCGCAACCAACTCGATGGTGGAGCAAGGTCACATCTGACAGAAATCGCAGCACAACAACAAGGCAAAGGATCACAAAGGAGCAAGATGAAGGCGAAAGCAGGAACAAACAACGGCAAAAAAAAGTAAAAACATACAACAGCCGGTGTTCGCCAGTGGTCACCCACCTGACTACTAATCTGCCGGTTAGTGGCTTGTCTATGGGGGAGCAGACGGGACCCCGAATTTTCCACTACCTATGGTCGTATGTGCTTGGTTTTGGTGCCATTCGCACTATAGCAGCACTCAGTTTCTGTGAAGCTGAACGCTGGGTTTAGCCAAAGCCGTCTTCACTGCTTCGTGATGAATCGAGGGAATGAGGTGAGCAACCTGATGGGCTTGAGAGTGGTGGTGATTGGCTTCAAAGTTGGTCGAATCTGGGACGAATTACAGACCAGATGAGTTTTATTGCTGGTATTGAAGCATCTCGTGGAACCTTAGGGCTACAATGCAGCTGTGTACACACAGTTGACTTAAGAACATCACAAACACTCACTTAACAATGTTCAAGTCAGTTCTATGTGAATTAACCCAGAATAAGGAAACCTCAACTGAAAGACGCTGAATGAGAAAAGAAGAAAAGAAAAACAGCCAAATACACCCTCCCGTGTCTCCCTTTGACCCTCGTGGGTATCGTAGCATGCCCGTGTCAGCTGGTGTCCTCCACTAATGAAACGTATCACAGGTTGACTGCGATTTTCATTGAACTTGCCGATCCTTATCTCTCCAAGTAAAGAACAATCACAGATTTTTAAAGCAGAATAGAAATGCATCAATGGCACGCCTCAACACCCCCAAATGGAATGATTCAACTCCTCACGCATAGCCCGGGTTATTCTGTTGCGTCTGGTCCGAGTACACCATGCCGCCGTTGGGCTTGTACGCTTCTGATGAGCCCTGGAGAAGGGCCTGGCGCTGCTCCAGCTCCTTCTCGTGCTGCATCAGGGTGCAGCAGGTGCACCAGCAGGACTTGCAAAAGTCGCCAAAGCAGCCGCCCTCGAGGCCATGTTTCTCGCGAATCTCGCCTCGTTGCATCGTGGTGGGAATGCATCCCAGGCCGCAGTGGACGAGCAGCGCGTAGACAATACACTAATAAGCCAAGCCGTGTCAGGTTACTTGCACAACTCTGAGTTTGCTGGAGAAAGCCTTACAGATGCGTTGCAGCATGAGTAGCCATCCAAGCTGCCGTGCGCCATTCGGTGCTGGGCCTTTCCGTATGTGACGCAGGGCAGGAAGCAGGTCAAGCAGCAAAGCCCGGCTGGGCTACAGCAATCGAATAGGCTATTCGACCAAGTGGCCTCATTGCCCTTTGTTTCTCCTTGGGAAGTCATGATGGCGATTGGTCAAGGCTGGGAAGAAAGAGGTTAACGAGTGTCGGGAGGAATGGATGTTGGCTTGACAGGCTGGCGACAAATGGTCTGAAGATACAAGACTCCGGCATCTGCCGAGTACCTATATATATACGATAGTAACAGATTGGAAGAACTCAATACAACTGCTACCCAACAAGGCATTCGGCACTCACTCCGTGGTCTGTTCTCAGCTTATCCAGGGGTGAAATTGGCAGGCCTCACCCCTGTCATTGTACCCGGTGCTAAAGATTTACGAGCAACCAGATGTAGATACTAGTAGCGACAACATGCCTCGTGCATAGCCGGTAGGTGAGGCTGAATCGAAGCTATTGTTTGTTTAGATTAGTAGTCGACCCTGCAGAAAACAAAGTCCGAGCTTGTGTTGATGGGGCTGATGTTGTGCTACCTAGAACCATTTTTAGACTCATCTTGCAATAATACCCACTCGCTGAGATGACGCTTCAGAATGGGAAATGGTGCTCAAGAAGTTTCTAAACTCTCGCACTGAGGATTGTAGGCGTCAGCTGGTATATACTAGTAGTGTAACTCGTGCCCCGGGACTCATATTGTGAAGAGAGAATGATGGTGTTTCCAGGTTGCTTATTATACAAATATCATGCCATACAGCATCTTGTTAACAGGTATAACATTCAGTAGGTAGGGAACAGCGCTAAAATCTGAGATCAGCTTTCTTAGCGCTGCTGAATTAGAGGGCTGCAGACCTCTTCTTTTGCTGCGGTGACTTATAACAGCTCACCTCCAGATAGTGAACTCTGGAGACTATATCTCATTCCTGATCTGTGTCAGTTTCATTGTGAGACGAGCTGGACCTACAAAGGAAGTCAGCAAAGGGAGAATGACGAAGAGACTCGAATGCTGAATTTGGTCCTCCTGGAGCTGTTTTGCCACAGCCGAAACCCCTGTCTCATGACCTCTAACACATGGACGTGCGTACTTTCCAAATGTCTGGCTGATGCGGGCCGCGCCCAGCTGCGATACAGGAAAGTTGAAGGAGTGGAAGGCTTGCGCCACCAACTTCGTGAGCAAGATACGTTGGAGCCCAATTCTCCATGCTTAAGCAAGGATGACCTGTTCAATTGTGGCCGAAGAACGACATTCGGAGCTTCAGCAATAGTCTAAATTGTGTAGCCCAAGAATAGCTAAAAATAGCGAGAGTAATGCATGTTCGATCCTGATCGCTACCTGCGTGTTACAGTATATATGTATACCTTAGCCGAACGAGTGGGAGCTTGACACGAACACTTCCCTACTTATGTGCCCCAATTTGTTTGCAGTAGCGGCATGTAAGGTACGCATAGCAGTGGAAAAGCTGACCAAAGTCTCCTTGTTTCATAACATATAGTCTTCTTTTGCGACAGGTCTCAAGCAGGAGGTTTGATAACTGATCCCTCGCTCACATATATCCGTGGTGACACGGACGCCATTGGACCTCGGAGTTGCAAATGCATGTAACACAGCAAAGCTGCAAGTCTTCGGAGACCCTTGAAACCTCGCCGGAAATGTCTTAGGTTGAACAAGAAGCAATCAATTGGACATTCAGTCCATGATTGAGGCCTTGATATACCGAGGTCGCAGTCCAGCTTCATTTCATTCCGCTGTAGAAGAAAATAAGAAATGCATCCGTTCATTGCCACAGGTTGAAGCCTTTGCAGTCGTGTCCGGCAACTTCCCAATATTTCTCGATGAGAGAAGCGCTCCATTCACACACAGTCCCCTTTCCCGGCAAGTCTGCTGTGCTCGCCTCATACTGGGCTTCTTCGGCCGGGGCGGCCGATATGGGGGCAGGGTCGCAGCTTGGGGGGCACCGATCCCCTGCAGGATTGGTCCCACACTCTTGCCTACCTGCCGAGTGCGATCGTTGGATCTGTGTGTTGTGGTCTGTGGCTTTGCAAGGTACTAGACCAATGCCTGTGCACTCCGCAGCAGGCTTGTGAAAGACACTCGAGATGGTTTCATGCTGTCGGTGTGGAGGGGTTTCGACGGCGAGGTCTGGCAGATCTCCTGATGGACCATGGAATTGGTGAGAAATTGAGCTTGCCTGAGGTGTTTGTATGATGCCCTGCACCTTTTCTCTCAGAGATAAAGCATTTGAACGGAGTTCTTCAATCTTGGTCCAGCGATGATCCCGACGAGCACTGGGCTTGTTTTCCCAATGGTTGTAAGTCTCGTTCACGACATCCCACGGCACGTCAATTGGCTCGCTGGATGACGGCGATGCGAGCGTCATGCAAATATCCAAGAGTAGATACGCCAGGGCATCCCAGTCGACGTCCATCTCAAAGAGCCAGAGCCACTGGCGTCCGCCATCATACTGTTGCAAGGCTCGCGCTTGCTCCAAGACGTCCACACATGCCTCGCGGTAATTGTCCCGTAGAGGCATACCGTGGTTTTGGTCCGCACGCGGTTTACAAACAGCCAACTTCAACTTTGCGAGGACAAGTCGGCTGCTTCTGACAATGACGCAGTCCAGGGGAATTGTCGTGTCGCAGTACGATAGGTACTGCTCCTCAATGCGCCCCCTGAAGTCGTCCACTGCTTGGCATTTGTCTGCTTCAGTCATCATCTGGTAGCCGTTGCTCTGGGAGAACTGATCAGAGAAGAGGATTCGTCGAGCAAGATTGCTTGTCTCGAATTGCACCAGGCTAAACAGCATCTCGCTTCGTCCAGGTTGTGAAATCGGCAATTTTTCCATATCAGGATGTAAACTGGCATCGTTGACGTTCAGAGGCAGCTCTGTATGAGGGTTTGGCTCAATAACGGATGGATCACAGCCATAATCTTCAGCGATTCGAACGTCCAAGGTGCAAATCTGCCACCATAGACGGCGCCTTATCTCTCGGTCAAAGACGCCAATGCCAGGAATGTCAAGATGTAGGCCAAGCCTCAGGGCATTGCCGATGGCGAGTCTGGTCAAAGCGCGAACGTCGGGGCCATTTACGTCTTGTCGTCCGCAGATCTAACAAAACGTATCTTGGGTTAGACACAAACTCTGCTCAACTTTATGCTTCGATCAAGAAAAGACCGACTTACCAGGTATAAAACAAAGGCTTGCAAAACGGTTATAATTCGCGAGCACCAGAAGTTTGCCTGTGTCAGTGATTGCTCAACCCCTTGTTTATATCTGGAGTTGCCCATTGCCGGTACACAGGCGCTTATTAGAATGAATACCGGAAATCCATGGCAATACTACATACCTTTGTAGCAAAATGTGTCTCTCTTCACCCAGTTCTTGTAGGCAATCTGCTGCCGATAGCGAGATCACACTGGAATAGTAGATGGCGAACATCAGACATTCCATGGGTGCGTCCACAGCCTCTTGACGACCTTGCATCAAACTCATGATGTGCCTTTGGGCAGAGGGAACATGAAGTATCTTAATCAGAGGGTCGACCACATCGAGATATGTTTGCCAGATGAACAGGGCTTTTGCGGGTGAGGGGTGGAGTAGTTGGAGAGGTTCATGTTGTGATGCTTCACCCAACTTGGTCAATGGTAACGACGGTAGAAGCCGATATCTGGTTGTCTCTGCACTGCTGCTATGACATGCGTTCTTTTGTGAAGTATTCGGCGGAGAAGACCAGCTTGGACTTGGTAAGTTGAGGGCGGCGTCCTATAGAGAGTGAGACATCTCCCCAACGCAAATGAGAGTCTAGCGTTCATACATATGAGAGCTCATGGTCTTGCGCAAAGTTCCCATGCTGTCTGGTCGATGGCGCCGGACTCAACCGCAGCAAATCCGCAATATGTGTCATCTTTTGCTCCAGAAACTGCAATGCCTGTTCAACAGACCGTACTCGGGCTGCCAGATCATCATCCTCAGCAGCGTCTCCGTTGGGCCGCGATGAAGGATATCTGCATTGTAGCTTGATCCGCGTGCAATATGCGCAGGGCAGCGACCTATCACATCTGATTTTGCGCCGACGACACTCGAGACACGAGCGCCCTGATGCAATGACCCTGCGAGTCATGGACGTTACTGGAGGTGTCACGTAGAGCCGTTGACTTATCGGGTGATGATGCCGCTGCACTTCTCAGCAGTCGAGCTAAAGGGAACACTGTTTGACTAACTCTTACTGCCTTTTAGATTGATGAAGTGCATAGGAGAGCTATGAGTGAGAGTAGCGGAGGTGCGGAGGAGCGTCCTATTGGTGACGGCGGACATGACGGAGCTGCGTCCGCATTTCTAAGCAGAATCGTTGTTGGTTCATGCGTAGGATCGATGAGATGATCGGTCACAAGCGGTCGGACTTGGAGGAATGAGCCAATGATGATCCGCGATTGTTCCTCATGTAGTCTAACGTCCCGTCTCGGGAGCTAGTCGAAGAGCGGACCGGTTGTAAGTGAGTTGAGTTGCTAGATGACTGGAACTGCTGGTCAACAATTCGAAGCATGTCTAGGGTCGTAGGGGGTCTACCATATTGTGATTGTCAACATGATATATGCTTCAGGTATTCGGGATTTTGTTATCAAGCTGTACCTTTTTCGTGGTGCTATTCTTAGGTATAAATATAGAGCATATGCCCTCGCTTGGCCGTCGGCTTCCCGAAGATCAAGGCATTCAGTAACACAATCACCAGCCTTGCACTGTCAAAGCACAACATCGGATGAACGAAGCATACTTATACCACTTCTTGCATCCTCTTGATAAACTCTTTGACTTAGTAGCCAGCGATATCACCTCACAAAGTTCGGAATGGCTTACAAGAACGTTGTTATTGTTGGTGTATGTGTTCATAAGATCCCACGCTGCCCTTGTCACCAACTCATCTACTGATACTATTCCAGGCCAGTGGTAGTGTCGGCAAAATTATCCTCCAAGGATTAATCACTGCCGGCGGATACAACATCACTGTCATCTCCCGCCAAGACAGCCCTGCTACTTTCCCGCCTAATGTAGCCGTTCACAAGTCAGATTTTACCGCATCTGATCTCCAATCTGCTTTCAAGGGCCAGGATGCCGTCATCTCTGCTCTGGGAGCTGCTGGGTTTGGCGAGCAGAAGAAACTCGTTGACGCCGCTATCAACGCCGGAGTCAAGCGTTTCTTGCCCTCTGAGTTTTCGTCGAGTAGCCAGGATGCTGCTGTTCTTCAGCTGCTGCCGCTCTTTGGCCAGAAATCGGAATTGATCGAGTACTTGAAGACCAAGCAATCAGCTACATTCTCTTGGACGGGGATTGCTACTTCGCTGTTGTTCGACTGGGTAATGAGCCCTTCAAGTGCTTGGATTGTTCTAGAAGCTGGAAAGTAACTGACCGGGCAACGCAGGGTCTGCGAACTGGGTTTCTCGAGTACGATATCGCCAACAAGACTGCTACCATCTGGGACGGTGGGAACAAAACGTTTACCATGACAAACGAGAAAGACCTTGGAAAAGCCGTTGCGGCAGTGCTGCAGAGACCCGAGGAGACTGCCAACAGATATCTCTTTGTCTCGTCCGTCGAAACCACCCAAAATGAGATTTTGGCTGCTTTGGAGAATGCCACTGGTGCGAAATGGACCGTCAACAACACAACGACCGAAGAGCAAATTCATGCTGCTGTCCAAAAGCTGGGTGCTGGCGACTTCAGTGGTGCCTATGCTTTGGTTCGAGCAACCGCTTACGGCTGCACGCCTGGTTTGAAGTCGAACTATGTCACAGATGAGGTTCTGTCCAATAAACTGCTGGGATTGGAGCTTGCGAGCGTGGCCGAGACTGTCAATCTTGTCACACAGCTAGACGAATGAGAGTAGAGCGGAAGATACTATGGATGATCGATCACGAGGCATATATATGAAAGATGAGTGCCGAGAGCGTTGATATAGCCCGTCCATAGGTCCGCTTCAATGCTTCATGAAGGCCTCCTGAAGCTTCTGTGCTTCAAGCATCTGGAGTCTTGATCATAACAATTAGAGAAACTGCTCAGTAGCGCAGAGTATGATCAGGCGTCTCAAACTGTCTGAGTCGCCCACTCCAACATGTGAGCCAATCGCAGCTTGAATGCTCTCCTTGCTGTATTTAGAGAGGATAGTGCTCAAGCAAGTCTCTCTCGACAGTGCTTCCATTGTGGGTTGATCGAATTCCGGTGTTGAATGATTGAACAAAGGCTGATTCTTCATGGCAAGTCGGCAACTCTCCTCTTCATATGCTAGCCACACGGTCTGGCTACAGGGCAACGGCATGTTGAGAATGAGGTCGTCGTTCAGCGGTTCGTAATAAGGCGAGGTGCTTCTTGTCGTAGGATTATAATTGTTGAGAAAGTTGATCATGTTGACAATGAAGACTGTTCTGCGTGTTGTTTCGGTGGTCCTCCACCGACCCCATGTCGTTGTTTGCGGCGAACACGGTGACGAGTTGCGATCGCGGAAAGCATCCATGTCACAGCTGCGAATCTGTACGTATGGCTCGATGTAGCTTCTTGTCATCTGCCGAGTGTTAATCATATTAGCCTGGTGGAGGGATTCGGTCGATAGGGACGGTGCTAAACCTTCAATAGAAAGCTCATTTCTAGATTCTTGACTGGCATGGCGAGTCTCCATCCCTCAGACTCAACGCCAATGCCTTCTTTCAGCTCCAAGGTCTCGTATATCAAGAGGGCGTGTATCGCATCCCACTGCTGCATACATTCGTACGATGGCTAATAGACGTCTCAACAAGTGACTAGGACCGAGCCGGGCCCCAGGAGTACTCACAAAATTCAGAATCAGCCCATGGCGCGCTGCTTCTATGGCCCGCCGGAAAAACCGCTTGTCGGTCGAGAGATTCATGCTGGTACTGCTGCAAATGGCCATTGAGGTGAAAGGGAAAGACGCCAAGTCGGGTTCAACGCTTTTGACCTTTGGCAAGTGTAGAAATGGAGCGAGACAAGAGCCTTTGATCAGTGACGAAGCGTAGTCGCCTAGGACACGAGTGAGAATGAGAGGTGTCGACGATATCGGAGGGCTGGAGGGGGACCTCGTTCCGCCGCCCGAGGATTGTCCAGTGGACGAAGATGATGGGTCATCGTGAGTTGTGGGCGGTACATACGATCTCTCAATTACAGACTCGAGATGCGAGATGGGAGACACGTTTGTAAAATCTGCCGTGTTGAAGTCCAAGGTATCCAAAGGATACGGCGAGAGCGGAAAATTCCAGGTCGGAAGGTCATGAATAGGGGATTGGCTACCCCCGGAGGAATGGGCTTGAAGGCCCTGGATTTGGACGCCTGAGGGTTCCTTCAAGTGCTCGGCGCAAGCCCAAGCTTGGACAGCTGGTTGTGCGCTGTAAAGGCACTTTGTTCCCCTTTTGATACAGCGAGAGCAGGTAGGATGGGTGTAGCAGCACTTGGACTTGGCCCGAACACATGCATCGCAGGCTTTCCGACGAGTCCCACCTTTGGCCAGACCCCGGCAGCGCCTCCGATGGCGCATAAGCAAGTCGCCTGCATAAAGTGTGTGAGAAACGGAGAGAGACGGTGAGACAGTAGCAGAGAACATGAGGGAACGACGAAGGCGGACAAGCGGATACTTACGCCGCTGATAAGACTTGGAGCACAACTCGCACACCAGCTGCTCGGATCCCGCACTGACGGCATTCGACTCCATGGTCACCAATACCGATGGGGTCATTTCTGCCAGGGGCCCGGAGTACCTGGACGGTCAGGGCAAGCGTCAAGGTGAGTGGCGTATGTGTTGTAGGAAATCGTAGAGGGATAAGGTAGAGCGTCTCCGTGAAATACAAGCGGTGCATCGTCGTCGACTTGCCGCGGCGAGGCCACGTGATGACAACAGATCTCCGACGATCTCACGCCATCCGGAGCCGAATGGTCTAGCGTTCGGACCTTGAGGCGCTGACCCGTCCAGTATATCCGGAGATCGACGGTCATTCTCCGTCGTCCTTCTTCTTCCTCAACAGCAAACGGCGACGGAATAAGCAGGATTGATCAGATAATTGATTGGTGAACATGTTCTGGAGGTTTCCGAGCTCCCACTCATGAGTCCGGTGCTCAGAGCCCCTGACTCTGGGTTCAGGGCTCCGTGATCGTCTTGCATATATGTGATATAAAACATCATGTGTTCCCATTCCCCGTGAAGCGGTGCAGTCATCACGACCACCTTCAACACCCCTAATTCGCCATGGCTTCATCTACAGAGGAGAAGAGCAACTCTGAAATCCCATCCAACCCATCGTCATCTTCGCAAGGTAAGTAACCCTCGGGGGACGTCTCAGAGACGATATAAACGAAACCCGCTCTCTGGGACCGTTCCGCACTTTTGCTGATTCAGGAAACATCAGATGCCGAGGCTGCGCAGCTCTCGAAGAAAGAGGATGCCTATCCCGCCGACGCCTTCTCATTACCACGCCGGACTCTGTTCATCGCGAGTGTATGCATGTCCATGTTCATCAACCAACTTGGATTGTGCAACACCCTGACCACGCTGTCCATAATCGGAGACTCCTTTGGAATCAGCAACCCAGGCACGTTGTCATGGTTCATGGCTGGTTACAGCTTGACGATTGGCACGTTCATCCTCATAGGTGGACGCCTTGGCGATGAGTTTGGCAACAAAAAGATGTTTGTCTTAGGCATGAGCTGGCTTTCTCTGTGGAGCATGGTGGCAGGACTCTCCGTCTACTCTAATCATGTGCTTTACGTCTTTGCTCGCGTCTTCCAGGGCATGGGTCCGGCCTTGACGCTGCCCAACGCACTCGGCATTTTTGGCAAGTCTTTCTCCGAGGGACCTCGAAACATGGCATTCGCATGGTTCGCCGCGTCGGCGCCCTTTGGCGCCATGGCAGGCTTTGTGTTTGGCCCCCTCTTTGCTATGGCATGGTGGCCGTGGATATACTGGAGCCAGGCAATCGCTGTTGCGTTGGTGGCCGTCTTTGCTGCCTGGACAATTCCAGACCTGCTTTTGCAGGAGGAGGAGCGGAACCTGACAATGTCTCAAAAGGCGGATCGTCTGGATCTTCCTGGAGGAGCAACCGGCGTGCTGGCTCTGGTCTTGTTCAACTTCGCGTGGAACCAAGCTGTGGTTGTTACTTGGAGGGAGCCCTACGTGTATGTGTGCCTGATCCTCAGCTTCATCTTTGGCTCTTTATTCTTCTACATCGAAATCCGCCGTGCACGCCATCCGATCTTGCCCGTTTCTGCATTCACTGTGGACATAACCTTTGTTTTCGCATGCACGGCAGCTGGCTGGGCCACGTTTGGCATATGGGTTCGTATTGCTCTGCTCTCGACTGAAGGGCAAATTGACTGACGCTGCTGTGTATAGCTCCTCTACGTTGTGCAAGTATGCCTCAATATAGGCGAGCAAACTCCTATTCAACTAGCCGCATGGTTTGCTCCTATCCTCGTCACCGGAGTAGCTTCAGCTTTGACTGTCGGCAAAATCATCGGCAGGGTTCCTGCTGCATATATCATGGCAGTTGGACAGGTCGCATTCCTGGTCACATCCATTCTTCAAGCCCTTCGGCCCCCGGACTCGATTTATTGGACTTATTTCTTCTTTGCTACCATCATTGCGACCATCGGAATGGACACATCGTTACCCGCCGCCATCATGATCTTCTCGAGCACAGTAGCCCGGGAATACCAAGGCATGGGAGCTAGTATAGTCATGACTCTTGTCAACTACAGCATATCACTCGGACTTGGTTTTGCCGGCACCATCGAAACGAACATTAATCATGGCGGACAAACTAAAGCAGACTTGCTTCATGGTTATCGAGGTGCTCTGTGGTTCTCTGTCGGCCTGACCGGGCTCGGAACTATTCTGAGTCTCATTTACTTGTTCAAAACCCAGTTCAGACAAAAGTCGAATGGTGACCAGTAGAGCGGGAGCTTCCATAGCGGCATGAATTTGTCTTTGACATACCTACTCGCGCGGCCATTGTGTGGAGGTTTAGAAGACCCTAATAAATATAAGACAAGTGAACCATACACATTCTCAGACTTTGTTCTGTCAACACTCCATTTTCGATCTCTCGGAAGCCACATTCTCTTGGGTAAGAAGCCTTCAGTTCTAGCCCATGCAAGAGTGCTTTTTAAACCCCCTTTCCACTGGCATCTCTCTGGCAGGCTTCCAATCCTAGGGTGTACTTCATCTGGAAGTCCCTTGTAAAGCCCCAGCACGAATACGATATTGCTTCCTCAGAGGAATGGGGTTACTAGGAATGAGTTTACTTGGAATGAGTTTACCAGGAATGAGTGTACCAAGAATGAGTTTACCAGGAATGATTGTACCAAGAATGAGTTTACCAGGAATGAGTTTACCAGGAATGAGTTTACCAGGAATGAGTTTACCAGGAATGAGTTTACCAGGAATGAGTTTACCTGGAATGAGTTTACTGTGGAGTGGCCATAGGCTATGTATCAGGAAACTGATACCTGCAGATCGTGTCAAGAAAGGGTGGTATACTACACTAGAAGTCTGTAGGCCTGCTTCCACTGGAGCAATGGACTGACCTCCAGAACGGGTGCTAAGAGTTCGAAAGACCCCCGCTCTGGTAGCTTACCACGTGAAATCCAAGACAGAGAGAAGGGAAAAAAAAAAAAACAAGCTCACATCTCTCTCCAGGCACAACAACCCGAATTACAAGACATCACAACGAATGCAAAAGGCAAAAAAGCAAAAACATACAACAGCCGGTGTTCGCTGGTGGTCACCCACCCAACTACTAATCTGCCGGTTAGTGGCTTATCTATGGGGGAGCAGACGGGACCCCGAGTTCTCCACTACCTATGGTCGTATGTGCTTGAAAATACAGGCAAACCAGACTATAGCGGCAACAAAACAGAGGCCCGTAGCTTGCTGTAACCACGACCTTGCGGTCAGTAGAACGAAACAGCTATGGTTTGAACAGCACATGTAAATGCTCCGGTGTCAATAGAGACGATACTCTACTTGAGTATTGTTTTGCCGTCCATAGAGAGAGGCGGGGCCTTGAAGGACCTGCCTAGAGGTCAATCCGCCTTATGTAGGTATATGCTGGACAATTGATCAAATCAAGGTTTGTCAGGGTCGAAAGTCATGACTAGGTATATAAACACTACATGATGAATGCTACAGATTCTGTTTCTCATTGCCAGGTATACAAACTGTGCATTGGAATCGACACCTTTCTGCTAGAGCAACATCGTGCTTCTCAGACAAGCCTTCGCAGCACATGCCGCACCCCATCATCGATGGTAGTGAGGTTGCTTTCCGCATACTGAAGCAGTGTGCCACAATCCTTTGCTTCATGAACCGTGAGCGGATTAACCTTTTCAAATAGCTGCCCGTAAAACTGTCTCAATGCCAACCTTGTCCGTGCGTCGAGCTGAGGTGTGAACCCGTATTCTTGGGCGGCTGCTTCAATCTTGGGAAAATTGCTTAGTGGAGTATTGGGCTCGAGGGCGAAGAAGTGTTTCAACCTCCAAACCGACGGGCGTAGTGCATCCTGGTTTGGAGGAACGGACAGGAACTCCCGAAGGCCGGAGTCATCGTGTAATGAGTGGCTCATCCCATATTGATGGAGGAGCTCCGGAAGAGTGCCGGCTTCATAGGCCACCCAGAATTCGTTGAATGAACATGTGGGAAGATCGGGGTAGCCCCTTGAGGTAAACCCCAGGCTTTGGTCGTAATCTTTGAAGGATTTATTGCCACCTATAAGGCGACTGTAGAGACTCCCAAGGCGACTCTCATCGTATTCGTCACGACAGGTTGCAAAGCCAAAACTGTACCACAGGTCAAGGCCATCTTCAGACGGGTTTGGATGAGTCCCGTCCAAGGCCATGGCGTACATCACAAAGCAATCCCGTTTGGAAAGTGGCTTTAGGTCTTTCACTTCCTTGGCGCGATCTTCTGGGTCAAGGTAGGGCCTTGCAGCCGCCACAGCCCGCAGAATGGGATGATCCTTGCCCTCGAGCTCAAGAGGTGGCCTTGAGTTATCAAGAATGTGCTGGTTTCGAACGAACCATGGAAAGTAGCCCCCCCGACACTTCGCGGGCACCTTGGAAAACTTGTCGATGATACTGCTCACAAGAATGTCTCTCTCTCGCCAATCGTTCAGCTGGATAGGCCCAACCCCCAAGTGAAAGAGACCCTGGTAGAGGCCGAGCAGGTGAGACCGCTCTCTCCCGTCGCGGCACCGAGTGAACCCGAAATGCTCAAGCGCCTCTGGGTCTTTGGGAAGCTGATCTCCGATAGCATCTTGACACAGTATGTCGGCACTCGTTATCGAGCGAGCTGAACACTTTGTGAGGTGATAAAACGACATCCGATCTTGGCACACTCGGCTACAGAACCAATCTCGGCTGCAGAATTCACAGTGGCGATCAGTCTCTTCTTCACAAACTTCGCATTCACCTCGAAGCTGTTGAGGTCGGGGTAATGTTGTCGCTGATTGATCTTGGGTTTGGGCCGGTGACAAGGGATCAAGGTTGGCTTCTGGTTTAGCTCCGCTTGCTAAGGACAGGCTTGGCTCCCTGTTAAAGCCTGTCAGGACTTCAATGGCTATAATGAGGAACCGTGGCTCACCTGGGGCTTGCAAAGTCTTCTAATTTCCGACTGTCGGACCTCATCCCTTGGCGCTGGGATCTGAGGTAATCGGAGACGAGCGTCATTGTATGAGCATTTTGACTGAAGAGCTGTCTTCTAGTCGCAACCGAGGAGCCTCCTAGCGTGGATTCAGGAGCAGGGTTAAGTCCGTAGGTCTTATTGCGTATGGAATCCTTCATGGCTCTCTCAACAATTTTGAGAGCCTGAACGAGCTTCAACCCTTTGTCCTCGTCACAACTTGGAAGCTGAGGCACCGTCCAGAGATTGTAGAGCTTGCCATGGCATCCTCTTGTCGTGTAACCCTCATAGTTCTGAATAGCCCTGGAGCAAAGGAAGCAGCTGCGCTTACTGCAGCCCACGTATCTGAATATCGTCGCGCCCGTACAATCGTGTTTTGTCGCTGCCAAGATGACTCGCATTTCTGCGTGCACCTCGGAGACCGATGCCCTCAGTTTGTCAAACTTTTGGAGCAGTTTGTTCTTGGTCCAGGCCCCCTTCTTCTTCCCAGTGCTGACAATGGATGCTACGCTCTTGTCGTCTAGTGTAAGGCCGAGCGATGAGAACGTCTGCGCCAACGACCAGGCATTGTTCCGGACTGTTACAGTCGGTTTGGATTGGCCGGTTGGTGTATCAAGTACTGGCAGTATCCGGAGATTTTGGAAGCTAGATAGCCTTTCTGTGCTTCTCACCAAGGTGTGGAAGCATGTCTGTAACCTGCCGAGGTAGCCCAGCGCGTCTCTCAGAGACCTGATATCTGCGGGATTCCCAGCGATCTCTTCAAAATCATGCTCATTGTATGATGTATAAACGTCATGGGCGCTCTGCACAAGCTTCTCAATGTTACTCTGTGTTGGCGAGGGTGTGACAACGCCTATAAGGGAACGGATCTCACCGAGGCGTGAGAGCAGAGATGGTATGCAACCGGCCAAGGTCAAAGTATCTACTTGGACCTCCGTAGATAAGGTGATGGCCCTTAGGGCCAGTTTGGCTTGATTTTATATAATTGTTCAGTCTGGGTCTGTAGCATTGGACTAGTGACGTCCAAAGTTGCTGCTTGACAGAGGTCGCGACGGGATCTGGGAAGCCGGGGCCACTGTTAGCTTCCAACGTGGTTCAAGTGGGCAATACAAATCGGACCTGATGAGGCAAGCCTGGAAATCTCCCGAAGGCTAGAGGCTAAAGTGTCCAGCATGCGGAGAATTGCATCTGCTTTCCTGAAGCCATTGTTCCTTGCCACGAGAATGTCGACTCGATCAGGCCACTCAATCATGAGACATGAGGAGACATGATGACCTCCTTTCTCGTTCGCAACAAGCTCCGATAGTCTATCAAGGAAGGCCCTCTTTAGCTTTCTCTCATCAAACATCGAAAATGCGTTGGCGTTGACGGAGTCAGCATCGTCCAGTGTATCCGTTTCTGCCTCTTCGTCGGGCATTTCGGAGAAGTTTGAAGCTTCCTCGATCTGGCCGCCATTTTTCAGACGCAAGAGTTTCGCATAGGCTTCAAATCGAGACTTGTCTAGTCCTTTGACGCCCCAAGGATAGCTCATCTTGAGAAGCTGTGGCATGGAGCTGGAGTGATGGGAAAGAAATGCAATTCTATTCCAGAGATCTTGGGAAACAAGGCTCGATGCCCAAAGGTGCGGGGTTGCAGATGCCTAATGATTGGTATCGTTTATGATATATATAGCGAGCGGCTATTACTCGGCGAGTGAAGGCATTGCATAGGTATCACAAGGTATGTCCCTTGGAGGTTGGCGTACTTGTCACTGGCTGGCTCTGAAGTGGTTGCGATACCTACGTCTTATATACTATAACTGATTACTACAGTTTGTGTGTATCCATGAGTGACGACTAAAGATACGAAAGCTTCAGACACAATCGTCGTCTTTTAGTGTGGTGAGTGGCATTGCCAAAAAGCTACTCTGTGATTTGAGGACATGATTGGTGCCTGCATGGTCGGTTATAGATATAGCAGCCCAGAAACAATCTTCCAGTCTCTCAATTCTAGCGACAGGGACTGAAATTCGAGATTCTCAACTCTCTTTATCCCAATGATTGCCTATAGCCAGACTGAGATATATGACAATGATAGCCAAAGATAAAAATAAAGGAAGAAACTAACAATGCCATCTAGATACTGACTACCTATGAACAGCATGTCATATGGACATATACGGGTCAGCTGATACTAAATAGCCGTTCTATATGATGGCAACTGGAGCTGACAACCATGGAACCCATGTGTACATAGAACTAGGTCCCGGGGCTGATTTTAACATCCAATGATATCCAAATCTTACCAAGGCTTTTCTCTGAGTGGTCTGATGGCGACGCAGACCCCGAATCCTGCGGCTTAAGATTGCGGGATACTTCGACCGCATTGTTTGCCCAAAAGGGTTCGGAGGATCATCATATCCCTGCGCCACAGCACCTATATGAGCACTGCAACGCACGGGCACACTCAGGGCAAGGCTGATGAGATTGCGAGGCAGAGAAGCTTACAGCATATTTACATGAGCAATGGCGCAGCTTTGCCAAAAATCCCAAAGCAATATCGACTCATATCGAACCCACGATAGACAGTCAAGACATTGCATTTCGCGTCCTGACCTGAACTCGACAATTGCAAAATTAAGTAATAAGCAATGCATCGTGGCTCGAGAAGAAGCTTTGGGTGTGGTGCTTGTCGGCGGATCAAGATTAAGGTGAATAGGAAGCCCAGAGTCTTCGAAAGTATAGCTGATTCGAGTTGATGCAGTGCGATGAAAACCGCCCAGTCTGTGATCGCTGTCTGCGAGCAGGCCGAGAATGCGTGTATCCGCCTCAATTCCACTTTATCGACACAAACACTCGATTCGCGGTGCCAGACATTCAAGAACAACCTGCTCTTCCGAGAACAGGCACAGAAGATTTGAAGACCAGATTGGCCCTGCTTCAGGGAGAAGGCGGCAACGATGGAATGATCTATAAGTTCCAGCTGCTCCGTTACCGATCGACAACTCCTCCGTCTTCGCCAAGGAGTTCCAGCCCTCCCGTACTCAAGGCTCCCAGTTTGTCTCGAGGAGAGAAGCTTGCCTCAGCGTTGGCTGCTTCATTCAAAAGCCCTCCATATGGTTACCAGCTGCATCATCTAGGCCGATACATAACCGAAATCCCGCGTCGCCTTGGTCACAACGCCGCCCTGGATATTGCAGTAGAGTGTCTGCTGCAATCTCACACACAATTGCTTCAAGCAATTCAATCATCTCAGCCTAGCTCCCAGCCCAGCCCTGAGTACATGAGAGCCCTCCAAACCTTGCAGCATGTAATTGCAGATCCTGTCTTGGGCACTTCTACAGAAACAGTTTGTGCCACTATGTTGATGGCCCACTACGAGGTGAGAAGGCCGGATCCTTGCGCTCTCCAAAGAGTCATCTTCTGACCATGCACAGATGATGGCCCCAGAAAGACGCTCTCACCAATACATAGCGCATGCGGGGGGTGCATCGAAACTGATACTTGTCCGCGGTCCAAGACGCGTACGCACCAATTTCGAGTACAATCTTTTCCGCACTCAACGAGGCCGTATTGTGCGTATATGGTATCTCATAAGCGTATTGGCACTGGAGCTGATAAATAGTGTTAGGTGCTCGAGGCGTTACTTCGAGGGGAGCATTGCTTCTTGCTTACGGGAGGATGGCAAGACATCTGCCCGGAGAAATGCAGAAGCGTGAGGTTCTCAAGTGTTGACTACCTCTTTGAGAGCATCTGCAAAATTCCCACTCTCGTGAAATACGTTTTAGATTGGAGAGCTGGCGTATCTGAACTAGGTCTGGGCGAACTTACAGATTATGGGAGGAAGATACAACAGGACCTGAGAGCAGCCTCGCCTCGGGGCTCCATGTCTGTCAGTCTCGAGGAGGATCTTGGATTCGAAGAGCGCAAGTCGTCGGCATTGGATGACGAGTGCCCGCTGAGTGTTCACTTTCGCTCTCACGAGGGCGCCATATTCCATTCGTGGCGGTGGATGGCCTTGCTCATTGCAGACCTCTGTCTGGTCAATCTTGTGGCTGATCCAAGACTGCGACTGAGAATTGCTGATACTGCGCAGCGAATCTGCATGTGCTATGAATATGCAAGTCTATCTAAACCACTTGGAGCCCAGTTCTTGCAGGTGCCATTGATCATTGCGTACGCCGTCAGTGACCAAAAGCGCAAGGACTGGATCACAGACAAGATCAACCTATTGATGGGGGGACTTTATGTCACATATACTGCACAGTACTTGGATAGCTTGTCGACGATGATATTGAAGGGTATCAAATAAAGGGCGTGAGGCCTTGTTTCTTTCTTTCTTATACGAGGTTCTTTCATGTAGTCTGTAAATGTGCAGGTTGGGTCTATGCAAATATTGAGCATTTGAGAGTGGGCAACGATTTGTCTGAGTTTTCCAAAAAAGTCGGTGTAACGAGAGTGAGATCTATGGAAGTAAGGAAGAAGCAAGGAAATAAAGAAAGAAAGTAGACGAGAAAGCCGGTAGAAGAGAACAGAAAAAAAGCTCAATTGGCGACAACGAATGTAAGTGTCCTTTCAGATGCCGGCACTTAGGGGTGAACCTGTCTCGCTCTCAGTAGAGCCCGAGCCACTCCTTGATCGTTTCCAACTGTACACGTCTTGCCTGGAGAAACTTGTCAGTCGTGGTACTTCAGATGGTGTTTTGCTAAGCTTACATGGACGACACTGGGTTTATCGCCCGCGAAAGACGCAATAGACTCCTCGCCATGCGCAGCAAGGCTGGTCATCATCCATCGAGACGCGTTGCGGTCTGGCGACGGAGGAAATGGATGGATGCCAACACCACTGGTGGGATCGTTCTCCGCATAGGCAAATATGATGCGAGGCGCTTGGATCAGATCCGCTCGTGATATGTGCCACTTTGCCTCAACTTCCGCCTGCGTTGGGGGGACAAGTCCGTACAGTGTCTCGCAGGTCATGGGATCCGTTTCTGTTTGAGCAGATGTCGGGGGTAAGATGTTGCCTTCGGCAATCTCGTTTACAATCAAGGGAAAGTAATTGCACGTAAGGTAGTTGAAAGGGGCTTTCTGCAGACTTGCTTCCGCAGATTGATCCGTGTCCCAGGCGATGCAAGGAACCAGGTTTGGCGGGTTCCGCAAGGTCAGAGTGGCATTGACAATGTCGATTGGTTCCTTTGCCCTGAGTGTTATGTTGACCAGTTTCTGAGGCGTAGCACCGTAGGGATTTGCGTCTGGGCTGCTGTAGCTGAGCAGGGGAATCAGCTCTGCGTTGGTGGCAATGACTCCCATCACAAGCCGAAGATCCGCTGCTGTCTTTGGGACGGTGCAGAGATTGAGGTCTTTCGCAATGTCTTCTACCTCGCCCACTTCAAGACGTTAGTTGTAACAAAGTCATAATGGATGAAGACAGTCGGTGAATCTTGTTGACGTACGGTTCTCGAAACGCTGTGCAAGCCAAGTGAAAGCGTCCCTCATTTTGCTAGCCGCCGCCGCAGATAGATCCCAGTAGACCTGGTTAACCTAGGTCATTTCTGTCAGCAACAGAAACTCACTGTAGAATCTCGTTGATAATAACATACCCAGTTGAACCAATCGTATCGCCTCGGGTTCTGGTAATTTGCTCCAATCGATCGGAGAGGCGGAGCGTACGGCACCGCTCCATAAAACACTTCAGGATAGTTCATCTTGAGAACCGTCGTCAGGAAGCCACCATATGAGCCGCCGGATACGATGACCTTGCTGTCTTTGGCACCAGGAATAGTATGCTTGATATGGCTGATGAACGTCACGGCAT
This sequence comes from Trichoderma reesei QM6a, assembly GCF_000167675.1. Lineage (NCBI taxonomy): Eukaryota > Fungi > Ascomycota > Sordariomycetes > Hypocreales > Hypocreaceae > Trichoderma > Trichoderma reesei. The sequence goes on along the minus strand of NW_006711157.1, from coordinate 1,107,344 downwards.
CCAGCATGACATTCTCAAGAGTCAGGGACTTGTACTTTTCGATGGGATCTGTGGCGTTTGATGCATCGCTGAGGCCGAAGAAACGGTGCTCGAGGCTAATCACCATGCCTCCAATCTCATCGGCCCATGCTGGATAATTGGTTCTCTCCTGTAACAGATCAGGACATGTACATGACTGGGGACTTTCTGATATGTATACCAAACACGCAAACGTTCCAGTTTCTGTTTGCTGATAGTAGAAGATAGGACCTCCAGGCTTGAAGTGAGGTTTGAGTATCTGATACTGTTGTTGGAAAGTACCGTTCGCAGTCGAGTTATGCTCAACCAGCTGCGTGAAGAATTCAGTCTTGGTTGTGCAGTTGGGTGAATTGGCTTGGGCCTTGACCACATTGGCTTGGAGAGCAAGCAATGCTGGAAACCAGAGTTCTGCACTGAGCAACCGCATGATTGCCCTCTTGAGAGAGAAGACAAAAGAGATATTTTATGTTCTGATGAAGGTAGCGAGAATTGATGGAGGCTTTATGTTCTGATGAGGGTGTCGAGAAGTGATGGAGGCCGGATTCATTGCGAGAAGCTACAGTTTGGCCGTCCTTATATCCTCCTCTCGGGTAATCTGCCAGTGTCTTCTGAATGAGGACGCCGCAACGATATCCATATCAGGAAAGGGTGATGACTTCTGTCTATTTCGAGTAGTTCCAACAGTAAGACGCTGCCTTGCCCGACACAGTGATTGTCACATGGCGGTGTAGATATCATCCTCATGTACTAAAATAGTAGGCTGCAGATGAGAACATGGTAGTCTTCTCGACGAGGAGAGGCTGAGCATCAGCATACACCACACGGACTCCCTGTAGGTGCAGACATGGAAGAGCTAAAAGCTATTACTACCAAGTGGCGGCGCTGGTAGGAGTCGAACCTAACCGACTAAGAAGCCTCTCCGGTCAGGCACTCAGCCGACCCGGCAAATTCGGCGTAGATTTCATTGGCTTCCTACCGCGTTGTTGTCCGAATCGGGTAATGGGGATCGCCAGGGCTATGCCAACTTGAAGTGGCTACAGATCTTGCAGGTTTTGCTCTACAAACCACACAGGGATCAGTGACGTGGATAGCATGCGGACAGCCTCTAAGCGCCCTCGATGGGGTATTCCAAGTTCAATGTACGTTTCCAAACCATGGCAGTATGTTCATCAACAAGGCGATATGCATAGGATCTGACAGCCTGGCCGTATAACTCTGACGCTGACGTCGCATCCTTCCAGCGCAAAGGGACCGGCGGCAAATGCTACCTACATCTCGTGAGAGGGCTCATCTATAAATCAAATCGGCATTCTCAGCTTCAAGTCGACTTTGTAGTACAATGGCGACAATTGCTTCCATTCTATTCACTTCATTTCGAGCCCACTTCTTCCTGACCTTTTTATCACAGTCAATCTCATCGATACCATGGCTCACGACGAGCGTCCTGAAGCTGCCGCCTATACCAGCACCAGCCTCCAACTAATCAAAAGTCCACTAGCCGACAGGAAAAAACTCGACGCGGCGTCACTTGTCAATTCGAGAGAGTCCCGGTTCATCGTCGATCCTGATGTGGACGACGGGCTGGAATTTGCAAGGGTAAAAGTTACTCGTTAATTCTTGCAGAAGACATTGCTGACGGAGGGAGAATAGCATGAAACTTCTTCCACTCTCGAGGTAGGTCTGACAACTACATAAGGTACCTCTTTGCGTGAAAAATTGACTAACGAACAGAACAAGTTGTTCTATGACCTTTGGTTTGTCGCAAACCTGAATGTCTTCTCGACGGTATTTGCACCCCTTACGCCAATAAGCCGTGCATAAGCTTACTCGCTCTGCTGTTTAGGTCCATGAGATCAATGATGCTTCAAGTCTGGGATCATTTGTGGGATACATCTTGTGTGCATATCAAGCAAGGACAAAGCTCTCACTGAACGTTGCTAATGTCATGATAGACTTCTTTGGACCACTTGGCTCTTAACAACCCTATACGATGTCCGCTATGTCACAGATAGTGTCTGGGAGCGAGTATCTCGTGCCGTGCACTTGGCCGTCATGGTCGGCTTTGCAGAACTCGGCCCGACATTTGACTTCTTCAAAGAAGCAAAATCTGTCTTCCGAGCCATGTGTATGTCTGAAATCCCAGATCAATCCAGTTCAACTTGAGCTTACAGGGCAAATCGACAATAGGTCTGTTCCTTATGGTGTCACGGTCGATGCTCGCGCTTCAATATTTCATGATTGTCTTCCAACTTCGTAAGCACAAGGAGGGGAGAAAGCCACTTATAATTGTGGGAGGTCTTCATCTACTGTTTGGCGTGTAAGTGAACCATTACTGCTTATTGATCCACATAGCTACAAGTCCTACATTCAACCAAGGCTCATGCTAATTACATGCCACTCAGCATATATCTCACGGTATCTTTCTTGTCTGTCGATGAAACAAGCTCAGTTGTTGCTGTTAGTTGGTATCTTGGGGCAATAGCTGAGGTTGTCATCCACCTCGGCCTCTCCAGTATCAAGGCGCTTAGCTTGTCCGATACCCATCTAAGCGAGCGTATGAATCTGCTGACTTTGATCATCCTTGGTGAAGGTATGCTGAGATATGTAGGAGAAATCTAGTCGGGTTATATGCTAACAAGCCGCATAGGAGCAATTATCGTAGCCCGAAACATTCAGACAGTTGTGAAGAATACCTTCCTGAAGAACAGCGGTAATATGTGGTGTACGCGAAGCTACTGCCCGCCTCACTATCCTTGTGTGTTTTGACTAACAGTGTATTCATAGCCGCCGCTCTCATCGGAGTCATCACATGTGCAGTCGCCCTGATCTACTTCGTCTACCAGATGTACTTCGACTGGATGCACTCTGGCAGACTGGCTCATACGCGACAAATGCTTTGGGTTTCGTGGCATTTGCCATTCCATATCGCTCTAGTACTTCTTCTAGAGGGCGCAAATCAGTTCATCGCTTGGTCTCAGGCGCTCCAGTCGATCAAATCAGCGGCCCGAAGCATTGTCGACATCACGCATGAGCTGCCTAAGAATCCAACCACAAAAGAAGTGGTCCTGGCACTAAATGAAACTGTCACAGAGCTCTTGGAGTCATACCCTCCGGAAGATGAGGCCGCAGCTTGGGATGATGTCGAGAGGACGTATAAGAACCTGCTCACTCTTCCCAATACCTTCTGGGAAGTGAGTGGCCGGCTGGCCGACAATGACCCAGAAGTGACTTGTTGGTTGAACGGCACAAGAGATCTCGCACAAACAGTCTTCAATGGCATATTTGCGTCGTTAAGCCTCGCTGCACCTGCGGAGGAGCCCAAGTCTACCGACGTACAGTCTGCCACGGAAGCCGCATATCTGGCCACTGCGCACAAGTTCGGGACTGTCGTAAGTCTTTCCAGTGTACTCTCTTGACTTCCTTGAGCTGATCTGCCCTCCAAGTTTATCTATGCCTTTCTCACGGCCGGCTTGGTATTGATCTTGATGACCGCTTTACATGTCGTGTGTAAGCAGCATGGATGGTCTGTCTTCAACATACTTCAAGCAATGTTCACCGTTGGCATGGGCCTCGGGCTTGCGCTCATCAGCTTGCTCACGTTCAACCAAGGCGCTCTGTCTAACTTTTTACCAACGCCATGGCCACTACCGACAATTGCCATCTGTTACTTTGTTATTCTGGTTCTCAGTCACATACCCGAGCCGAAGACGCTGTGTTCAAGAAGGAGAACAGGGACTTACAGCACTGTGGACAAGTCGGACAATATTGAGCTAAGGGCTGTGCGGGAAGTTTAGACAAGCGCTGGAGTAGTACTGCTATCAGGGATGGATTTCAGAGATGACGGTGATGAGATACAGCCGAGAAATCTTTTTCTAGTGAGCGCATGAAACTAGAGCAATGCGTAAGTCTATTGGCGCCCTGCTTAGTTGTCGAGATCATTCTCATTCAAGCTAGATACAGAGTCTTAACAGAAATATTCTCATCGTTTGCAATTTCACCATCCATGATGCCATGTACATAGCAAATGCCAAACACTTGATGAAGTTGCCTTTCTCCTTGTCCCGGGAGAAATTCTTGTTTGGCCCCCAGTTGCCTAAGGACGAAGGGCATCTGGCCGCCAAATAAACACCAGACTTCATCTCCCACTTGTGTTTCGGGAGGCCCAAGACCCAGGTACCCGGAGTCCGTCAAGAACATGGTCGTGTTATGTGTCAACCCATTGATGAACTGCTCCGTGAGAAAGTCTGGCTGAGAGTAATGGCCCCAGTCCGTATCATCCGTCGTCTCGAATTTTGGATCAAGTCGCAATACAGCCTCTCGATCTGCCTGAGATAGCCCCTGAGGATGAAAGACGGACTTGGGTGAGCTGTGGCAGTAGCCCACGAAAGCTTCGTAGCTTTGGGTGCCGGTAGACCTTGCAGATTCTACCACGGCAGCCTCTCGCGTGCGCATAATCATATCCCAGCAGAGACACTTCCAAAAAGCTTCAAAGTTTGAACACCTGGCAGGATTAGGCTTTGTTGGGTTGCGATGAAGGTCCGCAAGGAGGAACCAATCACAATGAGCCTTGCGCTTCTCGGTTGGATCGTTTCCCTGGCATATTCTGCCAACTGAGGCCACCCTATCGCCTCCGCGCCCTTTCACTTCAAGTATGCGGTTATCTGCATGGGAAGTTAGGTGGAACTGGTCTTTTCCATGCGTTGGAAAGACTCTGAATTGTTGTTGGCTCCATTGGAAGTCATTGAGCTGATCAGCAAGTCCACTGGCTGCGGTCCAGTCCACGCACCATGAAGACAGACCAGGACAGGCATGTTTCTGGAGCGGAAAATGGAGTGGCAGTAGAGACTTTGTCCCAGTAGCAGTCGAGATGGCAGCTTGACAGTAGATTGCTTCAGCTGTCGTTCTGTAATTCGGGATAATGGGTTGCCCCGGCCATGAGTTGATCAGGCCTAAAACACCGTGGACCTTATCCCGGTTGTCCGTTGCAAATCTGGCCCTGAATGTGGTCATAGTCTCCCAAAGATCAACGCTCGCCCCGTTGCCATGACTGGTCCTTATGTTCTTGATGTTTGTTAGAGCACTTCCCAATTTTCGCAGGCATTTCCTGACGCTGAAGTTGCTGCTTGAAAACACCTCTGAACAACATGGCTCAAACATGTGGCCGGTAAGGGCAGAGAATGCATCAAGGAGGAAGGACATGTCGATTGCGATTGGGCCATAGAGAAATGTTGCCTTTGCAGGAAGAATAACTTCTTGGACAGTCTGCATTCTGATGTTAGCATAAGTCCGACGAAAATGAGGGGATAGTTGAAGAAGCTGACCCAAATTCTCGTCCACCAGGGACTTTCATAGAAGGGGGCGAGGGCATCAGCAACCTGACAGCAATAGTCCGGATACGACATTGAATATGAGAACTCATCTCCTGTCAGGTCTGTGAACAGTGGCTGATCGGAAAGATGGCCGCCAGAGAATAGCCGAATGTTTGCGAATGCGTGAAAGATCCAGTCGACATCATTTGCGTCAGCCTCTGAGAGATCTGCTTCCGGATAGAAATCATCCCAGAACCAGTCCATCGCCTTATCATCCTTTTCGTCCCCGTACCAATGCATCCCCCAAGTAGGCGACAAGTCTTCCGGAGTCTCGCCAACCCATATCACTGTTCGGTCACACAGGGTATATATGTTTCTCATTAGCTGCACCTGTTGAGAGCGCTCATCCAAGTCTGTCTGGTTGATGCAAAGAGCGTCGATCCACAAAACGCGTGTCTCATTTTCCAGTCTGAGCCGGCGAAGGGCTGAATAGAGATTGACGGTAACATCGACTATGTAACCGTTGACGGCGATCTCTCTTCGATCGTTTTCGTCACCCCATGTGTAGCTCAGCGCTTCGTATTTAGGCGGCGGATCAGACCGAAGAGACACTCGATGGAGGGTGCACTGCGGAAGAGACGAGCCTGAACCGCACTCGAGATGAAGCATGCGTATCTCTTCTTGGACTGAGTCAAGCTGAGCAACATCCTTGTAGACGGCGGCCGCACCAGCCGGCGATCGTATGTTGATTCTCTCTTGATGCCCCATGTCCCAGATGACTGGTCTTCAAAGATCGGAATATGGGTCCTGGAAGTCACAGCTAGCAGAGAGAAAAGAGAACTTCTCTGCTTGTCTTATGCAGATGGAGGCGGGTTTGTTCTTGAGCCGTTGCTGCCTAGGGCAGATGGCGGGGTCTACAGAATCCTTCTGGCTGCCGACTGGAACAAGCGGGAAAGAAGTCATTGTAGGGATTTCAATGTTTTTACCGTAAGCTGTTTGAAGGATCATAAAGGCGCATGGGCGCTATAAGCAGGCAACTTACTGCAACATCCGCCCCCGGGGACAGTTCAAATCGAGGTAAAGATGAAGTCAGAGCTATATCAGCAAAGTATTTGCGGCTACAGGGAACGGCATGACCACTGTGTCAAACGCAATGATACTGAAATACTACACTGGATGATGCCCGACTTCACTCTGCCGCAAACTCTGCCGCAACCACGTCCATTAGGGCGGCGGTGTAAGCGTGAAGGGGCGAGTGTCTAACATCATTCAGACAACAAAATAAAGCAGAACCAGAGAGAGAAGCACAAGCTACTTGTGATGGTGATGTGTGGTTGGACACTATGTAACCTAGAGCAAACTCATTTGAAAGTACGACCATTCAATGGCGCGATCAGGAATTTATTTAAAGGAGTCGGCCACTTCGCTTCTTTGTTGCAATGCCAGGGTCCCGTAGTCCGTAGTGACCACGGAGACGAGGCAGTAGCATATGTATGCACGCAAATAACACACTCATGCAGACAATGACTCCCCCCCCCCCCCCCCCCCCCAGAAGAGTGCATGTATGTATTGCAACAAAGGTTATATGTCTTGCCATCAATGACTTGTATAGCACGAAGGTTTCTGGTGTTGGGTACAGCAAGTCCGAACAGCCCCTTTTGGCTTCCGGGAGAGCAATTCGATCATTACGCTCTCGGTATCAGGCATCTTAGAGGAAACACTTAAGGGCAAATATATCATTGCAAGAACAACTAGAGACTGTATCAGAGGTAGAATGATGTTCAATATGAGTACTACTAGGTCAGTGGACAAGCTTCCATTGGGACGGTGTATGATGTTTGAAGGTAAGTCTTGCCTCTGGAGTGGAGAGGTGGGGAACGAAGAGCGGCCAGACCCCCAGCAACGTTGTTGGTGTTACCCAGACGTAGAGTATAAGAGTGCTCCTCCCAACCTTGCGATACGGTAGACTTGTTCGAGAGATCTGGACAAGCTGATGCTACGCTGCAAGAAAAATTCGCTCATGTCTTATGCGGGGGCGAGCCAGGGTCCGTTTCGTATAGCCAACTCAAATGGAGGTGGCGGAATGTCAACCTGAAGTGATAAGCTGCTGGCCCGGCGGTTTCTCATCCGGAAGCCATCAACATATTTGCCTCCCCGTTCGTTGGTTTTGCATCTCAGGCTTATGTTCGTACAACAAGGCGACACTGTGGCAAACACAATGACGGTGACTATCTCCTCAGCAGGAGCTTGGGTCGTGGTAAGCATCTGTGTGGCTCTGTACATGGCGTACCGACGGATCCTGCCGAAGCCGATCCCTGATATCCCGTACAATAAAGATGCGGCAGCAAAGATGTTTGGGGATGTGCCGGAGATGATGGGCTATGTGATGCGTACACAGCGCATATTTGTAAGACACAGCCACTACCTACGCACCACATGAGCCGGCCTAGGCGGATGCAGGTTGCTAACGAGTAACTTTTACTTGAGAGCAGTGCTGGTTGACGTCTCTTACCACTCGCCTCCAAAGCCCTATTGTGCAGGCCTTCATCAAGCCCGGAGGACTACCATGGGTCGTGGTGACAGACCCTTTCGAAAGCCAAGATATCCTGCTTCGGAGAATCAAGGAATTCGACCGCAGCGAGTTCTTTGGCGAGCTTATCAATGGCATTCTGCCAGAGCAACATATTCAGTTCACCTCTACCGACCCTCGATTCAAGAATAACCGAAACTTGATCAACCACTTGATGGCCCCGACTTTCATCCGGGAAGTCAGCGCGCCTGAGGTGTATATGGCCGCAAGTGCCCTCATGAAGTTGTGGAAGATAAAATGCACCATGGCCAAGGGCCGTCCCTTTTCCGCCCACCAGGATATCACCTTTGCTGCGTTGGACTCCATCTTTGCCTCTTCCTTTGGTCTGGTCGAGGACGAGACCAACACCATCCAGCGCATCAGGGCGTTGGACAGCTTTGAGCCCATTTTCTCTCATGATGTCGACGAGCCCGTCGCCTTCCCCGAAGGTCACACTCCAGACATCTTCTCGGCTGTGCTCATCCTGGCCAACTCGGTTACAGACACACAGCTCTCTCCTGCCCCGGTGCTGACTTCATGGGTCATCCGCAAGTTCCCCTACATGAGAAAGGCCAAGAGTATCAAGGACAAGTACATCCAGAAGAAGATAGAAGAGTCCGTCCGATTAATCAAGAATGACCCCAGCATCAAAGCCAAGAGCGCGCTTCACTCCGTCCTCCTTCGCGAGCGCGACGTGGCGACCAAAGAAGGCCGCCAGCCCGACTACCACAAGGGCGCCATTGCCGACGAGTTCTTTGGCTTTATGACAGCTGGCCACGACACATCTGCCACTACCATCGCCTGGGGCGTCAAGATGCTGACCGACAACCCAGCCGCGCAGAACCGTCTTCGTGACGCGCTCCGCTCCGCCTTCCCAACCGCCGTCCAGGAGAAGCGCGAGCTGACCTACGCGAAGCTCAGCAACGCACAGGTCCCCTACCTGGATGCCACAGTAGAGGAGATTCTTCGCTACTCAAACACCATCGCCTTCGTTGTCCGCCAGGCTCAGCAGAACACCACCGTCCTTGGCCGCCATATCCCCAAGGGCACCAACGTTTTCCTCATGGCCAATGGCCCAGGCTACCTCGAGCCCAACATGAAGCTTGCAGACGAGGCACGCAGCCCGGGGGCCCGCCAGACGGCCAAGTCAGCGCTGACACGTGCCTGGTCAGACGATGATATTGACAAGTTTCTGCCTGAGCGCTGGCTCGAGACGGATCCGGACACCGGGGCCGAGGTGTTCAACACGATGGCTGGGCCATCGCTGGCGTTCGGGTTGGGGCTTAGGGGATGTTTTGGAAGAAAGCTGGCGCTGCAAGTGCTCAAGATTCACTTTGCGCTCATCGTGTGGAATTTCGAGCTGTTACCGGTCCCGGAGAAGCTGGGCGGGTATGAGGCGGTGCAGAAGTTTGCGAGGGAGCCGACACAGTGCTACATCCGGTTGAGGGAGATTGGTCTGTAGGGTCCCTGGGGGGATTCCTTGCCGTATTTAAGGTACGTTTGTATCGAAGCTCATGGCGACGAGGCGAGATTTCTCTGGGTGTCAAAAGGTCTTGAGTCAACCAGACCAAGGTTTTATGGCCGTGACTTTACAAGCAGGAGACTGACTTTGAGCCGCATGTGCTATTGACATCTTATGCTTATATGACATACCTCACCTAGGCGTCAGAACTCCTGCCATCTCACATCTCATTGAAGCGAGTGATGGACCAGCATGATTGAGTACAGCTGAGAGCCAGGCAGAGCCTAATCTCTCCAAGACATAACATGGGCTTCTTGAGGATCGCTGACGAAGATCTTGAGTTTGCGAGCTTGATAAAGGAAAGGGATCCGTTCGCATTCAGGGGGGGATAAAGCTTCTATCGTGGAAGGCTCTGTGGTCATGAACGGAACCATGACACCGCGCCAGACGTGCCCTGATCGGGTAAAGGAAACTGCAGTGTCAGTCGAGGAGTCATAGCTACCCATTGTGTCAAGCTTTGTGGCGAAGGCCGATCATGAATGGGAGGGAGGAAGTTCGTTTTGGAGGTTTGGAGACAACACCAATTACAGTGTGGAAGACCATCAGCCACCCAGTTGGTGATAAGTCAGTTTGCCTCTGTTCCAGGTACATACGACCATAGGTAGAGGAGAACTCGGGGTCCCTTAAGTAGGTGGGATATTTTAGAGCACAGCCTGCCATCACTCTAGTAATAAGCTTAATGCTAGGGCACCACTATAGAAGTCCTGACGTAAGGATTCCCGGGCGAGGTTCCTATTAAAGGGTCTGCCATGAGTGTAGGTAAAGCCTATACCATCTTTATCAGTTTCGGCGCCTCATGGAATCTGGACTTTAACAGTGCCTAAGGTACCTGCCCACCTTACCTAGGTAGTTAAGAGAGTTAGCTTTCTTGGAGTGGCGTGCATTGCTGTTGGTTTGGTCTGACTTTCCTGTGCATTGCTGTTGGTTTGGTCTGACTTTCCTGTGCATTAGTCGATCGATGAGCTTGCAAAAGTTCCTCTACGAGGCTGCCCCCCAATCCCTCACTCAGTGCCAGCTGGAGGGCTTGTGGAATCTGTGTCGCCTCCAGTGTCACATGCCTGCTGCCTGAAAGGGGTGGTGGTGATTGCGATTTCAACTTGCCCCAGCTTTTGTCCAACTCTTTTACACTTCTCTCACAAGTGTTTGCTCACTCCCATCGTTATACGCAACGACTCTCGTCCATAACTACGCACGATATACGGGCGTTAATTTCACGCGATGGCTGACGACTGTGACGACTCGTTTGGACCATTTGCCACTAACTGCACCGCTCACCGGTTCGACTTCACCCTGAAGTTCGAGCAGTCTATACTTACCATTGCCCCGTGTGCGCTCTTTCTGACTTGCGCAATCGCTCGCCTCGGCCTTCTTCTTCGCGAGTCACCCAAGGTCAAACGCCAGTCGTGGTACCATGCTAAGACCGTAGGTTGCCAGATCACACCGCTGCCGTAAAGGATAGGTAGTCACATCGAATAATGCCTGACTTCAATGTCGTCGCGTCTAGGTCGCATATGCGTGTTTCATTGCTCTCCAATTAACCTCGTTGGTGCTGTGGTCCAAAAAGACCAGACTCTCAGGCTCGGTCTCCGTCGCCGCAGCTGTCTTCACTTTCGTGGACAGCATCGCCCTAGCCGTACTTGGTGTCCTCGAGTTCAGTCGCTCCGTCCGCCCGCCTACCATTATCCTTGTATACCTAGTCTTCTCAACTGCCTTCGACTCCGCGCAGTGCCGTACCCTGTGGCTGATAGGAGAGCGTGTCGCAGCGTCTGTTTACACAGCAGGACTTGCTGCCAAGCTCTTGATCTTGCTCCTGGAGCTGCAAGAAAAGCGCAGCTTTCTCCTGCCGCCATGGAACAGACTCAACCCGGAGAGCACAGGCAGCATTATCAATAGGAGTCTGTTTTGGTGGCTGAACAGGCTTCTCATCCGTGGGTTCCGCGCGACATTGTCCGGGCAGTCGCTCTATGATACCGATGCTGCTTTGAAGTCCAGGCGCTTGCTCTCCAAGATTCAAGAAGCTCGCAGAAGTTGGGCCACTCCAAAGTTCAGACTTGTGCAGCGACACAGGCTGCTGTTTGCGCTTCTCGACTCCATCAGGCAATCCTTGATCCTGGCCGCTCTGCCTCGTATCTTTTGCATCGGTTTCAAGTTTGCCCAGCCATTCCTCCTCAAGCGCGTTGTTGATTACGTCGCCAACGACAAGGACCATGATCCAGAGAAAAGCACAGGCTTCGCTCTTGTTGGTGCCACGGCCTTGGTATATATTAGCTTGGCGGTAAGTTGAGCAACTTCGACCGAATCAGAATGAGGGCTTTGTATGCTAACGTGCGTTCTTCAACAGATTTCCAAGGGCTTCTACCAACATCAGCTCTTCCGTTCTTTGACCATGGTTCGAGGTGCTCTCGTCTCTTTGGTCTATTCACACACGCTTAGCGCACCCGCCATCTCCTCGAGCGCTGATGCCACACCGAGGGCACCCAACTCTGCATCATTGACCCTGATAGGACCTGATGCAGCAGCCATCACAAGCGCGCTCGAGGCAATACATGAAATATGGGCTAATCCTATCGAGATAATATTGGCAATCTGGCTGCTCTCGAGAGAGCTGGGCCCTGGCTCGGTCGGTCCGGTCTTTGCAGTTATTGGTGAGTATTATTAACCAACATCAAGTCACTCGGGCATTGGGCATCAAGATGCTAATGTATGACCCAGTGTGCAGCTTTTCAATGTCACGGCTATCTAAGAAGATGGGACCTGCAATGAAGGATTGGACCGTGGCCATACAGGCTAGAATCAGCTCAACCTCCGAAGTGCTTACTCACGTTCGAGAGAGTAAGATGCTTGGCACTATTCCCTACTGGTTGGACCACATAAGCGAACTCCGAGTCTTCGAGCTTCACAAGTCAAAGAAGTTTCGCACTCTCATCGCGTACATGAACATGCTTGGTAGGCGCTCTTCTTTGAGCAGCTCTGGCTTATACGAGAAGCTGACGAAACGGCAATAATCAGGCAACGCACCTACGGCCCTTTCGCCAATAGTTACTTTCGGTATTGCCTTGGCTGTCCAAAGTAGATCTGGTGATCAGCTCGATCTTACGACAGCTTTTACATCTCTTTCCATCATTGGCCTCATCGTGGCACCCCTGTCGCATCTTCTCTATGCCGTCCCCTTATTTGCCAGCTGTCTAGGTTCCTTTGACAGGATTAATTCCTTTACCGACCACAACAAGTCTGATCAAAGGAAGACTTTGACTCGCTCCGATAACCCTGGCGAGCTCTCAGATATTGGGCTTTCCATCCTGAGCCCTCGATCAGGGCAACACGCCATCGAGGTCACACAAGTTTCGTTCAGAGTGCCAGGACAAAATGAGCCGATCCTGAAGGACTTGACGTTTTCTGTTAAGCACGATTCCCTAACTGTTGTCACTGGGCTCATTGGCTCTGGAAAATCTATGCTTCTTCTTGGTCTTTTAGGCGAGTTAGACACCAGTGGTGACCTGAGGCTCTCTTCATCCAGTGTGTCGTACTGTTCCCAGCAAACATGGTTAGTCAAGGGCTCTATCAAAAGGAACATCGCCGGTCCTGAAACTAGCGACGTCGATGAGGATTGGTATAGAGCCGTCACGAAAGCCTGTGCGCTGACAAGAGACATCGAAATGCTCCCCTTGAAGGACCTGACGAATGCCTTGGATCTTAGTGGCGGTCAAAAGCAGCGTGTTGTAGGTCATCCTGACTTCTCTAACCTTCCTCGGAATGCACTTTAACGAAATACATGTATAGGCCCTCGCACGAGCGCTGTATGCTCGAAGGAAAATATTGATTGCGGATGATGTCTTTGCGAGTCTTGACCCAGATACACGCCACCATGTTTGGTCTCAGGTTTTCGGTCCTGCCGGATTATTGCGTCGAATAGGTTGTACGACTATTCTCGCCACTCACCTTCGTAAGTTGCTGCTTCACAGGGTCTGAATATTCACAGTGACTAACATGCGATGAGCCACCTAGTTGAGTATGCGGAGGACGTTGATCAAATTATCATCCTAGATCAAGGCCGTATTACTCATCAAGGCCCATCTGCTGTGGTCCAGAACGCCGCTATTGCCCGAAAAGCAGTCAAAACCGCAGAATCCCTTGGCCCGTCTGACTTTACAGAGCGTATCGAGGGCGAGAATACCACAGTAACCAAGCCTCAACCAAAGGACGAAGATGAACAGGAAGCAGAGGACCTTGCTACGACGAGCGACTCGTCACTCTATCTATTTTATTTCCAGTCCATCGGGTTGAAGTTTGGCCTGGCAGTAATCTGCTTGGCTATAATACCTGTTTTTCTCTCACAGTTTACGCGTGAGTGCTCCTGGTGGCTCCAAAGTGCTGCCATAGAAGAAAGACGACACGTATAGCCATGATATTGGTACTAACGGGCTTTGCAGAGATCTGGCTCAAATGGTGGACCGAGTCAAGAACAGAGAGCTCAAATAACCGCATGTACTATGGGGTGTATACGGCCCTGCTATGTGTCCATATCCTAACTATAGGTATTGACTGCTGGTGCGTTGCCTCAGATCTTTCCACCTTGGCCTTAGTTTCCAAAGAAAATGGAGCCACCGATGGCTGATTTGCGCGCAGGTTTATGTTCGTGAACGTTATCCCCCGCTCTGCTATCTGGCTTCACCGAAAGCTGCTTGAGACTACTTTGAGGTCAGTGCTCATACCACAGTTATATGGTTGTGGTAACCCCGTGTGCGCTGACGGTTTCGATAGGGCACCTATGCTATTCTTCTATCGCATGGATACCGGGGACTTAATTAATCGGTGAGCATCATAATCGAAAGGTTCCACCTGGCAAAGAGTCGTCACTTACGGGAAGGACAGATTCACTCAAGACATGACCCTCGTCGACCGCGAGCTCCCTACGGCTATGTACACCACTCTGTCAGGTGTGTTTCCGACATGACTTTTAACTTGGCCGGTTGTTTTTTTCTATGGGCTGACAACAGGAAACAGCCTTTCTTGCCTGCATTGGCGAGTTCATCCTCATTATGATCGGCTCCAAGTACCTGGCGGCATCGTTGCCCGTTGCTCTTATCATTCTGTACGCTTTACAGAAGTTCTACCTCGCTACTTCTCGGCAACTCCGTATTCTAGACTTGCAAGCCAAAGCGCCACTATACAGGCAACTTCTTGAGACAATCGACGGCCTCGCAACGATCAGGGCCTTTCGCTGGCAAAATGTGATGGAGCAAGAGTCCTTGGACCTTCTGGATCTTTCTCAACGACCTCACTACCTGCTTCTGTCCGTCCAGAGGTGGTTAACGCTGGTACTTGATCTTCTCGTTACCGCTTCTGCTGTCCTCTTAGTCCTATTCGCGGTAATAACCCAGTCGACCTCTCCCGGCTATTTAGCCGTTGCGATGTATACCGTAATAGGCTTCAGTGAATCACTTTCCAATCTCCTGATGTCATGGACTGCCTTGGAAACTTCGCTTGGTGCTATTTCTCGCCTCAAGATATTTGTCAAGACGACCCCGCAGGAATCCGAGCCTTTGCTGAAAGATCAAGTTCATCCCCCACCTAGCTGGCCATCTGTGGGTGAGATATCATTGCAGGGTGTTCAAGTCCGATACAACCTAACGGAACAGGATAGCTCAACTCCTCCGGTCCTGGACATTGCATCTCTCAAGATTTCTTCAGGTCAAAAAGTCGCTATCTGCGGTCGTACCGGCAGTGGCAAGTCTTCCCTCCTAGCGACATTGCTTAAAATGGTCGATTACACGGGTACGATACGAATCGACGACGTGGACATTGCCAACATTTCAACTGGGGAGCTACGCTCTAGGCTAAACGTGATCTCACAGCATCCCAGACTGTTTCCTGGAACCTTCCGCTCAAATCTAATTCTCCCCAATCAACAAACCACTAGCAGTAATGCCGCAGCACGCCGCTTGCCACCAACGGACGAAGAAATAATTAATGTGCTAGAAAGGCTTTCGCTTTGGGAAACGATTCAAAAGTTTGGCACGCTCGACACAGACGTGGGGAACATTTCGCTTTCCTTGGGCCAGCAACAGCTGGTGTGTCTAGCGAGAGCGATTCTGCGCAAGTCGGAGAGCAGGATCTTGATATTAGACGAGGCTATGAGTGCCGTGGATAGAGAGACGGAGAGGATGATGGTGGAGGCCCTGGAAAGGGAGTTTGCGGAACACACGGTGCTGTCCGTGGTTCACCGCCTGGATACTATTAGGAATTATGATACCCTTCTGGTGCTGGATATGGGGAAGATAGTGAAGTTCGGGTCGCCTGAGGACCTGATCGATGAGGGTGGGAGGCTAGTCAATGCTTAAGGGAGTATGTGCGAGGCATTAGCAAAGATACGAATAAAGAAGGTTCGGATGATCTTTTCTCTGGAAATTCTTGCTAAGTGATCTAAAACCCTTCATCAAGTAGCGGCTCGATCCCCAGGGAAGTTGAAGCAAAACCAGGTCGAGTTTGGCGGCCGAAAGGAGTGGGTGTCTGAAGTGCGAGGCTGATGTCCACCATTGATTCGCTCACCTTTAGTGAGAGAGATATAGGCGGCAAACCCCCTGCTCTCCTCAACTGCTCTGGGGACCCATCCAATCAAACCTACGTGGATCTGATGCGAGGTTCGAGCATTAAACAACCCGTCGCGTTAAAGTCCAGGTACCTCTTCAGACTGCACGTCTAGGCGGAGTAACTCTCTCAATTAAGTGTACCGTTAGCGAAACGAAGTGCTACACGCACGTTCCCACGGCCGTTGGGGTGCAGACTGTTAGTGGGAGTTCACCCAAGCAGACCCATGTAAGTCGTTCCGGTCAGCCCTACCCTGACTAAAGCTCCAAGTTCTGAGATAAAATAAAGAGGCAGGGGCCTAGTCAGGGCCGCTTACTACATGTAGTCAACCCGCCGAGTACCTATCAAGCACTCTATGATGATTGAGCAAACGAGGGGTCCTCAACCTCTGGGTACACTCTGACGTGTTGGTGAGCCCTACGATCGAGGAAAATAAGGATTGCTGAAGGAATTAGGCGTTAATTAGAAATCTTGTTGCACACGTCCATCAACTGTACTCGTATGTTGACAAGGCATTTCGTCTCCCCGGTAGAAGATCTCGAAAGAAAACATTGAGTGGACCAATAGCATTCGAGTTGTACGCCGGTTGCAGCATTAGCACCAATGCTTGAATCACTGTGTGGGTATCACGGCCTGCCCTTTGCCGCCGTAGTATCATGATTCACAACTATTCCGCAACTCAACGGTAACATCTTCGAGGCTCACGCTACCTATCCGCCTTTTGACTTGATTGACTACAAAATCCGCGCACTGAAATGCGGACTTGCAGCGGAATGGAGTCGCCGTGTGGCCCATTGGTGACGTGGTAGTCTCTAAGTCTATGTTCGGTATACCTACTAACCCACGACCTGGCTCGAAGGTGTTCTGAAGGTGTTCTAACATAGCTCGTAATCATTCTTCGGGCCGACGTACATTTGTAGACCGGAGATTGATTTAATTTGTCTTCTCTTACAGTTTGCGATTTGTTCTGAGAGGTCTGCATCCTGTGCCTAGCCGGAGATTAGCTTGATGTATCCGTCAGGTGCTTGCCATTATGCCATATAGAGTCTCTGTCGACATATAAAGAACCTTCATGCCTCAGCTCAGACTATCACCGACTACTCACACTCCAATCCAACACATACCTCAGCGGACAGAGGAAGATCACAAGAACGGCATACAGAATGGACCAAGTTACGCCTCTTCATCTTGCCTCCGCGGCAACAGCACAGACTATCGTCCAAAACATCACATTCATGAGCGCCAGCTTCAAACTTGCTGCCAACATGTATATTCCCACAGATGCCCCTGAAGGACGACTCCCCGCCATCGCCGTGTCTCATCCCGCCAGCGGTGTCAAGGAGCAGACGGCTGCCATCTACGCCAGTCGTCTTGCCCAAGGAGGTTTCATCACCCTAGCCTGGGATGCTGCCTATAATGGAGAGAGCGAAGGCCAGCCTCGGGGCCTTGAAGACCCTGCCCAGAGAGTCGAAGACATCAAATCTGCCGTCACGTTTCTCAGCAACCATGAGCGCGTTGACCCCGACCGCATCGGCATCTTGGGTATCTGCGCCTCCGGCGGCTATGTAACCGTCGCCGCGGCCGTGGATAGACGCATCAGGGCAGCTGCCACTGTTAGCGGTGCTGATGTCGGCCCATTCTTTCGCAAAGGCTTCGACGGGAAACAAGACTCCTCGGTGGGAGAGAATATGCTACGAGAAGCTGCCAAGGCACGAACCGCAGCTGGAAACAACCCTGGAGAGATATCCGCGTTTCCCATCTTCCCACCCAACGCGTCCGCTGCAGAGGCTCTGGGGCCGTATGTTTACGAGGGCTGGGAGTATTATAACACTCCTCGCGGCTTTCACCCTCGCTCGGCAAAGGTCATGCCATGGAGTAGCATTGATAAGATCTTTGCGTTTGATGGTTTCACATACGTGGACAAGATTTCTCCACGGCCCATCTTGATGGTTGTCGGCACCCAAGCAGAGACCAAATGGATGGCAGAGGACGCGTATCGTCAGGCAAAGGAGCCAAAGGAGATTTTCTGGGTCGAAGGGGCGACTCACGTCGGGCTGTATGACAAGCCTGAATATGTTACGCCTGCGGTCGCACGCCTGATCCCATACTTTCAAGAGCATCTGGCAATTGATCAGCAGCAGGTGGCATAACAACTCAGCTTGGTCAGCAAGAATCTTAGACAAGCGGACTTTATATATGTAGTCATTTGTGAAGCATTTCCTAATTCTACCAATTGTACATGCCCTTTGCTTGATCTCAGCTTCTCATAACTTAGAACTCCTACTGCCTTTGTCATACTAGTACTTTCTGCGCCTTTCGTAACTCTTACCGACCGTTGTTTCAAGATTACTCGGACAACATCTTGATATAGTGAATATAGCACTAATACAGAGCTTCTGAAATCACAAGACAATCTACGAGATGGGCGCTCCTTTGGAAGCCAAAGTCGCATAATAGAGATGCGTTTCAGCCCCAATGACCATTCGGCCGTCGCCCGCAAACTGGAAGTTGGCAGATGTCTCGCCGAGAAAGATCTTCCCCAAGAGGGTGCCAGAAGGATTCCACACGTGGACGCCATCCCCACAGCCAGCATAGACATTGCCCCTGGAGTCGCAGTGTATTCCTGCGCAGACGCAGACTTGTCAGCGACATCACACGAGTGGAGAGGTAGTCGGGGCTTACCATCCGCGAGGCCAGCTCCGGCATAGGCGAATACCCTTCGGTCCTTGAACGTTCCATCTCGAGCTACAGTGTAGCGATAACTGATCATCAGGTCAGACAGATGGGTTCCCTTGCTATCGAGAGCTTAATCTGGCAGTCAGATGACCATCCGCTTACATTGTGGAACGCCCAGCGTTGTCATAGCCTCGAAAGGCCTTGCCAGCCCCGGTGTCGGTGACGTAGGCATATCGTCCATCGGGTGAAAATGTGATGCCTGGCCAGGCTTCAGTAAGAGCTATACATGGCATGATCGATTTTTCTCACCGTTGCAGTTCACAAACTCATCTGCCACGACGGTAACGGCTCTGGTATCAGGATCGAAGCGATAGACTTGGTTCGGCAAACCAGGTCTAGGCCTAAAGTCCTGCAGATAGCCGTACACCGTATCCGTAAAGTAAATGTGCTTGTTTCGGAAGTTTACAGCAACGTCATTGAGGGAGTTGAATTGGCGACCGAAGTAGTTGTTTACAAGCACTGGAAACAGAATCAGTTACTTTGGGAAGACTGGGTTTCCTACTTTGAAGACAGCACTCACCCGTAGAGTTGTAGGGCGGGACAGGATTAACGGCAAAGAGGGCCGGGGCAATATTTGCGCCCATTCCCTCGCCTGTAAACAGCATGTTTCCTTTGTAGTTTGTCCCCCCTGAATGACTGTTAGCGGACATTGCACCGTCGAGCCAACATTGGAAGCATCGCCCAAGGTCAGCAGTTCAAAGAAAGCGTACCGTTTGGGTTGATGACTTGGGGCTCGATAGGAACCACGTCGACTTGAACTTTACCGACAGCGTCCCGCTCGCTCGAGAGGGCCACGGTTTCGTTCATGGATATTTTGAGAATTAGGCTGGACTTCTTCAGCCCGGTTCCAGCTGCCCGGGCTCCAGCATTTTGGGCAAAGAAGACTTCATTCGTCGGAGGATACCTAACAGCTGTGTAAGAGACGGTCGTCCTTTGTAATAGCAGACTCGGCAACCATCTTACCACACAAAGGCTTCATGGAACAACGGGTCACTACCTGAGTCGGCAATGAGCGTAAGCGTCGGGTTTGGTCCCAGAATATGCACAAAGTCCTGATGATAAATATGGAATGGCCGTTCTTGCAAGCTTTCCATAGTAGAACCAGGCGGGATAAAGACCTATCGATCCGATCAGATGCCATGTTACTCAAATAGGCATGTTTGACTTACAGTAGTGATATTGGCAATACTCTCCGGGGGCACCACCGGCATCGCCGCAAAGGTTGATGGATCAATCACTTGTGCCTGTGGTGGCAGTCCATTCAGCCCTTGCGGAAAATTGCCTCGATTGTAAGTTGCCAACATATCTTGCACGTCGAAAATGGCGTCTCTCAAGGCATCAGACGTGGCGACGCCAATTGCAAAGGCCGCCGCTGCCACAGCGATGACCCATGGCACATTTGAGCTTGCCGTGTTCCGTGAAGACATGTCGTCTAGATCGCTGGACTATATGAGCAGCCCGAGAACCTGATGTGAGTGACAACCTGAGGCGTACTCGGACGTTGAGTAAGATCGAGTTTGTCACGCAAGGTGAGGGGGCATTTAGGGTGTTACAGGGACTAAAAGATGATACTGTGAGAGCGAGAACTTGCTTAGTGTGGGATGTTTTACCGAGTCTTCAGCTATTCTAGGACTTGCCCCGCTCATATCGAGGTTGTCATCACAATCAGGGTGTCACGGTGATACGGTCAAGACGATGCAGTACGAAATTGTGGTTGATTTGTTCCATCAAATGCAATCTAGAGGAGATCAAGACACAGAGACCCAAGCAAGTACCCGCTCAAAGATTGTCTCGGCCATCCCTAGGCATACTCCCAATTCTGCGGAGTAATCAGAGGCCTCATTAACATACCTACACATGTGTTGTACTGCAAGCGACCTCCACGATGTCCCGGAGCAGGTTGCCGATGGTTGAAGGTAATCCGGAAAGATAAGAGCAGTCACAAGTTGCTGGGAGTGGGCAACACACACAAACATAGGTAGATTGAGTGATCAAACAAAACATTAACGGCATCTGCAAGTCCACAGCTCTACGCAATGAGTTTGCGCAGAGCAGACTCCTGCTGTCCCTCAACGTCTCCAAGCCGAGCAACCTCCTTGCCCTGCATCATCGTGTCAGCTCTATGCTTGTTACTGAAATGCATGTACACTTTCCAAATGGCGACCCTACATTTTCCACCCTCACAATCGTGGGGAGACAGTTGATGTTGTAAGGCGCATGTCGCCACTTGTTGCTCGGGTCCCTCCACTCCTCGCGAGAGCCAGCGCGGATGATGGTGGCCAAAGGCGCCGAGTCTGCTCCAAAGACACTCTGCAGTGCCGGGAGAGCATTTCGACAGTCGGGACACCAGGACGGTTCGCCAGAGGCAAAGTAGACGACATAGTGGGTGTCGTTGGTTGAAGGCGGGGCGTCAGCGTCGACGAGAGGCATTTTCGGAAGAACTTGGGGGGAGACTGAGGTTGATTCTTGAGTGAGAAGGAAATTAAATTACCCCGAGAGATGTGAGAAGAAGGAGAGCAAAGACGAGGAGCTTTTGAGGCTTTAGATTGTTGAGCGTGGCCAGTGATGGGAACTCGGAGAGATCGAGCCAGGAGTAAAAATTCTTTATTACTTCATAGCAATCACATGGCGCTAAGCCAGCACTGAACCTTGCACAAATTGCATCATTTATCACGACTTTGCGACTTACATGAGCCATAGTTCTGCCCCAATATCGTTGTACTATAGACAATCTTGCAACGAGGGAGGAAGCATACATTGCTGGGCTTCAATAAGTAAGTGATTCAACAATGCGGAGTATGAGCGGTCGAGGTGTGAGCAGATCGGTCGAGGACATGACCTAGTCTTAGTATTCTATTCTACGAGTATCGAGTTCCTACACGCTACAGCTATAGTCAACCCAGGCATCTACAGTGAGAGACCAGTTGATTTCCCATTAGGTACTATCCGTTATGAATACATCAATACACAAAAAGGCCAAAAACAAAACATACAACACCAGGGATTCGCTGATCGTCACCGACTCAGCTACTAATCTAGCGCTCATCAGCTTATCTAATGGAGATCAGACGGGATCCTGATTTCTATGACGGCTGTGGTCGTATGTGATGGAGAGGCGAGGCCAACTCGTATATGAAGACAGGGTTGCTCGGCTACCAGTTGCACAGGAGGTTGAAGGGGGGTTATTGTTGGAGCGATTAGGGCACGACTTGGCTCATGAACAGGGAAGAAGAGGACAAAAGGTACCATTGGTCAAAAGAACCGATATCCTTCAAGAGACTACCTTACTTATCAAGATTGCATGCCGTGAGCTTGAGGTTTGAAGTGAAGAGGTGCTCACCTCAGTCTCGCTTCTGAATCCGTGGAAAACTCAGCCAAACCGCCGCAATGACCGCAATCAGCCCCAGAATGATGGGCTGCAGCACCGACACCCCCTTATGAGACGCAATCGCACCAATGATGAAAGGAAACACCGTCCCTCCCGTTCCTCCCATCGCCATGGCGAACCCGATGGCGCTCACATGGATGCGCTTCGGCAGCAGCTTGGCCGTCACCATGACAGCGCCGGGAAACATGGGGCCCAGGAAGAAGCCCAGAAAGGCGACGGCGACGGCAGAGACGACAAACTGTGGCACGAGCCAGAACAGGAGCTGGAGACCAAGACAGATGCCGAGGTAGATTGCCAAGCAGAGCCTCTCCCCGAAGCGCTCCGTGACGAAGCCCAAGACGGCACGGCCAAGCGCCATGCCTGCCCAGAACCCGGAGCCTGAGACTCCTGAGGCATATGCGGAGGCATGACGGACGCGGAGCATGAACGTGACGACCCAGCCCCCAAGGCCAACTATGCAACAGTTTGTCAGTCTGTCATGGTATATAAACTTGATTGGGTATAAGCATCATTTACCCTCCACGCCCATGTAGGCAAAGAAGAACAGGGCACAAAGCCAGGTAACCTTGGACTTCATTGCCTCGCGAGTACCGGCGCCCGCAGTCCCGGCATCTGCGTTCTCGCGGGCATGCTCCTCTCGATACACGGCGCCCGTCTTGTCCCAAAAGAACATGACAAGCCCAGCGAATTCCAAGCCAGACATGCCAATCTGCAAAGGGGAGTCAAATTGAGCCTGGGATCCATGTCATCACTCACGAGGCGAAACTCACCATGAGGTAGTAAAAGGTGTACCAAGGCAACCCTCCTTTGACAACCATCGACGTCGCAATCAGCGGCGAGAACAACGCCCCCAACGAATAGCAAGAATGCAGAAAGCCCTGAATCGTGTTCGCCCTGTCCATGGCACCGACCCACGCGCAGAAGCACGCGTCCGTCAGGCCGTTGCCAAAGCCGCTAATGGCATTGCACACCACGAGGGCGGGATACGGCGGGTGAGAAGCCAGGGCAGCAAAGGTAATGAGGTGGCATATGGGCGCCATGATGGCCACGCCGCGCTGGCCGAGCCGGACATGAATGCGGGCATTGGTGAAGGCGGCGATGGAGTAGCCGACAAAGGGGGTGAGGAAGATGAGGGAGATGACGGTGTAAGAGAGGTTGTAGTATTCTTCGAGCTGTCGGTACGATATGATCAGAAACGGTAGACCGGAAAGGGCTGGGCTGTATCGTCACTTACATATGGAATCAAAGCCTAGTTCCGAATAGTCATGTCGTTCATTAGCATCATGATGTCCTATAGAAAAGGGCGACGAAGAGAAGCTGAGTTTCCTACGCCAACAGCAGCATCATTCATCCCCGCAATGGCAAACGACATAAACGCAAACGCAAGCCGGCCAATGTTCTTGACGGGCCGATTCCACCTCTCGGCCTCCGTGAGAGCATCCGCCGGTGGCTCGTCACCCTCATTGTCACCGGCCGAGACATGCGGCGAGTCCGCATTGGAATCGGGACCAAGTTGCCGGCCAGAGGAGACGCCCGGGTCTAGATGCCCGAGCTCAATGCTCTCTCCTACGAGCGGCGGTGCAACCTGGACGGCGGTCGTTGTAGTTGACATGATTTCCCCGTCCTCCAGTGATGGACCTGAAGATAACGTGAACTATTAGATGGTATTTGGCGGTAACTCTGTCTTTCCGATTACTCTTAACTAACGTAACAGATGATGGAACGGATGATGAGGCAGAAGAGGCTGCACACCGACTGGAAGCCGTCATCGGCGATCAAAGTGCGGAGTCGGTCTTGGCCCGCGATGATGCAGACCAAAGTCCGATTTACTCGCCACGGAGAATAGCCGTCAATATCATTGTCATACATGATCCCTCAACTAAATGTGAGTATCTCAAAATTGAAGCCACTCTGTATCTTCTGAATTGGGGTGTTTTCATCACTTCTCTCTGCGAAGCATGCAAAAGTACTACCTTGTCTGATTTGTGTTGGTCGTGTGCCCCGGCTTATTGGTGCAGAGCGTAGGCTAACAATTGGAGATGACGACCTGTATAAATTGTGTTTTCATTCTAGATTTACACGGGCATCCTCGTAATCAAGTCATCTCAACCGAAAGACTTCTTACAGACGTCTACCTTGATGGCCTTCGCATGATGCAATTCGTACGGTTTCCTTACTGAGATGAGATGATCATAGTCCTCCTACATGCACCTTGAAACCCCTTTGCAAGCTTCGGCCTTCATCGGTGCCCGAGCTTAACATGTGAATGCTGCGCTAACGTAGCAGTACAGACACTCCGCACCTGTACACAGTGTTGCTTTATAGGGAGTCGACAGGGGCGAAGGAAACAATGCTGCATTCCTCGGCGCAAGCATGCGACAGACACAAGGGATGTTGCTCAAGGGTCACCTGAAGCGAACTCTTCCTGTTAAAACGGTGACGAATAACAGGCTTGTTCCTGGTATCGGGACTTGAAGGGCTTTGATCAAAAGCTTGCTGGTCGCGGCATACTTTTGACCAGGGCCACTGAAGACGTGGCGATGTAATGGTCAAAGACAGCGGGATTGGGTAACGCACCTGCGATGTAGGTGTGATACAGACCTGTTGTTGAGAGCAACATGGAGAATCCCGGGGGCATACTGCATAGAAATCAGACATAACGGTCGGACGTGCAAGAATTATCAATAGTATGACATACTGTACAAGGCAGCGGTCAATGGAAAGGGGCCAAGGAGCTCCTGTATGTCTAGTTACTTCCAGATCCGATCATGTAGGAACTTCCTATGCCTTTGTATCAGAATCACGATCCATGGAAACGCTCATACTATTCATCATGAAGGCAGATGAAGAACCGAGAAAGCTCCTAGTGCTATACGCGAACGTCTTCGAGCATTACCCCTGCGTGTTGAACTAGGACTAGGTAGTTACGGCAGTATGATCTTCACGTATCCTACCTGTAAAAGAAAGTAAGGCAATTATCCCCCCTTATCCTCGGTAGAGACACAGACAGATACATGTACCTCCTCTATGGAGAATCCACCAGTCAGCGTGCCATCACCCCCATCCGTGTATGCTTTAATTTTGCCGGGCATCGTGTCTCAAGCCCTGTGCCTGCGTCAATCACCTGCGAACGGGTCTCTTCGGCCGCGTTGTCTGCGCATACACGTGTTACAAGCAGTACGAAGTGGAATTCTTCTGTGAACAGCTCATATCGTCTATCTCAAACCCACAACCCACACTGCTCGTCTATCACAATTCTCCTCCACACCAATCTGCACACTAGAACACTGTTGCCCACTCTTTCTTTGGCTTCCGGTATACGCGATGCTTGACTTGTGCATCCTCGGTATCGAGCAGAGAAACTAGTAAGGATGCGTCCTCTTGACATGTCACCTCTGCCTCTTTTCGTCTTCCCCGTCGTCGCAGGGGAAGCAAGGATCTGTAAGCGTTCGCTCGCGATAATATGGGGGCCGGAAATCCGAGCGCCGGGAGAAGACACTTGCCGCCCTCAATGGTCGTTGAGTTGAGAGCCCAGTTCGTCCTGCTTAATCGAGACCGATGAACCTCTGCCCCATCTGCTGTCATACGGCAACGAGTCAGTCGACACATGCCGATACTACTCGACCCCCATCTCCACTACGGCTTGGAGATTGAAGACAACATTGCTAAGTAGCATCCTCTTCGGGAACAAATGTCCCGGAAAGGCAGAGATTACAGAAGAGTTACGGGGTTTCCCATGCATCGGGACAAAATTGGAGGCACGCAGCACGATCTCCAGGCAGGGGCCAAGACACGTGCGTGGCCCCTACGAAGTTCGTACAGGCAGGCGTGTGGCCGAATAATCCCGAACCATGCACCATGCCACTTGAACGGGCAATTTTCACGAGTTCATCCCGTTGACAAGTATGCTCAAGATTCTATATCAAATGAGATACAGACGACAACTAATATGGATGTGTCTGAATCGGCATGAACCGTGCAATGGGTGGTCATAAACTCTAATATAAATAACCGAGAGGATGGTTGCATCGTGCACAAAAGATGCATGAATCCTTCAATCCTGCTAGTAGATTCAGGACCTGTCCGGAGTGAGTGTAGTCACAGCCTTGGCTGCCACGCGAGAGCCGAAAGTATTCCGGCCATTGTACAGTCGCTTTCTCCAAAATGCACACAGAACAGACAACTACCTACCTAGACATCAACAGAAGTTGTGACCGTGGAACAAGTCCTCGCCTCTGGATCGAATGATCTCAACATGTGGCTTGCATCTTTCGACAATGGTGGCAAAAGGAAGGATGGAAGGATCCGAGAAAGGCGGGAGAGGAAAAAGCAAATATGCAAGACATCCAATAAGACGCTCAATGTGCCAAAAAACGACGGATAGTTTATGACTCGTAACTTCATGCTCTAATCATCTCTCAAGACTTGATACGCTACTATGCAGTCTAAAACAAGGAAGAACAAAGGAGGAAAAAAAGCAAATATTAAGAACTTTTGAAAGCACTCTAAATATCACGCCCGGCTGATGTCGTTAATCATGCTGATGCCGTTCGTTGCTATCGCCGTTCTCGCCATTGCCACTCCCTGGAAACGGAAACGCCCCCCTGAGCCTCCTCGCATGCTCATCAGGCGACATCTGCTTCTGCTCATCGGAGGGGCGCTGGCTCGTCGTCACAATGTCAATATCGACCTGCTTGTGAATCTCCCTGCTTTCATCGTCATCTCTTGATTGGTGGTGGCCCTCGTCTCGTCCGTCGCTCCATACTTTGAGGTCCTGCATCCTGACATCCTCCACGATGCGCTCCTCGCTCTCGCTGATGGTGAAATTTGTGATTGGGTTAGCCGTCGGCGGTCCACGGCCGCGCCAGCTCTTGGTGCTCCCGCCAAAGGTGACGAGGCTTTTGGGTGTCCCGTCATCGAGCTTCTGTGTAGAGCGCCTCGAGGAGAGGATGGACCCGATAAAGGGCCCGATGATCACTTTGGCCATGGGGACCAGCATGGGTATGTTGGTGGTGACGACGGCGACAAAGGTTTCTCTCACGGCCCAAGATCCGGCCAGCTGCGCACCATTGGCAGTATCCTAGATCAACGTCAGCGTAATGTCTCAGAGAGAGACTGGGGTATAAATGACCTACCAAGACAATGAGAGCGGACCGCAAGGTAGCGCAAACAATGACAAAGACACCGCCGCTGAAGAGGAAAATAAGTCCCACTTTCCTCCACGGCTTCAGGCTCGTCCCCCAGAGCATGGGCAGCGGAACCGAGATGATGTACATGTCAGTCAGCACGTTGAATGACCAGTAGACCCAGATGATCTGGTTCGAGACGGCAGGATAGCAGACGTCTAGATGCGCAAAAGCAGTTAGCATAACAGAAAAGCCGACGAGGGCACGGGAACGTGGGGAAAAGACTGACTTCCGGGATCGGGATATATCTGCCACAGCTTATGGAAAGGCCGGCATGAGAGGTATAGGTTCATCGCGACGGTGATGTAGCTGCCTGCCAGGAAGGCGAAGCCTATGTAGATTCGGATACGGTAATGTCTGGCCAATCCATCCTATTCACGAGACAATCATAGTCAGTCAAGATGTCCAGAAGATGGGCGAGCAACGTACCGTCAGCCTGATATAGAAGCACAACAGCGACGTCTTGAGCGTCCAGAGCAGCGTCGAATACGTCGACCATCCCGCAATCTGAATCTTGGATCCCAGCACTCTGCCAACCAAGTCAGCATGTAAACCCTCCTTTCAACCCTCGAGTTCTGTCTCCGTAGTCGCTCACCTCAAGTGGTACTCCGGATCATCAGGCGACAGCGCCGCTCGCTGCTCGTCCGTCATGTTGTTGTTCGCAAGTCCATTCGCCTTGTTTCCCACGCTATACGCCAAGCACGTCTCGGCGATGTACAACAAGACAGCCAGCCAGGCAAGGTAGTCATCGCCGCTGAGATTCCGCCAGCCCCCAAACCTCACACGAGCCACCGTCCTCAGCACGGTGACCAGTATCCCAACACCCAGCAGAGTGAAAGCCTCGACGGTGAACTGGTGGAAAGCCGCAGCGGCTGCGGCTGCAGCAGCCGCATCTGGCGGAGGCGCTGCAGGCGACGACATAATGCTCCGAGCTGTGGCGGCTACAGCAAAGTGGGCGTCAGCTGGTTTTATTATATGCGAGTGAGAAAGGGTGTGTGTCCAGGCTCTCTTGACGAATCGGGGGTGTAGTATCTTGGGGTCTTCGACAACTCAGCGCCCGCTCTCGATTCGCAGCTGACCCAACCTCGACATGCTTTGACAACTACTACTAGTAGACAGGAGGATGGCGAGGCCTATCCATCATATTTCATTCTCCGCGACCCCCTCCCTCCCTTCTCTTGATCTTCACCCGGGTTGCCTGCAATCGGAACCTGTCAGCACCGCAACCGCGTTACAGGCAGACAAGGCAGGGTGCCCTTTGGCCCTCTCTAGAACACGGCAATACCGTTGTCTGATAGGACACACCGGTCCATCTTGGCAGCCGTCTCCCGCCCTGTCAGATTCTTTCGCCGCATGTACAAGTACTGTACTGTACTGTACCTCTTCCTCCGATGCAAGTTGCCAGCCAAGGTACGTACTGCTTCCAAGCAAGGGTCAAGCTGCAACCCAGCCGGTGCCCACGAACGAACCCTGGCAGAGAGTATTTCCGTCTCGATGGGGATGAGTTGCATCGAGCAGCTCCACAGCCCGTTATTTAGCGCAAGGGGAAGCAGTGCAAAGAGCCGCGGTTCACATGAAGTGCGCGATCCAGTTAAAAAGAGAAGAAGAGAGGCTCGAGAAGCTTCATGTGTGCTGACTAGAAGATGGCTTGGACCAAGTACATACTAGCACAAAGTGTTTGACTCGTCGGGGCTCGAATCGATTTGTCTTTGCCTCGCTCGCGAATCTGATCTAAGACTCCACGAGTCAAATCTTAGCTCACAGATAATACTCGAGTAGCACAAGCGCGCCTCAATCCAATGAAGAACCCGCCAGTTTCGTCCAGCTCCTTTCGTCACGGGCCGAACTGGAATGCTCGAATCCTCTGTTCAAATCCAACCGCATACATACCTACAAACAGCGCATGCGGGTCACCAGAGTTCTGCATGTTGGGCCAGGTTCTATCCGGGTTGCTGGTTGTGGCCACTCGATGCAACGCTCTTTGATCCTTCCTGTCAGAAATTCCTCCAGGCTTGCGCCAGGACGCCCCAAAGTCGGTCCATGTAAGCACGAGCGAGAGTCGGACAAGGAATCTAAGCGATACATGCACAGAGAGGGGGGGGGCAAGGCATGGGCGGACAAGCACAGCCCCCCCTGTCTTTGCCCTGGCTAAATAGAGCAACTGAATGCTTGTGCCTAGTATTTGATCAGCATGGCCCCATCACGGTAGCAATCGAGGGGAAACCTCAAACAAAAAAGAAAGAAGAGGCAAGAGGAAGAGGGAACAGAGGAACGGGAAAAGGAGCATCATTGTTGAGAACTATCCTGAGGTAGGATTCCATCATGGAGACGATTGACTGTGTCGTGGCTGGTGCCGGTAAGTGCTGAGTCTCTTACTTCTCACATCTCACTTAGATTCTCTCGCTTTTTCTTGTCTCATTCGTTTCAGTCTCCTCTTCTTCTTCGGCTTCCTTTTTCTCCTTCCAATGCAATCGCGTCTACGCGTTAGCAAGCTTCAGCAAGAAAGAAAAGGAGACAATGCTAATCGCCCCGACACCCAGGATGGTACGGCCTCGCCGCCGCAAAGCAATACCGCGTCGTCAACCCCAATGACTCCCTCGTCATCTTCGATGCCCAGTCCACCGTCGGAGGCACATGGGCCGACGAGCGGCTCTACCCAGACGTCAAGAGCAACAACCTCCTAGGCACATACGAATACCCAGACTTCCCCATGGACCCCAAGACTTTTGGAATCAAGCCCGGCCAGTACATCCCCGGCGAAGTCACAAACGCCTACCTCAAGGCGTACGTGGACAAGTTCAACCTCGGGCCTTGCTTGCGTCTGCGGACAAAGATCACAGTCGCCGAGCATCACGACACGGCTGAGGGCGGCTGGACGCTCACCGTCGTCAATGGCGAGGGCCACGAGTACAAGGTCTTTGCGAGGCGTCTCATTGTCGCCACGGGGCTCACTTCCGAGCCCTTTATGCCGCACTTTGACGGCCAGGAGGAGTTTGGCGGGAGGATCTTTCACAGCAAGTACTTTAAGCAGAATCGGGACACTCTCGAGACGTCCAAGGCCGTTACCGTGTACGGAGGGACCAAGTTTGGCTGGGATGCCGCTTACAGCTACGCCATGGCGGGAGTCGAGGTCAATTGGGTCATCCGATGTAAGTTCATCTCTTTGACGTTGTTCGAGGAAGATAAAGGGAAGAGGAGGAGGAGGAGGAGGAAGAAGAAGAAGCTCGGCCGCTGACTTGCATCAACACACAGCCTCTGGCCATGGTCCCTGCTGGATCGCCCCCTCATACGTAACTCCGTTTAAGAAATGGATCGAGAAGCTTGCGAGTAGGACCTCCCGTCTCATCAGCCAACACTTCAGCCACTAAATATGACTTACACAGACATCCGCTTCCTCACCTGGTTCAGCCCCTGCATCTACAGCGGCGCCGCCGGCTACACGGGCATCCAGCGCTTCCTGCACGGCACCTTCATCGGCCGCGCCATCGTCAACGCCTTCTGGGCCATCCTCGGCGGCGACGTCCTCGCCCTCAACAACTACGACGCGCACCCGGAGACGGCCAAGCTCAAGCCCTGGATCCCCGCCATGTTCACCGCCGCCAGCTTCAGCATCCTCAACTACGACGCCGACTTCTTCGACCTCGTCCGCAGCGGCAAGATCAAGATCCACGTCGGCGAGGTCGACCACCTGAGCCCGGGTACCGTCCACCTCGCCGACGGCACGTCCTTTGCGTCCGACGCCTTCGTCTGCAACACGGGCTGGAAGAGCTCGCCGCCCATCACCTTCCTGCCCGCCGGCATCGAGCGCGAGCTCGGCCTCCCGCACGCCGTCGACACCGAGGCGCCGCCCGAGGACCTCGCCAACCAGCAGGACCTCCTGCGCGCCGCCGACGCCGACATCGCCGCCCGCTTCCCCCGCCTCCGCGACCAGCCCGTCTGGAACAAGCACTACGTGCCCCTGACGCAGCAAAAGGGCGTCTCCAGCGCCGACCCCCTCAACCCCTACGCTGCCCAGACGCCCTTCATGCTCTACCACTTCCTCGTTCCCCCCTCCGAGCGCTTCCTCCGCCCCCGCGACGTCGCCTTCAGCGGCTTCGTCAGCAACTTCAGCAACACCCTCTGCGCCCACCTCCAGGGCCTCTGGATCGGCGCCTACTTCCGCGGCCTCCTCGCAAACGACCTGCCCGCCCGCGCGCTCGTCGACGACGACGCCATGCGGCAGCTGCGCTACGAGACGGTGCTGCACAACCGCTTCGGCAAGTGGCGCTATCCTGCCGAGACAAAGGCCCCGACGACCATCTTTGACGCCGTGTACTACCTCGACCTGCTGCAGAAGGACCTCGGACTGGATCCGCACCGGAAGCCAAAGGGGTTTCTGACGGAGGTGACGAGTCCGTATGGTGCGGAGGATTATAGAGACGTGAACGACGAGTGGGAGAGCAAGGTTGGCAGGGTCGGGGCCGCATAAACGGAGGAAATGATATTTATCTATGTTGTTGTGTGTCGTATTTGCTTCTAGCTCCCAAATCTTTCTGTAGTATCTCATCAATTACATGTAAGAACAGCTCTCGAATGGGGAGGATACCCACATCTCTGTTTCCTACTTCCCCCTTCACCCCGAGCCTCTATCTTCAACATCCGCTGTTTCTCAAAACACACATCTTTAATCCCTTCATGTACAAGCATGTACAGTACAACTGCTCTAATAGCCAGCCATCTCCTTTTCGACCTTGCCTTCACAATCATAACACCGCACCGCGCAACCCCCGTACTCGTAATATCAACAAAACAAGCTTCACCAACCTGCCTCCGCCTCTTTCTTCATAACCTTACCATCACTACATCCCCATCGAGGGTCCAGGACCCATCTTCACGCGCGGCTGAGCTGAACGGTGGATAAGGCCAAGCAAGTCCCGGCAGTTCCCACATGGCGGCAATTACAATAAAAAGACCAAAAAAATCCACGCGAAGCTTCTTTTCTAGCTCTGGTGATCTTCGCGAGTCAGTTTTAGCTCTTGGCGCGACGCAGGCGAGACGTTCTGGAAGGACAGCTGAGCTGCTGTATTGGCTGTTTGAAACGTGCCCTGATTCGAGTAAGTATCTTGCATGTCCTTCTTTTCCCAACGGAATCGTTGTGCATGAACTCGTTTTGCATTAGGCTTGGTACCAAGCCAGCAATTAGCCTCGTCTCATTGTTCAGTAGTAGGATGATGTATCTCCCCTTTTCGCCTCTTGGTGCCCTGCTTCACATATATTCGACACACAATGTCATGGAAATCATCAATTTTATCCGCCGGCTCCAAATTCTAATAGTAAATGCCAAGGAACCATGACACGCGAGTATTGGTTCGATAATCTAGAACATTGCGCCATATGTTCAAGTGATATCCGTGATATCCCCTCCTTTTCAAGAGTATCGCGTCCTCATGCTGAGATGGGATGTAAAGAAGAAAATACAATGAACAATAGATAAAAAGAAAAAGAAAAAGGAATAATCCAACGATGCAGCCGTGATCCTGCTATGATACATCTGATCTAACGTCTGACCTCGCGCTGAATTTGTCATTCAGGGACACCAGCTGGACTTCATCAGTCTCGCCATACTCAACCGTGTATGACGTCTGATAACCAATCCGGTTGCCCTCGATATTGGGATGAGGCTGTGACCTGTCTACTTGCGATCCGGCACTATGTCCCAAGGGAAGTCGGCTTGACCGCGGATTGGTTGCAGTTCGATTCCGCCTCGAGCTCTTTCCGTAGTACCGTTCCGTCGAGCCCTGCAGCTTGGGGAAGATGCGGACAAGCAAAAGGCGGAAAGCTGGCAAGCAGACGCAGATGAGCCCGACGTTAATCTCCACGACGGACCACAGGCTGATGTCGAGAAAGTCCCAGGTGGGATTCAGGCTATCGGTGCCGAATTGAATGAGAGACTTGAGACGCAAGATGCTCACAATGGTAACGCTGGCGACCAGGTCAGCGACAAGTTCAGGACAGCAAATGAAGAGCAAGAAAAGGGGTTGCACGACTTACAAAGCACCGAGACAGAACATGACGGCAACGCCAATCTTGCGTCTCCAGTCAAGATTCAGGCTTTTGAGCTGCCACAGAGGGATAGCCAGCACCCAGATGTCAATCGCTATGCTGATGGCAGCATTTGACCAGGCAATAGCGTTGATGTCAAAGCATTTGCCTTGGTGCTCCCCATCCCACTTTTCCCAGTAATACTTGACCGGCGTGCACTGAAATGCCGCGATAAAGGTGAAGACGAGACCAAAGATGACGCTGAAGATGAAGGTTCCCCAGAGTAGCCTACGCACGCCAGGGCTCGGGAAGATGCGGATGTAGAAGAGAAGAAGACTGAGCTTGAGCATGCTGACTTCTACGAAGTATGCCCACTCCAGAAACCAAAAGTAGAGGCCGAAGCGTGTGATTTGCTCGGGCGTCAGGGTCCAGATATCACGGCCCAGTCCGGGCCTCGTTATGGCGTGCGTACTGATGACGGTACTCGGGATGCCCCATAGGATAAGGGCGAGGGTCATGTAATCATCAGCCCCCAGGCCCAACTTGGCCCAGAGCTTGTATAACAGTCGCTGGAGTACAAATGCGCCAGACAAGACGCCCAGAACGGTGGTGATGGCAATGTATTCGGGCGATTTGTCTCTGATGGGTCGGCCGCAGCTCGTGGCCGTCAGATTCATTGTTGCTACAAGGTCTCTGTTAGATGCCGCTACATAAAAGGAGCGTGTCTCGAGTTTGGTCTTACATAGGGCCTCTTTGATTGTGCAGCTTTGCAAGACGCATCCTTGCATGGTCTGTTGGAGCGTTGGGTTCGTGCATACGCAGGTTGCATTTGTCGGCTGGCAGGGTGACTTGGCAAGAGCCAGTTTGACGCAGTCTTGCTGTGACGAGAGTCAGTCAAAGCCTGTGGATTATCAGGATGGAAAGATATCAGAAAAGAGCACATACAGCACATGAGGGCAGCGCGGCCACAGCAGCCTGAGGCGATGTAGTGCTTTGGCTAGAGGCCGTTGGTACAGCGGCCAGAGCCGCAACGGCCAACAGCCATAGCTTCATGATTGCCGAATTCACCACTGCCTCTTGTCGAAGTAATCTAGATCGATGAGCTAAAAGTCGTAGTGGGCAACGCCATGCGAAGAATTGCCGCTCCTGGAACGATTCGAAGAAAGGGCGAAGATCTTGCTCGAGATGGCCGGTTTCAAGACTATGCGGTTGTTAAAGAGGAGAGAGACCTTGAGCCAGCCGAAGTGCCCAACTCGACAAGTTGTCCAACGACGGTAAGAGCAGCAAAAGAAGAGACAGAAAGAAAAGTTGCCACAAACGAGTGGCTGAGATGATGGCGTTTAAAAAAGCTTGAACCGTAGTCGTGAGGGGGGCAACTTGTCTAACTCTCCCCGCAAATATCCTCTGCCGAAGCACGGCTTCCATTGGGCATCTTGTATGTAATATAGAATGAGCTGAAGGCACTAGGGACCATAATCGACGAAATGGGCTCAGCAATGGATCTGAGGCTGTCTTTGGCCTCGAAAGTAAAGCGACGGCGACTGGCACTAATTCGACGATGGAGGGCGCTGACCCGAACGACGTCTGTTCCCCTTCTCTGCCGGCGCACGACTCAGGAACCCGAAGTAGCGGACGTCCGCTAGCCCAATCACGCATCGTGGCAGGCATAAAGGCTGTGTCTCCGTGCTATTTCATGTGTCCAGATATATCCTTCTCAGACGGCGAGGGCCTTCGGAAGAGCAGGGGGGCCATCCCCACAGCGAGAGCCCTCGCGGCAGCGGCCAGTGGCCAATTATACGGCGCCGGTGGCATCGATTCCGGGTGCGCGGAAGACGCTTGAGAATGCGTACCTAGTGTGCATGAAGTTTCCACACGGCGTATCATATGTGTGTCATGGTGCCATTTCTGTTCTTCTTGAACGAGGACAATGAAAGGAAAGGGGAGGCAAGCGAGAAGCAACCCACTTGACTGAACCCTGATGGCTTGCCAGCTGAGATGCCAAACCCTTGGTTTGCGCCAAAGGGGGGGGCTGCGGCTGAATCGCAGCTATTCAGTGTAGACGTCGACAGGCAGTAAGAGAGGATATCGCTCGTGCTGCTGCTATAGACCATCGGTATCACGCTGCTCTCATTCTGCTGCGGATGCTTCTGCTGGACCTGCTGCTGCTGCTGCTTCCTTCTCAGGCACGCATAGAGAGAGCCTCCTGTCCGTGGTCTCATCAAGGGTCCATTTGCAGAGGACGGCTAGCGTCGCATTCCAGAAATTCAGCTTCAGCTCGAGACAAAGGGCCAAGCCAGGGGACGGAGCTAGGGGATGCACATCGCCTGATTGAGGGTCGTGCTTCCAACGATCGCCTTGGACCGATCGAGCAAGGTCATGGGTGGTTTCGTACAGGCTTGGGTTCGGGCCACAGGCGGGTTCATCGTGCGCCGACTCGAAAGTAGCGGCCTGTCTTGGTATTTCGCCGGCTGCCAGTCCGTCGAGGCAGGCCGGAGCTGTGGCTGAGGACGCGACCCAGCATTGGCTTGCTTGGCCACTTGTAGCGGGCGCTCGGCTCCGTCTGCTTTGCAAGGGTTTGTGCGCTGGTGGTGAGTTTAAGATGAAGCCGTCGTCGAGGCTAAGGGTCGAGCTGTCGTGGGCCAAGTGACAGCGGCTCGTTGAAGAAGTTGGCCGTCTGGCAGCTTGTCAAGGTTGACTCGGCCCCTGAGGACTATTTGCAGCCGATATTAGGCGATGTTGGGAAAGTGGACGAGAGCAGGTCTTGTTTGTTGAGTGGAAGAAGATTCAGCTTCAGCTCAGGCAAAGGCATCAAGCGAGGTGCTCGAATTCGGAAGAGGCTACCGACACGATGCGAGGCAGGTACCACGATAAGCTTGCTGACAGAACTCCTGCCGTTTTCTCTCCGTGACGCCAGCAGCTGTACGTGCAACTTCAAGGGACTTTTTCTCCAGGCGAGAAATGAAGGCAACAAAAGAACCATGGACAGGTGGTCCGGCCCGTCTCCCTCGTTCTTCTGCATCTTCACCAGGAAGGCCGTTGAGCATCGGCCAAGTCACTCTTCTCGGCGCAGGTTTCACGTTGACAAGCGCCGTAGTGAGCACCTTGAATTTATCCAGTGCTAGCCTTGGTCTCACAGGTCTCACAGTATGAGGGCGACCACGATCCATGAAACCTTGACGGAGCGCGCTGCCGAGATTGCTACCTCTTGGCTATGCATCCAGCTGGCGCTTGAGATGCCCCAATTGACGCACCTGCAGGACGCCAACCCAACGAGCCCGAGGACATCAGCACTTTATCCTGAAGAGGCGAGTTGCTCCGTCCAGCAGCCGCCTCTGGCTTGTTATGGCCTGATTTGCCCGGCCCTTTGCTCTGGCTACAGTGGTAGATATATAGGCGACGCTTATTCCCCTGCTGCAGCAAGCACATTGTTTCGCCAGGTCGTCAAGATCTGATCCGCGTCCGTGGCCATGCGCTGAAAAAAAGACATTCTCGAGCCAGCCCAATTTTCCTTGCTTTCCATGTGGCGGGTGGGTTTTACCAAATGCCCTGCGCGTGCGATGCCGGGAGCCCCCTTGTCTTAGACACCGGAAGCGGGTCACGACCGCGCAGCCGTTCGTCTCCCCGATCTCATGCGGGAGTTTTTCGGGGTTTGCACAGCACATGGAAGGTGTTGGGCCCGTTCATCTCGGAAGAAGCACCGGATTGACTTGTCTGCAGCACTGTGGCTGCATGAGTTACGCCGAGCGATGCTACTCTTCAGATAGGTATGTATTCAGTGAAAATTCACACAAGGGAGACGGCTCGCATGAATGCAACCTCGGCGCATACGCTGAAATTCAAGCATGTGCCTGCGTTCTTTTGTAAGTGACATTGCAGATGGGGTTGATTGCTGCAAATTTTACACGAAGGTGACTGTCAATACAGGGATGAGGAAGAAGCTTGGTAGAAGTGATAGTGCGAGTATCATCCTCATCGCCATATATAACCGAGGCTATATCGTGAGAGACTTTCTCTGTCCTCGTCACCAGTCTCAACACTTTGTCCCCACGAACTGCGATCTCGCTCTGTCGTATAAGCACTCTACTAGTCCATGCGTGGCGTCTAGACGATGGGCCAAGGTGAGATTATCTGATGACTTGAAATGGGGAATCTGACTGTGACGGGCTGCTGGGCTCGGGACGGCTATACTTGCTTTTTCGGGCCATAGCGAAGCTCCTCGGAATTAGATCTCATCTTCCGAGCAGTAGCGCTTGAAGCGTGGAGCTGTGATGGGGGTTAGTGAAGGTTTGTCCTTGCTTCGCAGACCTGCCACCACAGTCGAATCTGCCGTCTACCAAGTAAGGTATTTAGTAGATACTCTATGTAGGGATCTGTGTACTGCTGCTCATCAGTTGAAACCGATGTTGATGCCAGCCAGTCAGCTTCAGCTCGCATCAAGGAACATTCGCCAAGTCTTTCTTGTCGGCGTTTACCCGTGGCTTGTACATACAGAACAAGGCCTCCCCAGCTTGAATCGACGTCTCGCTGCCATTGGTTGAGCATCGCTGTAGATCCATTGCTTGGCAATTGCAAGACCAGAGTCGTGCAGCCAATAAGAAGCGAGCAGAGTCACCAACGAGGTGCATGCCGTCATGAGCCAGAAAGTGTGTGCATTCACATGGTAATAATAGTAGTCGATGCTGCTTGGAACTAAAGATTCACTACTAAAATGTTTCCTCGTCTCTTGTTTCCTTCTTACCTTATGATCGTCAGGAATACCGTGTCCCGGGTAGGCCAGCATTGGGTTCGCGTAGTCATCAAGTAGGTACCTAGATACGGGATCCGAGCTGCGATACGAGGCAGACAGCAATTGGATCCTTCGATGGCCTTCTGCATGCGTCCTAAAAAGGCCTCAACTCACCAACCGCCAGGAGAAGAAAAAAAAGTCAAAACCAGGGGTCACCAACGTCAGAGGCGCTCATCACGTGACTGTCCCGAGCACCGCCCCTTTCGGTCAGCGCATACAGACGATCAACACCAGAAATTGCCCGTGATCCGCTCTCCTGCAAGTGACAGTCTCGCGCCCTCGTCTTCCATCTTCTCGTCGCTCGTTATACCACACCCTCAAGCTGCCTGACAGATGGCGCCTCCCGCCATGGTGACCAAGTACTTCGCCGGCCTGAGGGCGCTGCTCGCCCGCCGCTTCGTCTCCCTGCTGGCCGCCGCCCTCGTCCTGGCCAGCCTCATCGTCGTGCTGATCCGAGTCGGCCCGCCCGCGCACCTCAACGACCTCAAGCTGCCCGACGTCAAGCTGCCCGACATTGACATGTCCAAGCTGCCGAGCATCCCCGGCTTCTCGGGATCTTCCGATCCGGTTCACTACGAGCATTGCGACGTTAACAACATCACCGAGCCCCTCAAGCAGTGGAAGGAGGCGCGGAAGCGATACGACAAGCTGATGGATGACAAGTTCACGTAAGTTGTGCCGGGAGTCGAGGGACTCTGCGTGCGACGTCGATGCGCATTTTCGTCCCCAAACAATTGCTAACAGCTCCGCTTCGACCGTGTAGCATCGCGATGCAGACGTACAAGCGACCCAAGGAGCTCGAAGAGACGATGCGCGTCCTGCTGTCGGAAAAGATCCCGTCGCTGCACGAGATTGTCATTGTCTGGAACAACCTCGACGAGGCGCCCCCCGGCAACTTCAAGTCCGAGACGGGCGTCCCCGTGCGCTACCGCGTGTCGGAGCGCAACAGCCTCAACATGAAGCTTCTGCCGGATCCGGACTTCAAGACCCGCGCCGTGCTGCTCTCGGACGACGACGTGTACTACAAGCCGCAGGATCTCGAGTTCGCCTTCCAGTCCTGGCGCAAGTTTGGCCGCTTCCGCCTGACGGGCGCTCTCCCGCGGTGCGCGACGCCGGACAAGGACAACGACGCCCTCTGGAAGTACGGCTTCTGCTCCAAGGACAAGGGCCAGGACGTCTACTCGATGATCATCACGAACCTGTGCTTCGCCCACATGTCCTTTCTCGACTTTTACTCGTCCGACAACGCGCTGATGCAGCAGGTGCGCAAGTACGTCGACGACCACTTCAACTGCGAGGACATTGCCCTCAACTATGTCGCGTCGTACCTGACGGGCACTGGGCCCCTGCTGGTCAGCGGCCGCGAAAAGTACGTCAACTATGAGCCGGCGCAGGGCATCAGCAAGAAGCCCGGCCACCTCGAGGCCCGCAGCAAGTGCCTCAACGACCTGACCAAGATGTTTGGGTGCATGCCTCTGGTCAACGAGACGGCTCACATCCAGCGCGGCGTCATTGTCTTGTAATAATTCGAGAGCTCTCTATTTTCCTCTCTTACAACACGAGAGAGAGAGAGAGAAGCAAAGGGCGGGCAACGGCGTTTATAGATCTGGGAGAGAAAAAAAAAAGACTCCCTCAGCCCATCGCTGCTGCACCCCATGGGCTTTTATAGTTGCTCTGCAAGGGCCCTTATAGCGCATCGATAGACCGGGGTAGTTTCATCCCGTGGTGG
Source organism: Trichoderma reesei QM6a (assembly GCF_000167675.1). Taxonomy (NCBI): domain Eukaryota; kingdom Fungi; phylum Ascomycota; class Sordariomycetes; order Hypocreales; family Hypocreaceae; genus Trichoderma; species Trichoderma reesei. Next base: position 1,067,492 of record NW_006711157.1, on the reverse strand, counting down.
AGTTTTTTTGACGCGTCACTCTGGTCAGATGCCCAATCGCCGAGGTGCTCGACGGGGGTTGCAAGGACGGGTAAAACGGCGTCGGGTTCTTGGCGCGGCAAGCCTTTGGTCATGACTGAGACATAGAGTGGCTTCGTGGGCATGCGAGTTACCTACAGTAAGTGTCTTTTTGTGTAAATGAGTGTCTTTATGGAGCATGTTTATGTGTTTATATATGGGTAGTACACATTGGCTTTGGTCGGAGTTTTGACAAGAAAAAATGCTGAATGTGTAGATGGCAATCGAGACTTGTTGAACTGAACCCAACTAGCATGATATACTGTGAAGCAGCTGTTGCTTGCTTTATTAACCTGGAAACTCGAGCTGAATCGCTCTCGAGATAGTACCTAGTTCAGCCCGCCCAGTCCAATCCAGCCGCTTATTATCGCGCCCACCATCTCTAATTCATCCACCAAAGGAATAGTACCTGAGTACGCAGTCTTGGCAGCTCCTCCACCTCTCTATCTAAGGTGCCTTAACACTGTAGTATTACCTAGAAATCTTCAACAACAGCCAACTGCTCGTGTCCTTCTCACCCCTTATAATTCCCCCCATCTTTGTGCTTGAGAGTTTTTCTCTTCCTACAAGCTGCGTAGCATCCTCTCTCTCCCCTGCAAATAGAGATCTAGTATTAACAGAGAATCTGAGTCTGCGAATCTGCGGGGCACAACGACAAGACTGCCAAGACACGCCGCCCTGTTCTCCAAGCTGGCCATCCTTGTCCGTTTTTTCCACCTTGTCTGAGTTTCCACAGGGTTATTTGTTGGCATGGGCGCCATGACTAATACCACTGAGACATTCAGTCAGTCAGTCTTGAAGTCAATGAAGTGAAGATGAGGCAGCCATTGAGCTACGAAGTGATTCAGGGTCGTAGAATCAACAGCATCATGGATGCCACTCTGGATTATACCTGTCAATCCATGTGTGAGTACACCGTAGTACATGTAGTGTTACATTAGAAACGTCAATGAGTGAATATTAGTCCAAGTACCTTGATGACTAGAAATATCCAGTTCAAGAGGCAGAACACTCTGACAACTGTCGCGGAAACCTTCCCAGAAAAAAGCATGAGCAGCATGGAAAGCAACAGCGGTGCCACGTGCTCCAGAGCGCAATTATTCCGTCCAAGACAGCTGAAACAACGGAACCTTCCGCCATGGAGGATGGTAAGGAGGAGGAGCAGCAGCAGCAGCAGCCCCTCCGCTCGGAATACGCATGCAGATACGCCCAGAGACAGTCGATTCAGGTCGTTCTCGGACCGAGTCAACGCAATACTTGTGAAAGACGACTGACTAGGTGCTTGAAGGGCACTGAAACCCATCTTACATAGTACTTGCTACAATCCATTCGCTTGCGCGCATTGAATGGGCGGGGCCTTTTTCCCCATTTCAAACGTCAAGCTGGGCAGATTTGTAATGCAACTATTTCTAAGCTACCTACCGTATGCAGATCATAGGCAAGGTAGGTAGGTAGGCAGAGTAGGTAGGCAGAGTAGGTAGGCAAAATTAATGCCGTCTCAAGCTCATATAAGACCTCAAGAACCATAAAAAGCCATCATGAGCTCCATGACTATTAGCTCAGGACAACCGAGACATTATCTCCACGGGTAGAATCAGCAGCCATGGGCTCTCAGCAGCAAATTACTCTCTTTGACTTGCCCAGCAAGGAGCCCAACAGGACGTGGTCTCTGAATCCATGGAAGAGTGAGTTGGTTGTCCGTCATCATCAGACAAACTTGATGCACACATGGCCCCTCCTATGCCAAACTTCACATTGTAGCTCCCTCTTTCTCTGATATCGTGCTAACGCATCTATAGCACGCCTGCTCTTGAACTACAAGGGCCTCGACTACAAGACAGAATGGGTACGCCATCACCAGTACATCCATCGATAGATACACCTTTTCAACAATCACAGGTCCTAACAAGCATCAACACCGCAGCTCCACTATCCTGACATTGCACCACGCCTCAAACCACAGTATGAACCCAACCTCACTCAAGCATCATCATCCACCCCAGGAGAACCAACTAACTAACACGAACCCCCCCTCATCACCAGCCTCCCCCCCAACGAAACAGGCACGGCATACACCATCCCCGCCATCCTCTTCCCCGACGGCACATACATGATGGACTCTGCCAAGATCGCAGCCGCCATCGAAGAGCGCTACCCTTCTCCCCCCGCCCGCCCCTCGTCCCCCCTCGTCCCTAAAATCGAACACCTCACCCTCGAAACCATCACGCCCCTCTTCCCCATCCTCATGCACAAGCTCTCGCAAGTCATCCTGCCCGACAAGGACTACGACTACTGGGTCGGCCGACATGAGCGCAGGCTGGGCATGCCGCTCGACGAGTACGAGCGCCAGAACGGTGGCGAAGAGGTCTGGGCGGGGGCTCGGCCGGCGTTGAGCGAGGTGACGCAGCTCTTGAAGGAGAGACAGGCTGAGGGGCCGTTCTTCTTGGGCGGAGAGGTGAGTTATGCGGATTTTGTGTGGGTGGGAGCGTTGGTGTTTGTGAAGCGTGTGGATGAGGCCATCTTTCGGGAGGTGTTGAGTAGGTCGGGGGCGAGGGAGGTGCATGAGAGGCTGCTTGAGGCGTGTGAGCCTTGGTTGAAGAGGGATGACTATTGATTGGGCGACCGCCTGAAAAGGATCATGATGTTCTTATTATGACAGACGAGCAATGGTAGAAAGGGGGGATCTTGACAAAAAGATGGCTGATTATGAGCATTGATAAACCCTCCCAAGCTCTGCGATAAATGATGCTTTCGCTGATCCGTTTGTCCCAATAAGCCCCTAATCAGATGTCGGCTCTATCCGAACGCGACCCCATTATATCACAATCCATATAGACCTCATATCATAGCCCATGGGTTCCCATATAAATTTCATGTCGTAGCCTAGTAGTTTCCCATATCCTCCATAGTCAGGGTATCAACAACGCCGAAGAAGAAGAAGAAAACCCCCCAAGATAAGAATGTCGATGAAAACAAGCCAAACGCCGCATACTACTTTGCCCCCAACACCCCCCCAAGCCCAAGAACCGCCACGTCCGCCTCCGCCCTCTCCAAAAAGCCCATCTTCTTCGCCTCCTCCCCCATCGACAGGCTCCCCTTTGCCCACTCGCCGATGAGCTTGCGCGCCTGCCAGATCGCCAGGTGCTTGTTGTGCTTGTGAATCTTGGCCACGACCTTGGCCTGCAGGCCCTTGCGCAGCTCGGCCACCCAGTCGCCGTCCGCCGCCCAGCGCACGTCTCGCCGCGAAATGGGGCAGATGGGCTCGGGCTGGCCGGAGAGCTCGTCGACGACAGAGAACTCGAGCTTGAACATGGGCGGGTTGCTGCAGTACGTCGCCACGGCGGAGACTGTCGCTGCGCAGAGAGAGCCGCCGGCGTCGCAGTCGGCAATGTCTTTGTGTTCTTGAGGCTTTGCTACGGTTGTTTCTTCATTAGCAAGGGGAATCAACCGATAAACCTCAATGGCAGACGAGGCCCTGGAAGGAAAGATAAAACACTCACCACACACCCGCCCTGCGACAACATCCGCCTCCACCAGGAAATCCAGCTCCGAGCGCAGCAAAGACCCAGCCTTGCGACTCGACCAGTCGTTAAACACGGCATCCAGGAACCCGTCGATGCTCTGCCTCGTCTTGGTCAGGCTGGCATTCGGATCCGTCGCGCTGCCGCACGCATGCAGGATCTCGTAGCACTTCTTGAGCTGCGCCTCGTTCAGGTCGTCCGCGCTCCTGATGTGCACCGCCTCGAGCGGGTAGGCGTCGCCCGCCTCGATGGCGTCAAACAGCCTGTCGCGCTCCGTCTTGAGCCTGCGCGGCGCCGCTCGCCGGGGCGGCGGCGTCGAGGCGATGGAGATGGGCGAGGCCGAGCTGCGGCGGCGCTTGACGATGGCGTTGTGCTGCGGCGTGGACGAGGTGATTTCCTGGATGCGGTTCGCGTCGGCGATGGAGGGCGCGCGCCGGCGGAGGTCGCGGTGCGTCCTGGACATGACGTCGTTGATGAGCTCGTTGATGTCCTGCGGGCGCAGGGAGACCATCTCCATTTCTTTGTTTGAGGAGCTGTAGCGTTGTGTGATGGTGTTGGTGATGGTGCGGCTTGTGGTGGATGGGTGACCCGTGGTGTTGCAGGAGGAGGAGAGGTAGAGGAAGCATCGTGCTTCACCTCGGAGGAGAGCACAGGTAGAGCAAAAGCGGTGAGTTTCGAGGCTGCAGCTCCACGGCTTGGTTTCTACCCAGACTGTTTGACTGACAGGTGACTGGCATCTGGCAGCCAGTGCTCATCGGATCGGGATGATGCAGTCATGGATTTGACGATGCTGATAGACATGTCTTTATGCACTCTAGCCGGACGGCGTAGTTTTTTCTAATGAAGAGAATGCGTTAGCAGCTAGATATGAACAAATATGAAACAATGAAAAAAGATATACATACGAACGAACGTTCATGAGGGCTGTCGAGTCTGGATATCACGGTGGTGATGCTCATACGGCGTCATACATGATGAGCAGTCATACCGAGCAAAACAAAAGATCTAAACAAAAAGGCAAAAAGAAATGCCCCCGCACAGATTTGAACTATGGACCTTTGCATTACAAGTGCAACGCTCTACCCCTGAGCTACAAGGGCACTTTTATGGGGAAATCGCGCTAGCGTACCCTTTGTGAAAACCGCTCCAGATTGCTCTTTATCAAGGCTTCTCCGGCATTGCTTAGTCATGCCGCCGACAAAAAAAGAAAAATTCACCAGAGCAGAAAATATCTCTACCCTGAAATTTCTCGTGGTGAATAAAGGGGAAGAGGACAGGATATCCGGTAGTTCTGCAGCCTGTACCTGCATACAGTAGAGGTCTGGTTTGCTCGTATGTCTTTCTGGTACACGACGCTGTTGAAATGACCCTTCCATTGCTTGCTGATGAAGTCTGCCCTATCTGCGTGTGGTAATTGTGACATTAGCATCACTCTCCCATCTAGTAGGTATGAGATATGTCGGCTATGGCTTGCAAGACTTCCAAGCTGACTGTGCGCGAGTAAGCTCTCCCTCGGGGTTCGAATTCTAGAGCGCTTGATGCTGCCTGCATCGGTGTAGGTCAACTGAATCCATGACTGAGTGAAAGGAACACGATATAAGTAGCTGCGCCAGCGGTATTCCAGCAAAAGTGCTCGGTGAATTACCAAGTTGCTGCCCCCGAACTCGAACCTTAACCAAACACCAGAACTTAGTAGTATGCCAGAAATGCACGAGAGAAGAAAACAAAGCCAAGGCTTGAAGACTTTGTCGTGACTAAAAGAGGAAAAGAAAAAAAAAAAAAATGATGTATAAATGCACAGCAAAAAGTGAAACTTTCGCTTCGTGCCCCCACACAGGATTGAACTATGGACCTTTGCATTACAAGTGCAACGCTCTACCACTGAGCTATAAGGGCTAGATGTGTGCTTTTGGGGATGCACATTTGTCTTATATACCTTATCGATATCTGCCCACTCGACATTCTTGCTGAGATCTGATTATTAGATGCTTGAAGACTCGGTGATAGACTGTCTGAATGAATCCATTATCATCTCACTGAGTCGTGATGGCTTTTGATACAAGGCTCAAAACATCAGAAGTACAGCGTTTGAAGCTGCCCGTCATTTCTCTCCATCTGTAAACATAAAATTATTCTCTTTCAGCCACGGCATGTCAGTGTCTCCCTCTCAAGCTGTGACCCTTCGGATAGAAGGGGCAACAGCAGGAAAAGCCATTGAGCTCTTGGTTATGCTAAACATCCACTGTCTTGTTCGTAACATTGTATGTTATTGGTATATCAACATCCATCGAGTGCTCTTTAAGTGCGGCTTCCGCGCGCTCTTCCTCTTCATTGCATATAACTGCATTCAGTTCTCTTTGAACGGATACATCTGACCCGCCTATCTCTTTGAACCATCTATACCACTCCCAAAGATGGCTTCAAGAGTCTCACAGTTGAAGGATTCATTCAAGATACTCGGAGTCCCTTCAGCTGACATTGTTCCTCCAAAACCCTTGCGTATCTCGGATGCTCACATCCGCCAGAGAACCAACACACGCCATACTGCTTCTAACACTTGCCAGTTGCCGGCCCAGCGTGATGACACACGCCATCAACACACGTGTAATCTGCATTACACGGCTGAGTCGAGTTGCAATTCCAACCCCCGCATCCCCAGGTGCAGTCCTTGCAGTATCCTCCCACGCAAGAGTAGGCCGACTGACAGGGAGAAGTACTGTTGCAGTTCCAGCCCTCACATCTAAATAGAGTCTATTGTCAGTTCGCCACGTACAATCAGACGTCGAAAGAGTGCGAGGAATCTTACCCCCAAGTACAGCCATCACACGGATAATCGTTTGAAGGAGGAGGAGGCGGCGGAGGGTTAGAGCCTCCTCCATTGGGGGGCGCCCCGACGAAGCTCCAGTCCTGTTTGGTCGTCTGGCTGTTGGCTTGGGAGATGGCATATTGCAGATTTCCCTTGCCGCTGTTGAAGCCGACTTCGAAGCCGTCGTAGCCGGTGCAACAGCCACTGCTGCAGGATTGGGTGCCGTCCGATCCAGGGATCATCTGCCAGTATGTCTTTACGGTTGGTTGTTAGCCATGGTATATCACAGAAACGGTGCATAAAGTGCCCGATAAGTGGCGGTATACTTACCCATGGAATGCCCTGCGCATTGAGAGAGGCCGCTTGGTCGTCGAAACCAGAGCTGTAGTCGGTTTGCACTCCCCATTCTTCGACATGGAGCAGCTTCTTGTTGGACGCAGCAGTAGACTCAAAGCCTGGTAAAAGAGCACCCCAGGTGTTTGCTTGGCCAACATACGCATGGATGCTCATAATGTCAATGTTAGAGCACGTCAACGCCTTGCCAAGCAAGTTGTAACCATGAACCTGGTCACCGCCGATGCCTCCAGTCGCGACCTTGATGTTCGAATCCGTAATGTACTTCTTAAAGTTCGTTGCCCTGTTGCACAGCCAGTTGGAAGGATCGTTGTTCGCCCCATCAAAGGTGAACTGGAAAGGCTCGTTCTGGAGGTCAAACGCCAGAATAGCCTGGGACCAGTTCCCCCATTGCAGTCCGCTGCTGGGAGACTTGTACGTCAGAATGGCCTTGATGCGAGCGTCGTACTGGGTCTGAGCGTTTGAGTTGCCGTAGAAGGAGGTGCCGTAAGTCGTGCAATAGATGTCGCAGCCGTTACCATCGACGTCGCCGTTGTGAATCACGTTGCCGTCGTGGGGGGAGATGATGGCCTTCATTCCCTTTGCCGCCAGTTGGGCGAGAACCTTGTCGATTTTGGCTAGAGAGTCCCAGTTGTACTGGCCGATGGTTGTTTCGAAGTCCTGAACGCTTGTAACGACATTGCTGCCTTTGACGCAGCCGGTGTCGAGCTGGTTGACCCAGATTCGAACGACCTTGGCTCCATAACCGGCGAGGGTGTTGATGTAGTAGGCTTGGTCGGTTGTCGAAAGTCCTGGCAGGAAATACAAGCTGGATCCCGCAAAAGAGTTTGAAGCTGTTACAAGGCTGGAGGCGGCTATAACGTATGCCGCAATGCTCAGCTTCATGATGGTCTCTTATAGAAGATAGCTCTAATAGGAAAATGAGGCTGTGGACTGTTTTTGAGTGTCCAGAAAAACTCCAGGCTTCTCCCCATAGGGACATCATCATTGTCTTTAATAGTTTTCTATTCAATCAGTAACAAGCCTCTCACTTCTCAGATACACATTGACCAGACTAGGTCCTACAACTCAACTTGTTCTATCTAATACTATGTAAAAGCTGAGCCGTTCGTTCATCCCCACGTAGGAGCGCTCGCCAGCTCTGTTTGACGATCCTCCCACGCGAGTCTACCATCAATCAGGCAAACGGAACGTAGTCTTCCGTGTTAAATGTGATAAGAGTCGAACCTGCAGACGTTCTTTCGGCACTCGTCGGACGCTAGACAATAGGTGCCGTGTGTTCTCTCGTCCACGACAGGTAGCGATAGCCCGAGGACAAGCATCTTGATTCGACCGGAGCATATTTCATCCTCCTCTTTTAGAAATCTAGGATGCCGCTTGTTTCCGCTCATAATTTGGGCCGACTACTCTGTAAAGTGCTTCGTAAAAGCGGAATTGGTGCGTCTTTACGTCCTCTGTCTGCTGCCGTGAGGGTTCCCCGTTCGTGGCTTGAGAGCTGACACCGCTGTGTTGCATTGGACTCGAGCGTGTCTGCGTTGACTACCGGGGTTGAACTCCTGCACCGCGAAATGGACCCGATCCGGGTATCACAGGCTGCAGTGAGGGACTCAGGACCCCAAGTTTTGTGTTTACAGGGCTATGCAAGCCCTCGAAAATAGCATTCAACCAGGACAATAAGAGCTTGAATGTTGCTTGGCAAGAATTCCCCCCTCTGGAGTGTAGGCTTTCATTATCTGAAACACCGAATGTTCTTACTTGTTCGCTACAATAATTGGCGCTTATATCAATCAGACCATATAAGAGGCGAAGAGCCTCAAGCATGCAGTCACAGTCGCAACAAGCTCTGATAGCACATTCGTTCTAATCGTCCCGCTAGACAGTGTCTATATATTCCATGTAGGCGAGCTGCACCCCCGCAAAAGCTCTCAACAGCGAGATACTGTAGCTTTGCTATAATCTGGGCTTTCTTTAATACTAATTGGTCGCATAGACGCATGTATGTACGATCCCCCACGTAACCCGCAAGCCGTAATCAAAAGCTGAGTGCCAAACTGCCGCAGAACCGAGATCATGCCATGCCAGGCTGTGCTCTAAGCCAGTCAGGACCTCTCGGCTAACAAGCTGCTTCTTCGATACGAGGGATGTAGCCGTCAAATGATTTCACTGGTCGACTTTACGAGCCGCATAGTCTAAGATATTGTACTGGGCAATGTTAGCAAGTGACAGTGAGGTCGGGGCGATGTGCTTTCAACCATCCATGGCGATCAGAACACTAAATCTCAGCCGTAAACAACCAGCTTCCTTGTAGGGCTTAAAGAGACGAGTCATGACACCCTTTCGTGCTGCCGTCAGTTTTGTCATTGTGAGCAAATGCCTGCTACGATCCATCCCTACAAATTAGAAGGTTTGAGTCCCGTTATGCATGTTTGCAGCATGGCCAGCATCGCATTGACTATATCGGGTTCCTCGAGGGAGTCGCGGTATTACATATCAACCTGTCATTGCATGTCATGTGTGCTATATCTCGAACCGAGCAACCACAAGAAACTTCTCCGGGCTCATAGCATCTCAACCTGCCACTCCATGAATCACCGTGAATTCCAGCACAATAAAGGCAATGTAGCAGACAATCATGATCCCCCCAATCAAGCGGGATAAGCCTGCCCCAAACCAAACAGTCGCTGTAAACGCAGCCGTTGAAGCCCACAAGACCCCCAATTCCGAGACGGTCACATTGCCTCCGTCCAAGCCCCCTTTGGTATCCATCATGATAATGCCGCAGCAAAGCGACAGTAAGAAGATGTTGCTCCCGGCGCAGTTGGCCACTAGAATCCCCGGGTGGCCGCGGTAGCCACTGACAACAGCGACGAACTTCTCCGGCAGCGTTGTCGCAATGGCGATGACGATGATGCTGAAGAGAATGTCGGAGATGCCAAGTCGGTCAATGACGTTGATTGCCGCCTGGGAGAGCACGTAACCGGCAAGGCATATGGCAAGGAAGCCAAAGGACAGAAAGAAGACATCAGATGCGAGCCGGTGACGATAGCGGCGTGGGTATGCCCTCACGGGTGTGTCAGGGCTGTTGGCGAGCAAGCCTCGCGAACTTGACACTGATCTCTCGTCGTCATCTTCATCCTCATCCTCATCATCAGCATCACTGGCGTCCGAGTCCTCTGGCGCAGCAAGGACCCCTCGACCAATGGCCACAGCGATGAGCACGAAATAGAAGCCGAACGCCACCACTAGAAGCGGCCCGCAGACCAACCAGGTGATGTTCGTCGAAAAGTAAATGACTGGAGCAACTGCCGTAGTCAAGGCGAGAGTCAAGAGAGAATAGATCTGGGAGCTCCTGTCAAACTCTACCGTCTTCCCCCTCCCGTAACATAGCAAACCGAGGGAAAAAGCGCCGAGGATGTTGGAAATGGCAGCGCCAATCACGTTCCCCATTGCCAGTGAAGAACGGCCCTGCGCCAGAGACGCGACGACGACGGCAAGCTGAGCGACAATCAGTAATTATTGCAGACAGAGGCATTTGATGCAAAGCGCACCTCTTCCCATTCTGCGCCTGCTGTGAGGAGGCCAATGATGACTTCAGATACCCCGATACGGCTTGCGACGGCGGCCGTATGAGTGATGAACTTGTCGGCGCCAAACTCGAGCAGAAACAGGGTCGAGGCGAAGGCCCCGATATTGAATGCAAGTCCGTCTGATTGTGCCATGCCGATTCTCTTATGGTCGACGATGAATTTCTGTGTATTACGTGCAAGAAGATGAATCTGCGTTGACACTTACACTATTAATCATTCGGAAGAGCTAAGAGGTTTGCGTTCAGTTGATGGATGACATCAAGCTGATGCTGACGGGGAGCTTGCATGTAAGCCGGCGGGGGGTCACAAAGGCATATGAGTTCAAAGGCCCAATCTCAATATAGAATGGACGCTTCACACGATAAACAAGTTGAAACTCGTCTTCATCTCAAGTAGAATGCGAATATTTACAGAATCAATAATCTCAAGACGTGGGTACTCATCCGCACACATTCCCAACACCCTCATAACATGCCAGTCCAACTCCCATATTATACAGTCTTGAGCCATATTACACCACATCATTACTACTCCATACATAAAATAAAAATACCAGAGGCAATGAAAAGTAAGGCCTAGTTGGCTCCGGGATACACCATGCCGTTGTCGGACTTGTACTGCTCCGAGCTGCCGTTCCTCAAGAGAGCCTCGCGGTGTTCCGTCTCCTTCTCGAGCTGAATCAGGTTGCAGCACGCGCAGCAAAGAGACTTTGCAATGTCCTCGATGCAATTACCCTCGAGGTTGTACTTTTCGCGAATCGCGGCACGCTGCATGCTGGCGGGGATCCAGTGAAGGGCGCAGCAGCTGGAGCCGCAGAAGAGGAGGCACTGTAATAGAGGGCAGAGCCGTGTTAGTGAGCTATTGTTCCCCGGCATACGAGACAGACAAGACGGGCGTAGGGAGGAAGACATACGGATGTGTTGACGGGCTCATAGCCGTCCATGTTGCCGTTCTTGTTGACCCGGTGGTGCGTCTTTCCAAAGGTGACGCAAGGAACACAGCAAGTGATGAGGCAAAGGTCGATGGGGTTGAAGCAGTCAAACAGGTGCGTAGCCCAGCTGAGTGCGCCAGCGGGAGATTTCGAGTTGACGTGCTCGCCAGGTCGAGACAGGACATCGTTGAAGCGATCCTTCCAGTGATTCACATCGTTGTCGTCGATAGGGCCGCTCTTGGCAGGCGTAGAAGACTGAACAGAGGCTGGAGCAGGAGCAGCAGCAGGAGCCGCAACAGGGGCAGCGGGAGTCTCAGTGGGAGCAGACATTATGATGGCTTGGGAATTGGGTATCAATAAGATAATACAAAGGTGTAAATGAGTGACAAAGGTGGACCAGAAGAAGCTGTAGCAAGGCAAGAGAGCGTGGGATGGGCAAGCAAACAGTCCGAACTACAACACAACTGAGAGCTCCTACTGGCGAATATATACAGACAACGACATAAAGCAAAAATACTAGCCCAAAAGCCACACGTTCCTTTTGTTTCAGCATCGGACACTTGCCATGCAGCCACCAGATGAGCAGTCCACCTCGAGGCAGACCGACAGCCCGTGATGCTAGTCTACGGGGGTGAACCCAGCCGTAAGATTGCCCTTGGATCCCGCCAACGGAGGCTCTCCAGTGGGCTATTTGGGTTTGCTTCTGACAGGACGACGCATGTCCCGGTCCACGCGCAAGGACTCAACCATGGCCATTGGCTCTCGTCACGGTCCGCCTAGAGTAGGCAGCACATACGCTCAGACGCAGCGGCATCTAGCGTGGGAGACGACCTCTGTCCAGCCCTGCACACTAGTTTCAGCCGCTTTTGATGGCCATTGAGCAACAGCTTTGGGTGTGATGGGCAAGTTTGCTCAAGCATGCTCTCGACATGGGAAGCGCCATGGGGCGATGAGTTGTAGACGAGGAGATGACGAAGAGGGCGATGTCTTGGGAGACTTTGTCTAGCTTTACAATGGATATAGTAAAAGTAGACCTAAGCTTATAAAGTCTTTATGAGCAGCCAAGAACTAAGGTATCTACCTTGCAACAAAGGATGGTGGTGTAAGTGGTCGGGTACAATGAGCTTCGAAGGACAACATACATACATCAACCCGTCTCGGATGCGGACCCGACTCGCACACAGCTCTCATAGGTCAATGCCGAGCATGGCGCGTTTTCCCCGGCAGTCGTGTCTCACCATCATTCGACACCGTAGACGTTACGCTTGAGCCGGGCAGCCAAACGGAAGCTCGCCCAGAGTCACACGAGCTGCTCCATAGATCCTTGTCTGCGCGTGTACATACTGTACTCGTATGCTCATGCCGCTTGCGAGGACGCTGCCTGGGCTGAACCGTAAAGCAATGACAGAAGTGACTCGCACAAAGGTAGGTAGGCCGCTGTTTTCTTCTTCTTCCGCCCTCGGCTTGACTCACACTCGGCGCCACAGCCGGCTTTAGTAGAGGAAACGGGGGGGGGGGGGGGGGGGGGGGTGCTTGCATGAGGAAATTGCAGTGAAGCCATCAAGGGGACGGCTCACGCGAAAGAGGCTTGTCACAGAAGCCTTTCGCGCCGGTGGCTTTGTTTTCAGCCAAGGTTGATATTTTCTTCAGTTGGCCGGCTTTTGATCAGGGTCTACCGGGATGATCAAGGTATGGAGCTACCTAGCAATGACAAGTCAAAGGTTGGCCTCGACGCTAAATCGAAGCCGGGGCTCGGTACAGAGCCACATCTCTGCGTGAAACCCATGTTCTATTGGCTGAGATAAAGCAAGAAGAGAGGAGTTACCTGGTGAGCAGTTCCGCAGTTCAATGTCAAGGGCGGTCTTGGCGGCAGCTGTGGCTTGGGCAGCTGAGATCCATGTTTACTAAAGAGCTTCTGACATCCCGGCAACACGCTGCTTAGCTCTGCCGGAGTGTACAATCCTGGTTCATCCTTGTTTGCTTTTTCTCCCTTATGCTGGGTTATGGTGAGGCTGAGGCCTGGGATGCGTGATGGAGCCGCTTCCGGCAAGGAGTGGTGGAGTTTGAGCGCGATGAACAAAGTAGACATGACGGATGCATTGCGGCAGTCGTTGAAGCCTTTCAGAAGGCCTCTGTGGAAAGCTCGTAAGAAGTGGACTGGGCTCCATGGCCACAACTGTTAAAGCCTTACTGATCCCAGCAGCAGTGACATGTTCAGCCCTTTTGAGAGGAGGCAACAACACATTGACAGCACCGCTCTCAAAGGGAAGGACTGTGAAAAATCGTCCGGCAGCTCATCCGCCAACTCGGGGCGATCAGCTCCATGATTGTACAGGGATTATATCCCGTTGGCGTCGTAAACCCATGCTCAACGCAAACCGCCAGCCAGCAAACGCCGAGTGCACTGTGCGGCGGCTCAGTATAAGCTCTGCTTTTTTCTCGATTGAAGCTGAGAGTCGCAAGTTCTCGTTGGATCTGGTATTCGTTGCTTTCAAGATTCGCTAGTTTCCCATGGCTCGGGCAATGACATATGTGAGAACTTGGACTCACGATGACTCGGACCCTGGCCTCCAGCGTAGTGTTGGTGCCTCGTGGTCTACAACCTTCAAGCACCCATACAAAGAGCTATTATATCATGTACCCCAAAATGATGAGGATAAGCGCAGCACTGTAAGTCCCATGGTGAAGTGATCAGAACATAGCCAATCTTCATTCAAAGATGTTAAAGCTGCACCGGACTCTTGCTAAATGAGCAGCAGATGATAAACAACTTGAGGACGTCTAGAAAGCAACTACGTGTGTGGTATCAAGACTTCTAAGAGTCTCCAAACCATCTACATAATCAGGCCAAGTTCCGCAAGGCCTTCGATTTAGCCGCCTCGGATCGTATCTGCAGCTTGGCCGACTACCGACGCAGTTACAATATCCCCTCACCAGCGCGGATACATAGAAACCTCTGCTCCAATCGTATATGCCTCGAGCATAAGAAAAGCAACGAGATTTCAAACAAGTCGAGTATAATGACACACAGAAGTAACCCTGGCCAGGCCCCTCAACCGCCCCTACCCCCCCCCAAAATCCGCCTCCTAAAGCAGATCATCCGCCTCGTCCGCCGTGAGCACGGCGGTTCGCTCGGCGTGGAACCTAGCTTCGACGAGGGAATGGGGAGGTCGTTGGAATATGGAAGACGTAGCAGCTCATCGCGATGGACTGATGGCGCTGGAGTCTGTTCGCCCCTGGATAAGGAAGAGAGGGGGGGAGGCTGGCTGGCTGTTGATATGCCTCGGATCATCATACTCGTTCACAATGCTACGAGGGCAGTTGGCAAGGGAGGAGGAGTTGACGCCGAAACGGTCCATCAGGTGCATGTAGAGAGCTTGAGGGAATTCGCCGAAGTGAGGAGTACAGTACAGCTGATGTCATCAGCGCATTGAGTCGGGATTGAAAAGTTGTGAGAGCGTTTCATCTTGACAAGTCATGTCTGAGCTGAGATTCGATCCCATGGATCTGGTTTACCATCTATTTCGGTTTCCCCCCCTGACAACTCGCCTCCACAACAGTCCCTCGACCGCTTTTGTAAAAAAAAAAAAACAAGTCAAGCGAAATCAGGCCGCTGATCGACTTCCCGCGGCGTCGCATCAAACTTGTCCACATGAGCACTATACTTCTTGTCCTTGCACGTCGGAACGCAGGGATTCATCGACCATGCAATCCCAGACACGGATGCGTCGAGCTTGAGGTTCCACTGCTTCACCATCTCCGCGCATGGGCCGCCCTTGATGCGAACCACCTTGATCAGTGGCCGCTCCTCTTTGACAAAGTTGAGAATCTCGGCAAACGTGCCCCTGCTGTCGTATAGCTTGAAGACGCGCTCGTTTTCAATGAGTAGCTCCAGACAAGTCACGCTTGTGAACAGCCTGAGGGCCTTCATTATGGTGTCGTGAGCCCATTGCAGCTTCGGCATGAACGTCTCATCAGCGTGTCGAGCACAGGTCGTTATCCCGGGCACAGTATCGCAGCGCGTCACCCGGCAATTCAACACCTTGTCGTCAAACCTCAGCGTCAAGATCCTGACGCTGTTTCCAATGCTCCCGCCCAAAAGAATGCTGTTGGTAGACTGGGGCATGGCAAAGATCTCTTCGTCTCCACGAGGGATCTCGCCAAACTCCTTGGTGATGGCGATCTGGAGGCGCTTCTGGCGCCAGTACGCCAGGCTTCCTTCTTCCCAGAGCTGTCTACATGACATCATCAGGTTGAAAACGTGGAAGTAGTTGCGGTTGCTGTACATCATGTGTCCGCGGAGCCGCCGGTTGAACCAGAGGAACTCGACGTTGCTGAGACAGGAGGCATATCGGTCCCACGGAATCTTCTTGTTGTGCCAGTGGACTCGGGGGAGCTTGTTGAAGTGGATAAAGTGGATGGATGCGAGGGTGATGGGGTTGTCGTTGTCGTGTCTGTCTTCGTAGTCCTTGATGAACATGAGCAGGTCAAAGTCGCGGTCTTGCCACAGTTCGTGGAAGATCTTGAGGCGGACCTCGAGGGGCATGTTCAGCAGATGCAGCCTTGGATAAGACGCAGGGCTTCCTGGCTGGATTGAAGCCATGGTGGGAGCTTGATGGCGCCGGTCTCTAGCGGATATTCGACGTTGCTGAGACATTGTAGCAGTAATACCGAAGAGAAATGATGTTTCAGCTGTAAGGCTTACTTCAACGTTCAATAACCGCCAGTGGCTTATACCGAACAACAACGGTTGAATGAGGCAGAGACGGCATTTCCACCACCACCGCGGGACACGCAGCACTAAATAGCCAACAAGTTTCTGACAATCCTTCTTGCCAACTCGTGCCTGAGAGGGTGTGATTGTATGCATCGCCTGCAGTAGGAGGACGCAAGCCAAATCGCAAAGGGGACGATGCACACAGTGCGAGGCTGAACATCCAGGCATTGATCTGGCTACCTGAGCTGAAAAGCAAGACGGCCTGGAAGAAGTTGCTTTTTTTTCCCGCCCCTCATTGCATTCAGATCCAATCACGGCTTCCCACCTGGCAGTCGGGGAAGAATCGAGTGAAACATACATGCGCGTGGCCTCGTCCATCACACGCACGCGAGGTGGTACGACTGCGGCAACAGCGCAAGTATCGAGCTCGTGCCTGATGAGCTTGTAAAAGAGAAGCTCCATTTGCCTTGTCTATGCTTATGCGTGAAATTGTTTGTATAAAACGGATATGAAAAGTCGAGTGGGTATAGAGAGCCATCCTGAATAGGTAGGTAGGTAGGTTATGAAATAATGATACAAGTGCTATGATATCTCGACAATAACATCTGCGGTTGGAGAGGCGTGCGAGTGTGTAAGTGCTGAGTCGACTGTGCACCTGCATAGATCGGGAGAGCAATGTGGAGGAGACACAAGGAGGCAATTGTTTTCTCCCCCGTGCAGATGGCTTAGAAGGAATGATCCTTCAGGCGGTCCTGCGACGACTGCCCAATCATGCCAACCACCTCCTCGAGCTTCTGCATCAACGCACCGTCATACGGAGGAGACTCCATCATGGCCATGACAAAGGGCCCCTGGCCGCCCCAGGCGCACGCATGCAGTTCATTGCGCAGCTGCGAGATGAGATTGTTGACCTCTGCATTGGCAAACAGGCCGGCTGAGTTCATCTCGTGTAGCATGTCCAGCGCAGAGGTCGCGTCTCCGAAGCGGCGCCAGTAGATATCCGCCAGCTTGGCGTAAAATGGCGTCGAAACGCCCAGGACAAAGGACGGCAAGCCGAGTTCCTTGATACGGGGGAGAATCTGGAAAATGTATGGAGAGGGACGAGCAAAGGCCGAGTCGAAGAGGTCGAGCGCCGTGGTGAGGAAGCGTGAATAGAGCGGGCCGTGGATGTTCATGACACGCTCTTCATCTTGCGAGGCCACTTCCGATGCCGTCATCTGCTCATGATCATCCACCTCTGAAAGAGCAGATTGGCCGGTTTCCTCCGCCTTGGCCTTTGACTTCTTTCTGCCCTTTGAGCCCCTAGAGCTGATGCCTGACCGCCTTGCCTGGGCAATATGCAGCTTTTCGGGCAGCGAAAAGACTTCCTTCTCCATCACACTCCACAGCTCTGCATCAGTTTTGCATGCCCTCATCAGAGCTTCCACCCTCTCGCACTCTCTGCTTCTCTCGAGCTCAAGGGCTTCACGCTCAGCCCTTGCCGCCTCGTCGTCAACCTCAAGCTCCATCATCTGAGCAGCATCCTGCTCAGCCTCTGCATCCCGCGGCCTGACTTCATGCAGGCCCAGCGCGACCTGAGCCGCATTTTGCAGAGATCTGGGATACCGGCTGAGGAACTTGTCCCGGAACTCGGATATGCGGGCCTTTTCTGCAAGGGAGCGAGCTGAGACGGGGCTGCTGTCTTTCTCGCTGCTGCTCGCAGGTGCGTCGCTCAAGCCCTGGTACCCATCCTCAGATTGCCGCCCTGGGCCGCGCCTCCTTGAGGCGGGCATTTTGCCCTGGGCAATCTCATGGAAGATGCCCTTGAAGATCTGGGCTTCGGACGGCGTGATGGTTGAGATGCGGCCTTCGTCGCTGCCAGCCAGCTCTCGGTCCTCCGCCTCCCACTGGAAGGGAATCGCATTGTCTGAAGGCCTTTTTGTCCGTCTTGCAGTGTGTCTCAGCCGGGCGAAACTCAGCGCGAACGAGGGACCCCTGGCCGCCAGCCGAAGAGTTTGTGTCTGGTATAGAAAGGGAAGCATGGTGAAAGACATCGTTAGCAACAGGG
The DNA here is from genome assembly GCF_000167675.1 of Trichoderma reesei QM6a. Taxonomy (NCBI): domain Eukaryota; kingdom Fungi; phylum Ascomycota; class Sordariomycetes; order Hypocreales; family Hypocreaceae; genus Trichoderma; species Trichoderma reesei. Next base: position 1,049,472 of record NW_006711157.1, on the reverse strand, counting down.
AAGCATGAGGAGTTGATTGTCCAACAACTTGAGCTTCTCGACAGCAACAAACTGCAATTTCTTGGAGGCAACTTTGCTGGATAAGATAAGATAAGGCATTCAGCGTAAAGTTCTACTACTAGTACTTTGCACGGCTAATTGTCGGCGGCTCTCACTGTTAATGACCAGCAGCAGCAGGTCCCACTTGGAACGCTTGCCGCAATAACTGGAAAGAGCTGCGCGTGACTTCGCGCCAGAACAATTAACAGCGACGCGATCCTACGCGATCCCGCCAGTTTCAGCTCGCCTCACCCGTCGCTCACCTTTTTTGCTGCACCTTGGTATATCAGCATTCGCCTTTCTTTTCCTGGTCTTGAGGCACTTGCGTCTACCTGCAACTTGAATACGGGCTCGACTACACACTTTGTCCTCTTTTGCGTTTTGCGACACCCGCCCACCATGGCACCCAAGAACGAGGGCGATGGCCTCAGTGCCTTTGAGAGGCGGCGTCTCGAGAACATGGCCGCGAACAAGGCTCTCCTGTCCGAGATTTCGGTCACTGCCAAGAAGATTATACCAGAGAAAAAGCCAGCATCGAAGCCGCCAGCTCCACGAAAACGAGTAAAGGCAGAACCAGTTGTCCGGGAGCTGCGGCGGGGAACGCGCATGAGCTCTCGTCTTGCCGGCGTCGCCGCGGACGACGAAGCGCTGAAGCGGAAATTGGAGGTGGAAGCCGAGCACCAGGCTGAGCAGGCCAAGGCCAAAAGACTACGAATTGCTGGCGATATGAAACTCGGCGATATTGTTGTGGATGGTAAAAAGTACCTTGGCAGCATGGACGGTCTGCAGGGCATTTTCCGCGGCGCGCAGCCGGGCGTTCGAACCTTTGATTACGATCCCAAAGAGGCAACGGACGATGACCTGAAGGATCTCCGACTACGAATGAACGGCCTCAAGCTCTACGAGCACTGGATACCCAATGGTAAGGATCAGGAGGGAACCATTCGTTGTTGCAGGATACTAAACAACTGCTACAGACATCAAGATTACGCCACAACGAATATATGCCCTCGGTTTCCACCCCACTGAAGACAAGCCCATCGTGTTTGCAGGCGACAAAGAAGGCGCCATGGGGGTATTTGATGCCTCTCAGACGGTTCCCGAGGTAGACGACGACGAGGAGGATCTGCCCGATCCAGTCATCTCCGCCTTCAAGACTCACGCCAGGACAATCACGTCCTTTGTCTTTTCGCCTATCGATGCCAACGCCGTCTTCACCTCGTCATATGATTCGTCAATACGAAAGTTGGACTTGGACAAGGGCGTGTCTGTGCAGGTGTTTGCACCCGAGAACGCCAACGAGGACCTGCCAATATCAGCGCTCGAGATTCCCGCAGCAGAGCCAAACATGCTCTATTTCTCAACACTGGATGGATCAGTGGGGCGGTACGATACCCGAGCACCAGACAGCTTGGAGCTATGGAGTCTTTCGGAGCAGAAGATCGGAGGCTTTTCGATGCACCCGCTCCACCCCTATTTGCTGGCGACGGCTTCTCTTGATAGGACAATGAAAGTCTGGGACCTACGAAAAATGAGCGGGAAAGGAGAGCTGAAACATCCGACGCTGTTGGGAGAGCACGAGTCGCGATTGTCCGTTTCGCATGCGTCTTGGAGCGCCGGTGGCCACGTCGCCACGTCATCATACGACGACACCATTAAGATATATGACTTCTCAGAAGCCTCCAAGTGGAAGCCGGGCCAGAACATTGACGCCAAGACGATGGAGCCCGCGCACACTATCCGACACAATAACCAGACGGGTCGATGGGTCACAATCTTGAAGCCCCAGTGGCAGAAGAATCCCAAAGACGGGATTCAGAGATTTACAATTGGCAACATGAATCGCTTCGTCGATGTATATGCTGCGGACGGCAGTCAGTTGGCCCAACTTGGCGGAGAGGGCATCTCTGCTGTGCCAGCAGTGGCCCATTTCCATCCCAGCATGGATTGGGTGGCTGGAGGGACGGCGAGCGGCAAGTTGTGTCTCTGGCAGTAGACAGACGTTTGTGTGCATGAAGAAGATATACATGCGGTTGATTTTGGAATACTGACGATCCAGTTATGGTCACGACAGCGGCGAGGGGTAGCTGCTATGCCCGGTTGATGCGCGGCTTGGATGTTTAGACCTGCACATGGGTACCTACCTAGCTGGCAACAGATGGAAGGGGCACTACAATCTCGCTCAATGTATACATTTTCTATGTTACCTATCCTTTAGCGGTGCAGACATGGTACATAGGCTATATCAAGACATGGTTGGCTGCTCAACGAGGAACCGTCGTTTTCAGGACAGCCTTTTCCTCACTGAAAGACCGTCTCCATCTCCGTGCCGCAGACCTTGAAGCCGCACTTTTGGTAAAAGGGAATATTGTGCTCGCTGCAGTTCAGAATCGTCTTCCGGCACCCCACATTCTTGGCCACGGAATTGAGAGCGGCGAGCATGTGGAAGCCCAGCCGTTTGCCCTGGTGCTCCTTGGAGATGCAAATCTCTTCAATGTGGCCGACCGTGGTGCGATTTTGTATACTTTTGTCGGCCAAATTTGTCAACAAAAGAGTGAACCCCAATTTGTACTACATGGGCATGAGAAATGGGGGAAAAAACTGACAACTTCTTCTCGACAATCACGGCGCCGGTGCCCACGATTTTGCCCTCGTGCTCAATGACGAGATAGTAATACGGGCCTTTGCCGCCGGTGTCCATGTCATCGTATCGCTCGTTGAAGTCCTCTTCCGTGACATTGTCCATCCAAGTCAAATCACGGAGACATTCTAGGAAGCCCTTTGCGTAATCTGCTTTTTCTAGGGGGCGGATTGTGAAGCCAGTGGGGAGAGCTGCCGCTGCGTCGCTTGAGAGGAGAGATGCGGGGAATATGGAGGGGTTTGGGGAGGACATTGTTGAGGGGCGTTGTGATAGGTGATGAGAAGGAATGCACTCGTTGACCTGATGGGAGGATGTAGTTCTATGACGGTTTGCAGTTGGAGATGTTGAAATAGCAAATCACTTGGAGCGGACGATTGGGTGTGAGTTGTGACGTTACATGGTGAATGGCATTATGGCCTGCGTAAGTGCCTCCTCCTCTGGACTTTACGCTAGAATGTTCTGCTAACAAGAGAGACGATTCACTCTGCCGTTTAGCTGATGGAGAAATACAGAGTTTTGTAGATGGAAATACGATTGCAATAATATCACGGTTACAAGATGCCTCTCTCATCAGAATTGTGGAAAAATGCTATGGATAACAAGGAGATGAGACTGGAAAGTTGAGGTCGTGATGTGCTAATAAAGCCAGAGCTCCCCCATACGACAAGGCGTGTGTTAGCCGGCAAACCCACCGTTGAGCTTATCCAAACACACGGGAACCAAAGGATTGGAAACCGCGGGAAGAATGTCAGCTTCTCCACAAAGCCACCCGATGGATCCGATTAATCCAATGTTCAATGGATCGATTTTCAACTCTGTTTCTTTTCCAAAATCGATATGTCGTTATTTCGTAGCTTGTTTGGCAGCCACACAGCCTGAGGCGAAGCAAGCTCTGGCTGAGTCAGCCCCGGATATACATGTATCACCGGGTCGGGTCGGCTCATGGTCAAGGTGAATGGATCGATGGATTGAAGCATCAGCTGAGCAGTGAGAGAGGAGAAACCACCGTGATGTACTTGGAACTTGGAAGTACAAAAATTCAATCTTTGAGTTGCTCGAAAAGCAGAAGAAACAAGGATGGGAGCGAAAACGAACACGATGTTTGAGTCAAAGACAAGGGAGAACCAGAGATGCGTCGTATGTACAAGTAAGGTATTACATGTACGGCAGCGGAGCGGCTGCATGATGGATTGCGCACACGCTGCTGTTTGACCCCTGTGCACCTTGGTAGCACCGTGCCTTTGGGTTCGTACTCGTACTCCCTACCTGTGCAAAAGATGGACTTGTTGAATCTGCAGGCATTTGCAATCGCTTCCTATTCTTACCTACCTATGTAAGACGAAGCTTGGGACCTCATGTCACTGTTCATGTTGTGCTTGTAGCACCCTGCCTTGAGATACTACCTTGGTACGCAAGCACAAGCTCTGTCCCCGGTCCTGAATCGTGTCACTGTCGAATAACGTGTCGGGGAATCAAGTAGTAGTAATCCAGTGATGACAGAAACAGCCATCCGTCACCTGTCATGCTCTTCCGCAGCGCGCGTCATCGTCCTGGGCCTGCAGATTGCCCAAGCCTCGTGGTGACCAGATCACATGGGAGACGCGGGGTGGAGGCAGGACTACCTTAACAAGCCGGGCAGCGTGTGTGACTTATGTACATGTATGTGTTTTTTTGCGGCGCCGCTGCTGTGCACGTGCAGGACGATAAACGGCTCTGGCGCCATTGGCCTGAAGGCGACAAGCAATTGCTATGTACATCTTTCAGGCCTGTTCTGGTTTGAATACCTAGGTAGTAGGGGACAGGTAGGTATGACGAGCATCACAAGATAAGGTACCTTACGGACACGACTAATGGACGGCATCTCCCTTGCATGCTATCGATAAGCCGCTCCCTTGGCGACATCGCAGTGGATCGGGCCAGACTGGATGTCACTGCTATTCAAGCCCCAACACCAACGGGTCGGCGCACGCAGTACCGGTACCATCAGGCTACGGATGTGAAAGGGCTGTCCGTCTGATGCGACGCCTTCATACCTCACAGGGCCCTCCTCACTTACCGACTCACCGGGCACTAGAGGTAGAATCAGCCTCCCAACGCTGATCCTCGCGGCCGCCTACAGCGAGCGGTGTAGGGCCCAAGAGGTACCTACAAGAGACGGGAGTAAAGTTGGTGTAAGGCAGTACCTAGGTACCTGGCAGGTACAGCCAAGTACCGCCTACCAGCAGGTACCTCTACCAAACCCATCCAAAGGGCAGCACGCCAGCCCGCGAACCTGACCTGACCTGACCTTATCTGCAGCCGTAATCCCAACGTCCAACCTCCCATCAGTCCTCCACCAAACAAGCACGCAGACTCTCGCCCGAACCTCCCCATCTGACCGGCAGACGCGGATATCGACGACGCCTCGCCTCCCCTTTGCGCTGTGCTGTGCTTCCGCTTCTGCTTCCGCGGAGCTGCTGCCTCTCCCCTCCAGCCTTCAGGCGGTTGGCGGAGCGGGCGGTTGGTTGCCTGGCCGTTTGCCCATCCAAGCAGCTGCACGTCTGCCGTCATCCTCGCGGCCATTCTGCCTCTGCCTGCTGACCCCCGTCCAGCTTCTTCCAGAGCCGGCCCTTTTGCATCACCGGGAGGCGTTTCTCCCCGCGCTTGCCAACCTTAAACCTACAGAGGTGAAGCGACTTCTGCCTGGGCCATTATGGCCACAACGCCCACGCCCCGTTATATCAGCCCGGACGGCCACGAGGATGCGGATGCTGTAACTGCAACTGCAACTGCGCCTTTGTCTCCTCCTCCCAACGACGACCGAACTCCGACTGTCGAGCTCCCCGAACCTCTCCAAGGCAGCGACGACGAGACAAGCGAGAATGTCGGGCCTGCGAATCCCGGCCACATGGCTGTGAACCTGAACCAAAGCATCTTCGGTCTGATTGCCGCCGCCGGCTCTCGCGTAGACTTCAACACGCGCTTTGACGACGGCAGCAGCGACGAGGACGAGGGGAGCAGCCTGAAGCCTCTGCGCTCACGACATCGCGATCTCTCACAAACCGCTATACTCGGTTCATTACCGGCCAAGGACAAGAGGCTGGGGAAGAAGCAGCCGTCTGGACATCGGATGCTCAAGTCCTTTGCGTCGTTGCCCAAGAGGACGAGCAGATCTGGAAAGGGCTCCAGTCGGCTATGGGAGCCTACCCAGGAAGTCGACGAGCATAGCGAGACAAGCGAGTCGCCGTCTCCCAAGATATCCCTACAGCAGCCTGAAGATGACCTCCGGATAGCGCCCGTCATGAGCAGGATGCTAGAGGCCAAGGCTGAAATGGCTAGCCGGTCGAGCTTCGATACCGAAAGAGACTCTTCCGGTCCTGAGCGTACGGATGAAGGAGAGAGAGCGGGCGACGAAGAAGAAGAAGAAGAGGGAGACGAAGAAGAAGAGGAAGAGGACGACGAAGAAGACGAAGAAGACAATGAACACAGCGATGGGGAGCATGTCACAGAGCTGGCAAAGAAGCTGATGGAGATATTCAAATTTGACGAACCCGAGCGTGTCATTGAAGGTTCGTTTGCGCCGGTTCACCTCTATGTTGAAGTCGCAACTAACAGGCAGCCCGTGTGCAGAGTATCCCTGCTGGCTACTACAGAGTGTCTTGCTCCAAGGCTTCTTATACATCACTTCCAAGCACATTTGCTTCTACGCACACCTTCCTAAGAAGACAGTAAGGCAGATTTCTGCATCTTGTATCAAAACTGCTGGACACGAGCTAATCAACACTATAGCACACCGTTACCAAGTCGGGTTTCCTGCTGAAAAGCGGCAAACGCAATCCAAAATACAACCGCTACTGGTTCCGCCTAAAAGGCGATGTCTTGTCTTACTACCAGGATCCCACAAACTTGTACTTCCCTCACGGCCACATCGACCTCAGTTTCGGCATCTCTGCTAGCGTTACCGACGAAGACAAGGAGGGCGTGCACTTTGACGTAGTGACGAGCCATCGTACCTACAAATTCAAGGCCGAGAGTGCGCCAAGCGCTAAGGAGTGGGTAAAGAGCCTACAAAGGGTCATTTTCCGAAGCCACAACGATGGTGACAGCGTCAAGATCTCTCTGCCCATCGATAACATCCTCGATGTTGAAGATACCCAGATGATGGAGTTCTCGGACACGTGTAAGATTCGGGTCATCGACAGCGATGAGACCTTTGCTATCGACGAGGTGAGTGATGATGGGGGGGTGTGCTCTTGGCTCCTCTTGTAAACGGCAATTCTAACCCATTTCTCTGTATTCAGTACTTTTTCTCATTCTTCAACTCCGGCAAAGAGGCCATCAGTGTTATCAAGGTCTTGGTCGAAAACGCATCCGCTGAGGGACCAACTGCCGGCAAGGTCATTGCAGCTCAAAAGGAAGAGTCTTCGAATCAGTCATCGCCGCACATCTCCGGAACCGCCTTCAGGAATTTGACCCGCGTAGACAGCGCGCTCACGACAAAGCCTCTGGGTACTGCCAGAGGGGACGGTTCTCCGGCATGGGCGGATTCGACAAGTCCGAGCGCCGACGAAGCAGGCGTGCTGAGCTTGAGAAGCTCTCGGGGCAGGAGTTCGAGCGACAACAAGACGTCAGATCACGCTGAAGAAAGGAGGGAATCGCGACTGCTAGAGTCGTCAGAGTCCAATCTGTATTCGTCCATCGAGGAGCCAAGTTTTGCTAGTCTCACGCAGTCTGCGTTTGAAGACCCTTCTGCGAGCCAGATTCTTCGAGGCAGCGACGTTTTCCAGAGTCCCACGATGAGACACTCACAAACCTCCAGTCACGACTATGGTGAGTTCAAGGGCAAAGATGCAGCGTCAGGACAGGGGCCGCACTCCTCGGCGGCAGCGAGTCAAAACGATGCGTCAAGCTACAGCGGTTTTGTTGAACCCCCGCGGACGTCGACGCCTACGCTGCAGAGTATCACCAAAATAGGGGCTTATCCCCTACAGCGAGCCGGCGCAATCGCCGAGTACCTGAACAAGACGGGCAAAAGAATGAGTACCCTCTTTGCTACCGAGTCTATGGGCTATGTCGAGAAGGTTTCCGGCATGTGGAAGGGCGAACGCAAGCACTACGACGAACCTGCCGGTCTTCGGCCCGATCAAGACGAGCTGGAAGAGAACGACGATGGTCAGATACAAACCTCTAATGAGCGGTTCCGAGCGCACTTTGCACTCCCCGACACAGAGAGGCTGCAGGCCACATACTTTGGCTACATCATGCGTGTCCTGCCGTTGTATGGCAAAATCTACCTCAGTGGCCGATACTTTTGCTTCCGAAGTCTGCTCCCTGGCACTCGCACAAAGCTGATTCTGCCCTTGAAGGATATCGAGAACGCCCACAAGGAAAAGGGCTTCCGCTTCGGATACTCTGGCTTGGTTGTCGTCATCCGGGGGCATGAGGAACTCTTTTTTGAGTTTCGAACGGCCGAGGTCCGTGACGACTGCGCGGTGACGCTCCTGCAGGGCCTCGAAACCACTCGCCATCTTCTGGAATCCGGAATCCTAGAGCAGCACTATAGGGACGATGCAAGAGCTGCCATTGCAGAGCGAGACGCCTTGAGTATAGCAAGGGGGGAGGCGCTTGTCGATGGTAAACATGACCTGTCGCAATCGACCGCTCTATCTCATGTCCCCGATATGACGCCCGGGGATGACATGGAGGCATCAGTGGTCCAATTCAAGGCGCCGCATCCCATGCGAATCACATGCCTTACAATTGGCTCCAGGGGCGATGTTCAGCCGTACATTGCCCTATGCAAGGGACTGCTCGCAGAAGGCCACAAGCCACGGATCGCGACCCATGCCGAGTTCCAAGGATGGATCGAGTCCCACGGTATCGAATTTGCGTGTGTAGAAGGTGATCCTGGGGAGCTCATGCGCCTCTGCATTGAGAATGGAACCTTTACCCTCTCGTTCCTACGAGAAGCCAATGCGACATTCCGAGGTTGGCTTGATGATCTCCTCGACTCCGCGTACAAGGCCTGTGAGGGATCGGAGCTCCTCATCGAGTCGCCGTCAGCCATGGCGGGCATTCACATTGCAGAAAAGCTTGGCATTCCGTACTTTCGAGCCTTCACAATGCCTTGGACGAGGACCAGGGCGTATCCCCACGCTTTTGTCACGCCGGAAAATAAGATGGGCGGCGCCTACAACTACATGACCTACGTCATGTTTGACAACATCTTCTGGAAGGCCACTGCCCACCAGGTCAACAGATGGAGGAACAAGACGCTTGGCTTGCCAAACACTAGCTTGGAAAAGATGCAGCCCAACAAGGTGCCCTTCCTATACAACTTCAGCCCCAGCGTTGTCGCGCCTCCGCTGGATTTTTCCGACTGGGTCAGGGTCACCGGCTACTGGTTCTTGGATGAAGGCAGCGACTACGAGCCTCCCCAAGAGCTCCGGGACTTTATCAAGAAAGCAAGAGACGACGGCAAGAAGATTGTGTATGTCGGGTTTGGCTCCATCATTGTCAACGACCCGGTCAAGATGACACAGGAGGTCATCGACGCCATCCTTAAGGCCGATGTCCGATGCATCCTGTCCAAGGGCTGGTCTGACCGCATCACCGGGCGAGACGAACCCGTGAGGCCGGCCGCCGCCGCCGCCGTCGAAGAGCCAGTGATGCCGCCGGAGATTCACGTCATCAAGTCTGCTCCCCATGACTGGCTGTTTCGACAGATTGATGCGGCAGCACATCATGGCGGATCCGGCACCACGGGCGCCAGTCTTCGGGCCGGCATCCCGACCATTATCCGGCCATTCTTTGGAGACCAGTTCTTCTTTGCGAGCCGAGTGGAAGACTTGGGCGTTGGTGTCTGGGTCAAGAAGTGGGGGACGAAATCCTTTGGCCGGGCTCTTTGGGAGGTCACGCGTAACGAGCGAATGATTGTCAAGGCCCGGCTGCTGGGAGAGCAGATTCGCAAGGTAAGCATCTAACAAATTCCCTGATCACAGCAACCATAGATATGCTAACAGTTTTTCCTTTTGCAGGAATCTGGCGTGGAGACTGCCATTCAGTCGATTTACCGAGACATGGAGTACGCAAAGAGCCTGATTAAGCATACAGACGGGCACCTAGAGGCCGAAGAAGACGAGGACACGGAGGAGAGCTGGACGTTTGTCCGGGGCGATGAACCGGATCCAGATGTGATTACGACCAAGTTGAGCGAGGGATTGGATGGCGTGGCATTGGGTAACAACAATAGCAAGGCGTCGGTCAAGGCTTGATTGAGGAGGACTTTTTCACTCTCCTTCTCTAATCTCTTCTCTTTTTTTCTTTTCTTCTTCTTTTCCTTTTCCTTTTTCCTCTTCCGTCATCTTCTTCTCACCTTTATCGTTTCTGATGAGAGAAACCTAACGAAGTCATGGCTCTTTTCTCGAGGGAGGGTTGGATCATCGGATGGCAAAGCAAGAGTCTTTGCCTAACTCTTTCCTCTTCTGCTCTTTTCTTTTTTTTCTTCCCTATTTCCTAAGATCCCTAGACTGGTGTCCTTCTTATTTCTTAATACTGCTTGTTTCTTTTTCCTTTCCTTTTGAGTTTCTTTGTTTTCTTACGCATTGGATCGCATATTGGGCCACGTTCGAGATTAAATCAATCTATCTAGTTTGCAGATGGATGCAAATAGATGGATTTTGATAATGTGATTTGAGAGACGTTGGGACATTCTGGGTACTTGTTGAGGCGAGAATGAAATTTGATGCCTTTTTTTTTTTTTCTTGGAAATAGATCCTGCTGCGTCTTAGAACGAAAGAATGCAAGTCGTATGGCCCGTATCCAACCAAGTACTACGCTGAAAACAACATGAATCATCGTCAGGACAAGGGACCAATACTAGAGTGTCAAATCAAGGAGTCGATAAAGGATTCGCTGTTTAGTGAAAACGCCTACTAAGTCCCAAGTCCCATCATAACCCAACCTTTGTCCGACCAAAGAACGAAAAGTAATATACCCAAGATCCTGTTCCCAAGCGCCAGCTTCGTCAAAGAGCAGAGAGTGAAAGCCCAGTAAACAAATAACATTGCCGCTGAATCAATCCGCTTAGACGCACACGTCCGGGGCCCGCATTCGCGAAGCAAGCAGGTTGCCGTCCTTGAGAGCATCTCGTTGGACGTAATTTGCCAGCGGGCGGGAGTTTGCGATAGTCTCCCACAAGTCCAGAAAGGCATCCTCCATGCCGTCGACAGTCGGGTCCCTGTCCTTGTACACGATTCGACCCTGGGCATCCCTAACAACCTGCCCGTTCTCATCCACCACTGGCTCGTTCAGGAGGAGGAAGAACTCGGGCCAGTCCCGGAAGGGCGACGTCTCCAGTGCCGTCCTCCAGATGCCGTCCGTGTGGGCGATAATGGCGTCCTCCCAGCGAGCCGTCATGTGAAGGCACTCGCGATACCAGTCCATCATGCCCTGCATGTCGGCGCGCCACCAGCCGCCGACAACGGTGCCGCCGGGCAGGATCTGCTGCCTCGAAATGACCCAGCGGATGAGGGCGGGCCAGAAGACGTTTTGCAGCAGGTCGAGCTTCTGCTGGCGGGTGACGCCGAACTCGCCAGCGCGGAGGACGTAGATACGGTCGGTCTGGGAGGCGTACACCCAGTCGAGGTCGCGGTGGGCTGTGTCCCCGTCCATGGGGCTCTTGTGGATGGGATAAGGGATCCGTTGAAAGTTGCCATACATGATGCCCTATATTTTGTGTAATTCTTCCTCTTCCTCTTCTGCTTCCTTGAGTGTTGGCGTTTCTCTTAGCAGTTAGATGAGATGATGGTCCATGAAAGGAGGATGAAAGAAGATGGGATCCGGCGCCCAAGAGCACATGCGTATCAGTGGCGAGTTCTGACGGCGCAGTTGACGCGGGACGAGGCAAGATAAAAGAGAGGGCCTCGAGTGTCTGACTGATTCAATACCAGTGCCGGGAATATCAGATATTTCATGCAAAGACGGGGCCTGCGTCTTTTTTGTCGACGAGCCTCAGAGCGCCACGCCCATCAGCCCATCTTTGACCCTCAGCTGTCCAACGCAACGACGCGCACCGCGGGTGGCAGGCAAACAAGGCAAACCTCCTGGCCAGGAAACAAAGCATAAAGGGTAGCATCAGCCAGGGTCCCAATCCGGGGAGGCATGACCAAGGGCCCCCTATCATGCTCTTGCATTGCGTTGCGTCGATCTGCAGCGCAGGGCAAGTCCAAGCTAAAGCCGCAGGCAGAGAGCGGCGAACCGCGGGTACGATCGGGTTGCAAGCGGAAATGGCTTGGCCAGACATTTGAGCTGTGGCAAAGTCGCGATATTAGTCGAGAGAGCGGGGCCCGGGACGGCAGGCCAGCCAGCCATTGTGCGAAGGTCTGTGGTCCAGTGGATACCGGGATGAGAAGATGAGGCTGGGATACAAGGGCGTGGAGTAGTCTTGCTTCCATCGGATGTTGTGTTACATGGCCGCGAGAGTGTGACCGCGAGCAAGCCAGCCAGCCAAGCACGCAAACCCGCTGGTCAAGGCCGGCAGAGTCAGCCTGTGGGCGTCGAAAAACGGGGGGATCCGAGAAGAGAGACTCCACCTCCCTCCGTCGTCGGGCAGACGCGCGGAGTAATACAGGCTCAAACAACAGGCCCCATGCAGCATCCTGAGCGCTCGGAAGGGTCCCGGGAGAGTTTCACCTGCGGGAGGCATCAGGTTCGGGCCACCAGATAGATAAGGGGGGATGGCCACGATACCTAGCCTCTGCCCACCATTGCATTACGCAGGGCGATGAGCAACGGAATCCAGGTGCAGGCTCCGATCTGAGTGGCCGACCGAGACCGACTAGGAGAATGTGGCTGCTGCGGCGGCGCAACCTTGGGGTTGTCTCAACCGTCTCGTCTGCTGGAACAAGGCCAAGGGTGGTGATGCCTAAAGGAAGGGCCAGGACTGGGGTCGGCAGATGGTGCGTAGTTGTCTGGAGTGAGAAGCATGCGATGGATGCCGCCTCATTCGCGGTGAATTCTAGGCATAGCCGCATCAAGGGTCAGGTCAGCGGCATTGCATTGCATCTGCATCTGCATCTGTCCAGTCGTTGCCCATGCCTGCTGCTTCTCCTCCCGTCCATCGTGTCTTTTGTCCGTCTATCGGTTTGCTGAGCCATTGAGGAGGGATGAGAGTCTGGATGCTCTGTCATGAGTGGACGTTCGATTCCATGGCATCCAGTGTAGATGAAAGGAGACCCGTCAGACAAAGAATGGGATCAGCCTCTTGGTGATGATGGAGAGAGACAAAGTCCATCTTCAGGTTAGAGAAGCAGAGAGGTATTATTCATCGTCTCTTTGCTAAGCGGGAAGGTGGCAGCCAGACCTTCTTGCCTTTCAACTCGACTTGTCTACCTTACCTTACCATATTACATACAGCACCAGCTCAGAGCAGTGCCCCACCATGAAGAAGTGCATTATGTAATCAGTGCCGCCAACCTCTGGCGAGGCTCTCACGGAAAATGGCCCTCACCAGCAATAGCTTCCGACGCCAGAAACGACCTCGAACCTCCCCTGCAGACGGCGCGCAGCAGAGGTATCGCGACACATCGATTGACGAGCCGACTCTTTGACTCTTCTGCGCAGACCGCGATTGATTGACGCCGCCTCCTGTCTCTATCCCGCCTCGACCGCAGCGAACCGCCCATCATGCCTCAAGATATGCCCCCCCGGGGCGGGTACGAGCCCGTCCAGTACAAGGTGCGTTGCGGCAGGGTTGTTGGTGCTGGAAGCGATCACTAGGCTTTATATCTTGGTCATCTCCGGTTCGAAGTGGAATCAGACATGGCGTGACGCTGCGACTTGGAGGAACGGCGAGAAGTGCATCGATGGAAAGAGAGGGATATGACTCGACAACATATACGGCGCACTTGGAGCATTGGACACCAAGGCTGACACCTCCCGTGTAGCGAAACCTCCCCGCCAAGGGCTTCCGACCGGGCATCATGCTTCTCGGCATGGGCGCCGTCATGGGCTACGGCTGGTACAAGCTGATTGGCGGCATCCGAGAGGCCAAGTACGTCCTCATCCCAACCACCAGTCCTATTCGAACCCCCCAACCCGAAGGCTCCAACACAAACTGACAATGGTCGTCTTGTAGTGAGCTCGCCCGCGAGAAGATGTGGGCGCGAATCCATCTGATCCCCCTCCTGCAGGCCGAAGAGGACCGCGACCAGGTGCGACGATACCTGGCCGACCAGAAGCGTGAGAAGGAGCTGCTGGGCGAGAACACAAAGGTCTACAACAGCGACAGGTGCGTCTCTACGATTGATGTTAACGGTTCACGAATGGTTGATGTGGCTAACTGGGGATGCAGGTTTGTGCGGCCGACGTTTGCCGTGGCTCCGGCTCCCTCGAAGTAAACAGTATCATGAAGCAGAGGAGATCAGAAAAAAAGATGTGCTTAAAGGGGCCTGGAGTTTTGTATATATGTTTATGAAGATGTGTCCACTCGTCGTCAAGTTCGACTCCACGGGCAAGAACTCAGAGAAATCGGATCCAAGAAGGAGCACATCGAATACTTCCAGGTGCAGTGCTAGACTCACAGATCCAGGCCCTTGACGACTGTTCGTTCCTGGCTACCTTACCCAATGCACAGCCCAGCATATCGAGTTATGAGTTACATACCCCATCCTAACATCACCTCCCGCTCATATTCCCCTCGACCTCAACCCCAACCTCCTCCACCGTCCACTCCCACAGCCTCCCCGCCAGCTCATCACTCCTACACTTTGCGCTCCCAGCATGCGGCCTCCCAACCGGCTCAAACAGCGCCACCTCTCCCCCCTCATCACCCTTCCTCATCCTCCCCCTGACATCCGCCGCCGTCGCCGCCCACAGGGTATTATACGCGCCCTCCCTCGGCGTCAGCATCCCCAGCGGACTCATCCCCCACGTGAGCACCCTATCCACCAACCCCAGCCTCGTAATCATCTCCGTCTTGACAACGCCAGGATGCACCGCAACGCTCGTAATCTGCGGGAACCTCTTCCCAAGCTCTCTTGCAAAAAGCACATTGGCCAGCTTACTCTGTCCGTACCGCGCCCACTTCCCAAGCAGCAAGTTCTCCTGCTTGGTCTTGAGACCAGCAAAGTCGATTCCATTGACGGGATGCGTAAAGTATCCCAGCGACGTCACGGCCACGAACCTCACATCCTTCTCCTTCTCCCCCTCCTCTTCTTTCTCCGCGTCGGGCACAAAGTCCCCTGCCGTGCGGAGCATCACGGGGAGGAGCCGGAGGAGGAGGGCTGCGTTGCCGAGGTGGTTCGTTCCAAACTGGATCTCATAGCCATCCTTTGTGAGGCCGGGCGGGACGGCGAGGATGCCCGCGTTTGCGATGAAGATGTCCAGGCGGTCGTGCTTGAAGTGCGTCTCTGCTGCTTGGCGGACGCTTTCGAGGCTGGCTAGGTCGCAGGGGATGAATGTGATTGATTGGGGGGATAAGTTGCTCTGGGATATGACGGTGGCGGCGGAGAGCGTGTTGCGGCCTGTGAAGTAGATGTGGGATGGGTTGTGTTTTGCAAGTTCGAGAACGGTTTGTTTGCCGATGCCGCTTGTGCCTTTGAATTGTTGTGGTGTCAGTTTCTGAGGTGTTTCTGTAAAGGGGTTGGATTGGGAGACTTGCCTCCAGTGATGAGAATGACTTTGCCGGCGAGGTTGGGCACGTCTGTGTCGGGATTGTATGAAAGGCCCATTGTGGAGAGTCTTATAAGTGACGGATATGAGATGACTGCAAGGTCGAGCATGCTGTCTTACAAAATCTCAAGTGAAAGCGGGTTTGCTCTTCAGGCTCTCGATCCTTTACGTGCCTCATTACTTTTATGCCTTTCTCAGTCCATCAATTCCTGTAGTCAACCGGAGCATCGAATCCCTCCTTCAACACCGTGCACTGCAACCAACGAATCTCTTCCTCCTTCCTCTTTCACTCCCTTTTCTCAATATCCCATGCCAAAGCTCATGTTCTACGGAGTTGAAGAGGTGGGTCGCCGGAGGGACTTCATACCGGCGGAGGAGCACTACCAGATATTATCCCTGTTTGGTGTAGTTTGCCATGGACGATGTTAGTACGGGATAATGATTTGACGCTGGCACTCCGTTCCTGGTCGATAAAAGTTCCAGTAGGTATGGTGGAAATGAAGCATCGAAAGGTGTTCAGGAACATGGTCTCATTGCCAAATAGGCTGCGTGTAGCACCATCATCATCATCACGTTGCACTGGCTATGAGTTTACAGGTTCCTTTGCAGTTCTTTGCAATGCCACATGTATCCGAAGGCGCTGAAGCTCCAATCCCTTTCTCATACAGGGCATGCCACAATGCTGTCCCCCCTCTGGCCAACGAAAGGGGGGGTTGAGTCCAACCCACAAAGCCAAGGACGGGCAAACGCGAGACGACATGATCAAACAAGATGCGAGCAAGAACAACAAGAATTGAACACCATTGTTAACCCCAACTGCCCAAAAGGACTACTCTAACACAAAACGATCAAACAAAGTGCGCCGGCCAGATGCTTCTTCTGCTGTAAATCGGCATCGTCCCCAACGCCCCACGCCGCGCAATCTCAACGCCAGACTTCCTCTAACTGCCCGCAGCCTCGAGCCCTAGCAGCAGCTCCCGCTCCAGTTCGTCAAACTCGGCCAGGCTGTCTCCCTCTGTGCTTTGAGGCGGAGCAGCTGCGTCGCTGCTGCTGGGGTCGCCCTCGCCGTTCGGTGTATGTACAGCTCGCAGTGATGAAGCCCCCCGGTTCCGTGATACCCGCTGCTTCTTCGCCAGCGCACTCTCGCCTACGGGATTTGACCCTTCTCCGTCAGACTCCATGGTGGATTCTCTGTCTTTGCGCTTTGTGCCCCGTCTCTCCGGGTCGTCGCTGTCGTCGGCCTCACCATCTGTGGTTTCGCCGTCGTTCTCGCCATCCTCCTCCTCGTCCGCTTCTTCATCGCCTTCGGTATTGCCATCGTCGTTGTCGTTGTCGTCTTCATCATCATCATCATCGTCGTCATCGTCATCGTCCAAGCCCAAAAACTCCTTGAGTTCCTCGTCAAAATCACCCATGTTCATATTGTTGATGCCGGCATCTTCCGTTTCGGCCGCGCTGGTTTCCGCAGTCTCCTCTGACCTCTCGCGGTCCGCATCGAGAATGGGCATGTAGTACGGGCTTTCGTCCAGCCTCCGCCATTGGCTAAGGCAGTCCGCCAGCCAATTCTGGTTCACAATCTTGATACTTGGGATCTTGGCCGCCTGCTGCACCTTTTTCGTCCGAGGCCGCGCCAAGGAAACCACGAGATGAGTGACCCTCGGCGAAATGCTATCAACGACCTGGGCGCCGAAGCTCTGCGCTTGCATTCCGATTTCAGACTCTTCGATATTGACTCCCAGCGGCACGAGACCTGACAGACAAATGACAAGACCCGACAGAACGCTAGACTTGAGTTCGTCCAGTATATCGCCCACGTCCGGAACCAGCGACAAGTCCACCCCATCATCAGGCTGGGATTTCCTGCGCGCTTTCGTATGCCCCGGTGGATGTGTCGGCTCCGACATTCTCCTCTCTGCCCGTCTCCTGTCGTACATGTCGTAAAATGCAGCATGAAGATCAGTCAAGTGATCTTGCAGGGTGACGAGTTCTTCGTCATCGTCATTCAAGAGATGCTGTCTGTGATGGAATGCTGATGATGATCCGTCACCTTCCGAGTCCTCCTTATCCAGCTCCTCTTGCATATGCAGCAATGGGCGATCAGTCAACTGCTTCTCCAGCGTCTTTTCCTGTTCCTCCTCCTGGACCTTGAGACTAGCCTCATCGCCGCCTCCCATTCGCGCAAGTTCATCGAGTGGTGAGACCTTTTCTCCCGGGATGGCGTTGTCCGAGTTGGGAACCAGACCGTTTGGCTTCGGCGGAGACGGTAGGATGTCCTGCCTCTTGGGTAGAAAGCTGGAGTTGATATCCCCTATGCCTTTGAAGAAGTCGTACGGCGCAACCTTGATCAAGTTCGGTCGGTTGTTGGGCCAGACATCGGCGCGGTCGTCAATGATGACGACCATGTCGGTGCTCACTGGGAACAATCTCTGCAAGCTCTTTGCCGTGATGCTTCCATTCTCGTCTCGGCTGATGACACGGTTTCCAAAAAGCTTCTTGTCGGGGTCCACTATACGCGCAATATTAAGGGCGTACGCGCGGGTTCCCATGGTATACACGTGCAGCTCGTACTTTGTAGAGACGGCTTCCAAGAACTCCTTCAGGCCCGGCCGCAGCTTGATGTAGTAGGTACACCCGCTGGCCAAGCCTCTGGGCCCGTCGTCGTTGAGCTGGAAACTCTTGACATCCTTGACGGCTTCGTGGTTGGGATTCGTCGGGTCGCGCTGCCACTCCCCGATCGTCGGCTCTATGCACGCGTGGATAATGGTCTGGTCCAGGTCGACCACCAGGCTCAGCTTTCGCTGGCGCAGCAGGCGCTTCTGGGTGTCGTGTTCCGCCCGCTTGGCCACGTTCGGGCTCACCATCAGGCCCGTCTGGTCGTGCACCATGTTGATCATGGCCCGATCCGTGTCCTTCTCTTCGCTGGCCCAGTTGATCTCGGTCATGTCTGCGCCGCAAAGACTGCAAAGGCCCTGGATCTGCACCTCGTGTCCGCAGGCTTCTTCGACGGTCATGCACGGCATGTCGGCCGCTATCGTCTGGCCCTCCTGGATGCGCCACTCCTTCAGCGTGCCCTCGGCCGGGCTGTCGAACTCGGTATACGTAGTCTCGTCCACCCACTCATCGTCGCTGATTTTGCGTCGCCAGGTGAACTTGTACTCTATTATCGTCTCCTGCTTCTTGATCGACTCGCCCGGCTTCTTGAGGAGCTTGGTGATGACGATGGGATAGTGCAGGCGCGAGCCCAGAGAGACAACCTTGTCGTGCATTTTCTTGGGCTGCGCGACTCGAGGCTATCTTGGGCTCTGCGCGTTGTGTTGTGTTGTGTTGTCGTGCCTCTTTTTCCTTTCTTTATCCGCAAGCTCGCAGAGCTCCTAGAGCTACTCGGGTGGCACGAGCGTTGGCGACGGACAGCGCAAGAGCAATTGGAGCGTCAATTGCTTGCTCCAAGGCGATACTGAAAAGCTTCCCCGTGCGCAGTCCTGATCTCAGCAGCGACAATAGCCAAGCCCATGGCCCTCACAGGCGCGAGATCCGACGAGAGAGTTCGCAGGTAAAGCGGCGGAACAGGAGCTCGCGACGAAGCGCAGTGGCAAATGCCGGGACACGGACTCTAGATGGCAAAAGGCAAAAGAGAAGATGCCCGAGGTTGTAGCACGATGGCGGTGAATAGTTGATGGTTTGGCGATGGCCCTTTGCCCGGGAGCAGAAGCTGTCTGTCTGTTATGGCGGGAGATGGTTAAAGGTCCAAGTTTCTGGCGCAGGTGCTGGTGAGGGTGACGTGACGCAGCAGCTTGCCCGCAAGCGTTTGGCTCAATTGAGAGCAAGCTGAAAAGCTCTGTACATGTACCTACGCAAGTACCAAAGTCACTTCCAGCGTCGCTGAGTCGGAGCACGCGCCCCCACCAAAACTAACCGCTTGTTTCTATATCAGGCTAGAGCAAACACGGGTCACGTGCATTTCCTGCCTTGTCGATTTGTGCTTTGGCTTTGTTTGTCTTGACAAAGTGGCGCTAGAGCGATCCAGACAGGCTAAAGCTGTTATGGCTGCGGCAAGTACCGAGAGACTTCCGAAACACCGCCTTGAGTGTCTTGAGAATCTAGGGTAGTGGTTCAAGGTTCTACGAACAAGTCTTGCAACAGCAGCTCAGTTTGTCATACCGTGGGACGGAGGACTCAAGCCCCTGAATTGATGATGGATGTCGACTCGACAATTCCTTGATAAGCAAGATGAATTAACCGAGACACTACTACACTGTTTCTATAATTTCATCCGAATTCCAGTGCAGACACAAGCTGTTATTCTATCGACATGCAGGAGTTCTCTCTCTCCGAGAGCTCATTGATCTGCTGCAATCTTCACATTATCTTATAGAGAATGATCCAAGCTTGTAGTGCCTGATTGATAGTGGCATGCATCAAACTTCATATCGCATTGCATTCATACATGGTATGGTACGGGCATCATCACGGTGGCCCATCTATATACAAGAAATATCAACTCCCACGCAGGCACTCCACGCTGCAAACAGACGAAACGGACAGCGACACTCAAGCGGCGGCCTGCACAATCTTGAACCCCTCGGAAATAAGCTTTGTAATCTCCTCATTCTTGTGCTGCAACAAGCCCAGGGCAAAGGCGACATCGTTCCACTGACGCTCCGTCTCGCAGCGCGCAAGCCTGGCTGCGAGCTTCTCCGATAGCTGTTTGGCGTGTTTGTCCTACATAAAACGGCCCCGTTAGCGTTTGCGCGTTTGCATCCCTTGTACTCGCCAGTAGACGTCTTACCTTTTCAACAAACCCGAGAAGGAATCGGATGATGCGCCTGAAGCTCTCCTCCTCCATGTCACCTGCGCTCAGCAAGCTAAACATGTCCACAAAGTGGTTGTACACCGCATTGTCCTTGGTGCTGAGCTCTGTGAAGAACATCTTGGCAAGATCGGCAATCCGCCTGTCCTCGTCCTCCATGCACTTGGCCATCTCGCCCAGCTGCCCCTTGACCTTGACCTGACCAGCCAGGATCAGGAACGTCAGCGTCATCAAGCATGTCCGCTTCACCGACACGTCCGTATCTGCCAGACGCCTGTACAAAAAGTCTGTGTTCTCGTCAATCAGATGGTTGAAGCAGACGGCCATGTCACCCAGCGCAATGACGGCATTCGATCGGACCGTGGCATCGGGAGACCGCTCCATGATTGTGATGAGAAGTGGAAGGTTGGTCTCGCAGTACTCGGACGACACGCACATGAGCTTCGCGAGGCACAGCGTGGCCGCCGCCTGCAAGCCCTCGTCTGCGTATGTGGTGTTGTTTGCGCAAATCTCCGACACAAGGGGCCCAAATGTTGCGAGGAGCGACGCCGGCCCGTACAGAAGCTCCCGCTCCCGGATGTGCGCCATGGCCTCTGTGAAGTCATCCTCCGTCGTGCCACCAATGAGGTCCAGCTCGTCCGCGTCTTCCTTGTCCTTGTCCGCCTTGGAGGGCGCCTGCTTCTCCTTCTCCTGTTTCCGACGCTTAAAGTCGAGTTCGCAGAGCTCGAGATGTACAATCTGCTTGATTGCGACCTGACCAACGATGAAGAGGAGCTGAGAGAGGGCAATAGCATCATCGCGCTTCCTCGGCTTCTCCTGTGACGCTGGCACGGCACCCGGTGACCTGGGGTCCGCAAAGTCGGGCGTCGTGTGCTGATCTCTTGAATTTGGTCGTGAACTGGGGCGGCCAAAAACCTCTTTGGCCTTGCGCCGGATGATGGCCGAGCAAAGGATGTCGGGATGCTTGGAGAGGGCGTAGATGGCATTGATTGCCTGCTCTGCCACGCCATACCACTCTTTGCTGTCAGAGGGCACATCCGTTATGGCCGCTAGTCGTGAGCAGACTGCATGGTCGTTTGGAAGCCGCGAGAACTTGGCGGTTGACTCCTTGGCTTGTCTCCCCGTGGGGTTGATCCGCCTCAGGGCAATGCAGGTATACTTGGCCAGCTGCAGGTCGTTCCGCCCATGGGCTCCCAGTCCGGTCCGGAGCATCGTCTCGATCTCGCCCACTGCAATCTCAGGGATGGCCGATGCCAGCATCCCCAGCACAATGATGGCGCCTCGTCTCTGCGTCTTGGAGATTTCCCGTTTCTGGACGCCGTACACCTGCCAGAGCTTGGCCACGACGGTTTCGTGAATGACGCCGCCCTTCATCATGGTGGCGAGCAGCTGCTCAAGTGAAGTCAGTTCGGCAGGCGTGGCCCCAAAGGTCAAGCTGATCATGTTGCGCGCAATGTAGTTGGCGGCATCGTTGGGGCTGAATGAATCTGGCGCCTCGAAGAATAGTCTCCTGTAGCACTCGATGAGGTGTGTCTGTACACCTTTGCCCTCGTCGCTGTTGCCCTTGGTCCAGATCAGTCTCAGCATTCGCCGGATGCCGACCTTGTTCTGCTCAATGTTGTAGGCGTCGCCGACTTCGAAATAGTCAATGGCTTCGATGACCTCGCTCTTGTTCCGAGACCCAAGAAGTTGGCAAATGAGCTCCGTTGCGTCGTGCAGCACGTCAATGAACTTGAGGGCCTCGTTGTAGTATCGCCTAGTGAGGGTGAGCTTTTCAATCGCCTCGCTTGTAGCCGCTTCCGCCTGTGCCTTTTGAACCGCTTCAAACACCTCCTGATCCGTCATCTGCTTGGGCTTCTCTGGGGATGCGACTTGTGTAGCCTCATCGAGGAGACTGTGGTCGACTGTCGCATCCGCCAAGCCAGCAATACCCGGAGGAGGCTTCAGCGCATTAAGCTCTTCGTCAACCTTGTCGAGGCGAGCCTGCCACTCCTTTCGGGAAAGTTGAGCGCCGTGCATGACAGTGAACGGATGGGTCTTGATGAGTGTGCCCAACAACTTGATGGCATTGCGCCTCACGTTGCTGCTCTTGTCTTCGAGGCTTCTGCAGGCAAGCTCGGCAGCCTTTTGCCGTCGCTTGGGAAACTTTTGCTCAAGCTCACATAGCTTCACATAGACTTGCAGGACACGACATCTTGCGTAGGGGTTGATGTCGAGGAAGCGCTCCTCAAGCACGTCAAAGAAGGCATTGAGCTGGGACTTGTGGTTTTCGCTTCGCTCTTCTTGCCTGCTGAGATAGGCGATCATGTTGCCGCAGACCTCGATCAAGGCGCATCGGAGGGTATATGACTGGACGGCGGTTAGCTGTAAGAATTGCGCTTTGTATAGCTTGGGGTATAATCACCTCGCTGTCGAGCTGCTTGGCAAGCATCGTCATCTGCTTGATCACCAGCCTTGGAGCAAGCTCTGATAACTTTGCGATGAATGCAGAGACCGACTTTGGTCCTCGGGTATCATTGGAGTTGAACTCCTTGTTGCTGATCTCGCGCAGTACTTCGTCGGTGAGCTGCGGATAGTCGTATGTTTCGGCCAGGATGTGGAGGAACTCAGCCATTGGCTCTGAGAGATGCTCGAAGTATGTCAGGTTCTGAATGACGTTGATTTGTGCGGCTGTAATTTGTGTCAGCAAACTGCAGAGGCATCTTTGGCAAGAGACGAGGCATAGCATACCGTAGCCATGGCCATGGTGCTTGACCGCGATGCACAAGACCTTGAAACAGTGCATCTTGATAGTCGTTGCCTTGACACGCTGTTCGTTCTCCAGAATCATGTAGACCGGTCGCGTCAGCAAACCAACAAATGTATCCCTCTCGCTCGTGGTCAGGAATATCCTAGACAGCTTGAGCTTGAGGGTCTTGCACATGATTTCCAATGCGCCCTGGAGCTGTGACGCCGAGTCCCAGACATCGTCTCTTTGTGATGCTGTCTTCTTCGGCTTTCCTCTCCCTCTCGCCACCGGCGCCGCGGACGACTTTTCTGCAGCTTTTGTCTCGACGGCCGCAATGGTCCACTGAAGTAGGAATCCGTAGATCTCGAGCAGTTGCTTGTGATGCGCCACGGAGTCCTGCTCATCGGGCGATTCGATGTCGCTGTGCACAGCGTCCGCTTCGGCGCTGAGGCCGCTCATTACCAAGTCGAACACTTTGCTGAGGATGTGAGCTGGTATATAGGGGGTATATCTGTCGTTGAGCCATCAGTCAGCAGCAGATTCACGATTTCTCCCCCTCGACCCCCATATCTTGTCCTAGTATCGTCTTCGCAAAGGGTATCCTGTGAGTCGTACTTGAGGAGAAATTGTAATGAGTCGATGTTGACGGCCCGCAGAATGGCATCTGGATTGTCCGCGACCGCGTCGATGATGGGATTCAACACAGGGTTGATGACCTGGTTTGTCAGCGCCTCGGGGTCATTCTCGCAGTCGAACAAGGCGGCATCTGCTTCGGGCGTCGGAATCGTCGCGGGATCGGACATGTAATGCTTCAGCGCATCGTTGATGTCGAAGCTGATGGTCCCCATGATGGGCGGTTCTTGCGCCGCGAGTTGGCGGGGTGTCGAGCTTGGGTATCGATGGTTATGCAGATGTAGAGAGAAGACGAAGCTCTGTGAAGCCGGCTGTTGGGCGTGTGGTTCGAAATTCGGCCAGCTGAGACTCTGATGCAGGATCGCAGCCTCGCCCTGCGTCGTAATTTTGCTGCTTGGGTGCTTGTCGCCACTGCTATGTCGGCGGATGGATCAATGTTCAAGGGTTGTTTTTGCGGCAAATGGCGGGGATGCATCCATGTGAGGCCCTTGGCAACCAATCTGTTTATTTTCTTCGACGCGACTCGAGGCCTTTGGACGCCCCGCCATGCGCTGGCCGGGCGCGTTTTCAGCCACTGAGCAGCCGCTGCAGCTGCCCCGAAGCCGCCGGAAAAGCCCCTCCACAGGCCCTAGAAGAACCCAGCACTTCGCTGGGACCTGCATTGGATTCGCTGGTGCATGATATCAAGCGTGATAGAGCTTGTACACGGACTTTTTGTTTCTTTGTTGAATCGCGGCCAAGTCCAATTGACTCCCAGAACTGCCTCTTTGCTGTGTTTCTTGGGAGATATACGCAGCTGAGTTTGGCCGGCATACAGTTTTGGGTGCTTCCTCGTCCCCATTGTTTGGAGGTCAAAGCCGGCAGCCATGGCGACGGCTATGCTGCGGCCAGTGGAGGAGACCTTCGATATCCACGAGGATGCGAGAACAGAGGAGACGGAGGTCATGGTGGACGAAGACGATGTAGATGGCCAGGACGCTGCCACAATTGGCGAACCAGAGGTGGAGGACGAGGAGGAAGCCGTGGAAGAGCAGGAAGAAGTAGTAGAAGAAGAGGAGGAGGAGGAAGAAGAAGAAGAGGAGGAGGAGAGCTCGGACGAGGAGCAGGTCGAAAGCAGTGTCCAAGCCGACATGGACAGGCTGCAGCATGATTTCCCCGGGTTTCGAGATCGGTATCGGCTGATCAAGCGTATTGGAGAAGGTGTGTCGAACCATCCATTGCTAGAATTTCTTTAGCCAAGTGCTTACTGTTCTGTTTCTTCAGGTACATTTTCCACCGTCTTCAAGGCCGAGGACATCCACTACGACAGATACGACAACAGCTGGGATCACGAAGACGACTTGTCAAAATGGGCGTCTCCTCCTCTCAAGGGCCGATCGAGCCAGTCCCGCTCTCCACGGAAGCGAGCGCGTTATGTTGCTATAAAGAAGATCTACGTCACATCCAGCCCGGCCCGCATCCTCAACGAGCTGGAGCTGCTTCACGACCTGCGACAGTGCCCTTCGGTCTGCCCTCTCATCACCGCCTTCCGCCATACCGACCAAGTCGTTGCCATACTCCCCTACTTCCGACACGGCGACTTTCGAGCCTACTTTCGCGAGATGACGATTCCTGACATTGCCATTTATCTTCGATCGCTCTTCACGGCTCTCAAGAGCGTACACGAGCACAAGATACTACACCGAGACATCAAGCCTACCAACTTCCTCTACGATCCCACAACCCAGCACGGCGTCCTCGTCGACTTTGGCCTGGCCGAGCGAGAAGGCACCGACAGCAAGCAGTGTCTGTGCCACGAGACAAGAGAAACGCGAAAACATCGCCAGGCCTCCTCCGTCTGGGCGCAGACCTCCATGACCACCCAGCCGGGCTACCCAAAATCCGACACGCGCCCCTCCCGCCGTGCCAATCGGGCGGGAACTCGAGGCTTCCGCGCCCCTGAGGTGCTCTTCAAGTGCACGGAGCAGACCACGGCGATTGACATCTGGTCAGCTGGCGTCATACTCCTCACCATACTGTCCAAGCGATTTCCCTTTTTCAACTCCGCCGATGACGTCGAGGCAATGATTGAGATTGCGACGATATTCGGGACTAAGCGGATGAAGGCGGCCGGACTGCTGCACGGCTGCGTCTTCGAGACCACGATACCCACCATTGGCCAGCAGGGCTTCACCATGGAGAAGATTATCCTGTGGAGCACGTGCAGGACGGAAGACAAGCCGTTGACCCCTGACGAGAAACTGGCGATTCGATTTCTGGAGCGATGCATGGAGCTGGATCCGAGCCGACGCATCACGGCGCAGGAGGCTCTGGATCATGAGTTTTTGAACATTGGGATGGCATCCCAGGAGACTGCTGACGAAGACGAGGTCGACATGCTGCCGGCATGAATCAGGAGGGACCTCTGTAGGACTAGCATAATAGATAATGACGACCGTTACGCATTAGCTGGGTTTGGACATGCAATGATGAAACGAACAATGGGGCTTCGGGTCTTTCAGGTAGAGGGAATGGACTAATATGTACTAGAAGATCATGTATGGTATGATGAGGACTGAGTCGATATCGGCGTTTTAGAGCATCGCGTCATCAACTCTGGCAGCGACTAGAGCAGACAAAGGCTGAATCTTGAAATCTGTAAGGGGGAACCCTCCTTTTGACCTCAACCGTGATCATCAAGATCTTCTGGAGGAAAGGGTTGGAAGAGGTCTCCCTCATCTTGCACGGAGACCGGGGGGCGGACGAGACCAGTGGGCGAATTTTTTAATTTTTCATTCGTTAACAAACTCCGTTAAAGAGTCCCTGATGCAATGCTCGTAGCCGACCAACCCAATCCCTTCTTGTTCCCCAAAAAAAGAAGACCACTTTGTCTCGGTATACATTTGGGGTTGAAAGGCGAAGGGATTTCTATTTTCCACCTTTGAGAAAAAGTGCCCGGTTCCAAATCCACAAGCCTTACTCCAGCACACACCAGCATGTTGATTCTTTTTCAAATGCCATTTACGCAACCAGCTCGACGACACCACCAGCCTCCTTGATCTTCTGCTCAGCGAGCTTGCTGACCCATCGCGCGCGGACAACCAGGGGGATTTCGGGAATGCGGCCCTTGCCGAGCAGCTTGGAGTAGCCCAGGGGCAGGAGGTCGAGGACGGGGACGGTGTCCTTCTTCTCGCCGGAGACGTAGGCGTTACGGGTCTCGGTGGGGACGAGTGACCACAGCTAGAATCCTCTTGTTAGCCAATCTGTTCCCTCATGAACACGCCCGATATAACCCTTCTCTTGCTGGCATCTCATAGTTCCTCCAATTGTCCACCAATCATCCCAAGAGGCCAGAAAGAGAGAGGGCATTCGTCGCGGAGAAGGATGTTGCAATTAAGTACCTTGTCGAGGTTGATGATGGGCTTCCAGAAGTGGTTCTGCTGCTTGTGGAAGTACCGCATACCAACCTTACCGAAGTAACCAGGGTGGTACTGTCGAAATGGTCAGTTAATCTGTTCCGGGGCCTCTCGTCGTTGTACAGTCGGTTCGAACCTTGTCCATGTTGGTGCGGTGGTGGTGCTGACCACCAGCCAGACCACGACCACCGGGGTGCTTGCGGTGCTTGCCGACACGACCCTTTCCGGCGGAGACGTGACCGCGGCTATATGGCGAGAAAAGAAAAAAAGCGATATGTTAGCCTTCCATTGCAACTGGCAAAATCTCCCTCCCATATCTCGTCGTCGTTTGTTCCATCGCTGGCCGTTCCAGAGTCACCACGACGGGCAGTGCCCTCAGGAGTTCGGCAGCCGCGACAAACGTTCTCCCAGGTCATCCATTCATCCAGGCGGGCTCATCAACGTACTGCTTGCGGGTCTTTGAAGTTCGGGTAGGCATGGCGACGGTTGTGGTGTTGTCGCTTCTCCGATGTGTTGCGTCGAAGGACTTGAAAGTGGGTGGTGATGTTTTTGCGGCCGGCGGCTTTGGCACTTGCTGCTGCCCCGGAAAATTGCTAGGCGAGAGGGCAGCACAGCCCTAAGCCCGATTGTGATTTGCGCAGCCCGCACCCGAATTGAATTGTGCATTTACAATCACGTGCGATAAGCCCCACGTGCTTTCGCGGCATGACCGTGATAAGCAGTTGTCGCGCTTTTATCGCAGTGTGGGGTGAATTTGGCCAATCCCGCGCTTCTGAGGGAATGTGATGCCAACTCCTGCCGCTTTGCGCGAACGCCGTTAGACGCGCTTCAACAACCAACAATTCGATGTTGATGATGCTTTCTGATGATGCATCGTTGAGCAGGCAAGGCACGTGATGACGAGGAGTAGCAACATGAGTCAAGTGACGAAATGGCCATGACGGACCAAGTTGACGGCATCGCGCACGAGCTGTCGAGCCTTGACTTTCACCATCCATATACGCCGTATGACGTCCAGAACCAGTTTATGCAGACAGTGTATCAAGTGCTGGAGACTGGCAACGGACAAGTAGGGATTCTGGAAAGCCCAACTGGAACCGTAGGTTATACCTTCCGGAGGACTGCATGATCAGAACCATCTTCAACCTGGTATAGCATCTCGTCCAGCGGCTTTGGACGTAGACGAGGGTGTCATTTCCACAATCTCAGGGGACACTTACTGATAGCCGTCTCAGGGCAAATCTCTGTCGCTCATTTGCGCTTCTCTGACATGGCTGCGAAATTACAAGGCCACTAGGCAAGAGGCAGCGCTGCAGGAAGCAGGAGAATCGTACAAGGATGAGCCGGCCTGGATCGTTGAGCAACTTCTGTCCCGGAAACGGAGCGAATTGCTGCAGCAGTGGGAAGACAGAGAGAAGCGGCTGGCATCTATTCGGCTGAAGGAGAAGGCTCAGGAAGAAAGAGGTCGAAAGAGACGCCGTGTGGAGGACGTTTCTGCGGTTGTCGAAACCATAGCCGACGAAGATGCGGAATGGCTACTGGACGCTGATGACCATGAAGTGAGCGACCGAGATGCCTTGTCCGGCCTGAGTAAGGAATCACGAGAGATTCTCGAAAGGATTGGCCTGGGGGGGCGCGTGAAGAAGGCGGATGACGATGACATACTCGAGGAGAAAGTCAAGGTGCGAGTATCGGCCCTGATCTCATCTTCTCTTGTAGTAACCTCTTCCCATGTTAGATCTACTATACATCGAGAACTCACTCGCAATTATCACAATTCATCTCAGAGCTGCGTCGCCCAGCGTTTCCGCCGTCGCTGCCACCATCTGTTGCAAAGGCGTCAGATGTCTCCCCGACGGAGCCCGTAAAACTGCTGCCGTTGTCATCACGGCAAAAGCTCTGCATCAATCCATTTGTTGCTCGCCTTGGGTCTGTGCAAGCCATCAACGACCGCTGCGCGGAGCTTCAACAAGCGAAATCCAGTAGCAAATGCTCCTTTGTGCCCAAGGAGGAGCTTCTCAGCCAGACACACCAGTTTCGAGACTCTGCTCTGGCAACCATTCCCGATATCGAGGATCTACATCATCTCGGAAAGTCTTTGTCGATATGTCCCTACTACGCCTCTCGCGTGGCTTTGCCGGGAGCCGAAATCATCACGCTGCCATACCCGCTTCTGCTGCAGCAGAGCGCTCGCGAGGCTTTGGGCATCAAGTTGGAAGGAAACGTAGTGATAATCGATGAGGCGCACAATATCCTCGATGCGATATCCAATGTGCATGCTGCAGAGATTCAGCTGAGCGACCTCCGCAGGGGTCGCCAGATGCTTGGAGTCTATGTCAAACGATTTGGCAAGAAGCTAAAGGGTATCAATCGAGTCAACGTGGGGAGGGTTGGGAGGATCATTGACGGGCTCTCGGAGTGGCTTGAAGGGGCCTTGAAGTTCAAGGTATGTCTGGTAACGGGGTATGTCTCCGTGATTGCCTGGCTAACTCGTCTAGGACGAACATGGGATTGTCGACCCGAATGACCTCACGAGGCACAAAGGCATTGACCAGATGAACATCTATGAACTCATTCAGTACATACAGGAGTCGAAGTTGGCGTACAAGATTGAGAGCTATGTGGCTCATGTCGAGGCTGAGGGCGACAGCAGCAATTCCGGACCTCCAAAAGCCGCCACTCCCGTCCTCCATACTCTCGTCTCTTTTCTGATCGCTCTTACAAACCTAAGCTCGGAGGGCCGAATTTTCTACCAAAAGGTCCACGGAGCCGCGACGGACGTGAAATTGACCTATCTTCTTCTCTCACCAACTCACGCCTTCTCTTCGGTTGCCTCAAGCGCCAGGGCGGTCATCTTGGCTGGCGGGACCATGTCGCCATTTCAAGACTACAAAGACCAACTGTTTCCCACCCTCGAGCCTGGAAAAGTAACGTCTCTAAGCTGCGGACATGTCATTCCCCCGGAGAATCTTTGTGTCTGGACTCTTGCTTCGAGCAATCCTGCGTCGCCTCCGTTTGAGTTCAGCTTCAAGCAGCGAGGGAACAGGGAGATGATGACGCAGTTGGGGTTGGCGATTCTAAACGTTTGCAACATTGTCCCTGACGGAGTGGTCGTATTCTTTCCGAGCTATGGCTACCTTGATGAGATTGTCAAGGTCTGGCAGCAACGCCAGGGGGAGAGCTCTCAAACCATATGGGATCGACTTCAAGCCCGAAAATCCGTCTTCAGAGATTCCAAAGGCGAATCGAGCGAAGATGTGCTACGAGACTACTCGCAAGCAATCCTCGGAGTCAGGCCAGCTGGGGATAAGCGCACTGGAGCTTTGCTTCTGAGCGTTGTTGGCGGCAAGATGTCTGAAGGAATCAACTTTTCAGACCGCCTAGGACGTTGTGTGATGGTCGTGGGACTGCCGTACCCAAACATTGCATCGCCGGATTGGAAGGCGAAGCTCGAGTACATTGAGTCTACCACCGAAGCCCGGCTTGTCAAAGAAGGACGAAATAGTGGCGAGGCAACGGCACAAGCAAAGCAGGCGGCGCGGGACTTTTACGAAAACGCCTGCATGCGGGCGGTCAACCAGAGCATTGGTCGAGCTATCCGGCACCGGGGAGACTATGCGGCGATTATCTTGGTTGATAGACGATATGGGACGGATCGGATCCGGGGGAAATTGCCTGGATGGATTCGAGACGGGCTGGAGAAGGAGAGTCACGAAAGGGGGCTTGGTGCGCTGATGGGGGCTCTGGGGGCCTTTTTTCGCAAGAAGTCGCAAGCGGGCAATGGTCCGTAGAAGCGTCAATGAGGTACATTTCGATGAGCATATGGAATATACAAGTATACCCCTGCAATAGGACGTGGTTCTATCGAGGAATGGCTGCAAATGCTGAGAGCTTGCAGGTACTTGTAGGGTAGCGCTACGTGGTGAAGTAGTTGATAGGTACATGTACCTTAGTTGCAGCACTAAGAGCCAGTCTGTCTGGGCTGTAGGCGAGGGTCGGGTTCTCTTGTATATATGTTCTGTGCAACTGGATGAGAGTTGCTGGTTTCAGCACGATATGTCGTCTTGTTGTCATGTCAGGCGCCTATACTCTCAGTCATTATAGGTAGGTAGGAGAGAGCGTACGAACTGCTTGGCATTAGGTAGGTACTGGGTGAGAATGCGCTCGCGAGAGCGGTAAGAGTCTCTGAAGCACTGATAAAGCCAGACGTCTTCTCTATCTCTAATTCATCAAAGGCACTTATACATCATCATCCCCATCAGATACATCTATGCTGCATCACGACGTTGTGATAGGTCCTTGATGCGCAAGGATTACCTAATCCCACAACCCTCTGTCTTATCTCAGCCTTCTAGTAGCATCGCCATTCGTACAACACTAACCCTGTTCCTGTCCAAGCGGCGGAGTGGCTTGCAGGCAATCTCTTCCATCTCGTCACACGGGCCGGTCGTTCATCGAATCCCCTCCATCGGCATCGCCGCTGTGATTGGATGGAGGCGCCCTTCTAGTCCACTTCTAGCTTTGCGGATGTGAAAATCTTTTTTTTTTTTCCCTTCTCTTTCGTCCCCCGGCTTCTCTCTGGGTCGGACGAGGAGGAGGAGGAGGAGGAAGAGGAGGGGCGGAACCGGAAGGGCGTTCGGGAGGCGAAATTTTGACTCACTTATTATTACTTCATCGAGTGCTGGGCGTCTGGTTCGATCTGCTTCTCTTGTCTCGCCGAGCGGTAACACTGTAATACATACATCGATTGCTGGAGGCGGTCATGCTGTGTGGTGACATTTGACGCTCCTTTCGCCTTTCGTTTTCCATCTTGTCGAGTGTCTATTACATACGATACTCTATCCTGCTGCTACTCTGATCGACGCAGAGGCTCGACAAGTCTCCAAAGGAGTTGAGCAGTCGGGCTTTTATAGACGGCAGACCAGACCTCAGACAAAAACTCCAGCAGCAAGTTCCCACCCAAACGCAACCGCACAGATGCTGGTGGATACGGTCGAGGCATCCGAGGTGCCCGTCAGAGAAAAGGATGGCCACCACAGCGACGAGGAGTCGCTGCTCCACAAGGTCCTGCGAGCTGGCCGCGTCGAGGAGCGAGGCATCCTGCCCGTGCCCGTCGAGGAGCGCACCGCCACCCGCTTCTTCAACATCTTTACGCTATGGTTCTCCATAAACACCAACATCCTGGGGTAAGCTGGTCTCCCAAAGATCCACATGTCATGTAGTTGTACAAGTACTACAAGCATAGGGACAAAGAATGCTGACCGAAGCCGCTGTTGCTCCTCCCCAGCATCACGTTTGGCATGCTGGGCCCCGTGGCCTATGGCCTCAGCCTGAGGGACTCGTCCCTCGTCATCCTGTTCTTCTGCATGCTGTCAACCATCCCGCCGGCGTATCTCGCCATGCTGGGCCCCAAGACGGGCATGAGGCAGATGATTCAGGCCCGGTACAGCTTTGGGTAAGAACACACACACCTTCGCCACCATGTAATCCAGAACATCAGGAGTTACTAACAACGGCCGATTGGATCTTCAGCCGATACATTGTATCAATCCCCGTCCTGCTGAACCTGGCGAGCATGACCGGCTTCACCGTCATCATCTGCATCACCGGCGGGCAGTGTCTTTCGGCCATCTCCAACGGATCCATCAACGAAGACGCCGGCATCGTCATCATTGCGGTGCTGTCCCTGCTCGTTTCCTTCTGCGGCTTCCGGGTCCTGCACGTCTTTGAGACGTATGCCCCTATTCCGGCCATTATCAGCATCGTCATTGCTACGGGCTGCGCTGGTTCAGGCCTCAAGAAGCAGGCCGCCCCCGAGGCCCCGGCCACGGCAGCCGGCATCCTCAACTTTGGCATGATCATTGCTAGCTACCAAATTCCCTGGGCTGCTCTAGCGAGTGACTTTACCACTTACTTTGATCCCAAAGTCCCATCGTAAGTGAACACAGCCCCTCGAGATGTTTCTCCATATATATATATATACCATCTCAGAGCCTACGCAATGTTCAGTCACTAACAATTAAACAGCTGGCGAGTCTTTCAGTACACTTACTGGGGCCTGCTCATCCCGACCGTTCTGCTCATGGTTCTCGGCGCCGCCGTGGCGGGAGCCATGCCCAACAACCCCGAGTGGCAAGAGGCCTTTGATCTGTACTCGGCCGGCGGCGTCCTCGCAGCGATGCTGTCGCCCGCGGGCAACTTTGGCAAGTTCGTCGTCGTGATCCTGGCGCTGTCTCTCCTGGGCAACACCTGCGGAACATTCTACGCCATCACGCTCAACTTCCAGACCCTCGCGCCGTGGCTGTTCAAGGTGCCGCGGTACCTCTTCTCCATCGTCATCACCGGCATCATCATCGCCGTGGCCATCACCGCCGTCGGCGACTTCTTCGAGAGCCTGGAGAACTTTGTCTCCCTCATCGGCTACTGGTCCGCGGCGTTTGTCGGCATCGTCATCGTCGAGCACGTCGTGTTCCGCCGCCAGAACTACGACTCGTACGACCACGCCATCTGGAGCGACGCGAAGAAGCTTCCTCTCGGCGTCGCGGCTCTGGCCAGCGGAGTTCTCTCATTCGGCTTGGTCATCCCCTGCATGGACCAGGTGTGGTGGCAGGGCCCCATTGCGAAGACGACGGGCGACATTGGGTTCGAGATGGCGTTTGCTGTGAGCTCGTTGCTCTACGTGCCGCTGCGGTACGCCGAGATACGACTTACGGGGCGGTGATGGGGGAAAAAAAATTAGCAGCAACTTGTTTGGTGAAGTTGTCTTGATTTGCAGATATCTTAGACGTAATTAGATGGCCATGTACAGCGTACGCTGCATTATCTCGATATTTTTTGAGGAGTAAAATAGATAAGGCTATTTCAATGGAAGAAGAATAATGGGACTTGATGAGTTACTTGTTGAGAAGGATGCGATTGCGAAAATGTGCGGATGGACTTGTAGAGCCTGGGCCGCTCATCGCGAGAAGCGAAGCAGCATGCATGAGCTTGATCTGGGCTTGAGCTGTCAGCTTACCTTGAACGATGTTACCGAAGCTGTATTAATCTACGCTGCACTGCTAGTAGCAGTAGAGTGAAGCACATGCGTATACAGCCCTGTCGCATCCTGTATGAAAGAAGAAGGCTATCTATACTCTTGTGGGGAGCTGCATGCGCGTGCCTGAGTATGTATTGCGAGGAAAAGCATAGAGGGATGACAACAGCAACAGCCAGAACAATTGAAATGGCAGCGCTATGCTATCACATTTCTTCGAGAGGTCTTGCGCTTGCATTCTCTAAAACAGACAATATCTCATCTGGTTGGATATCCGTCATCAAATGACAGGCAACGCATTGTATATACAAGCGGGATCGACTAGGACCGGGGCCGGCGTTGAGAGCTTAACCGCCATTGGCATTGAAAGTACATGCATAAAAAGCCTTGTAAGCCTTTCTGAGACACTCCGCGATGAGATCAAAGTCGCCATTGAGCCCATATAGCCAGGTAGAGTCCCTATAGGCTGGGAGACCAAGGAAAACCTCGGCGGGGAGGCTTTTCCTCAAAGCATATACTCGCACTTGGGGCACACAGGGGCGGCGGGATAGAGCTGACGGGTGTCCCCAATAACTGCAATCCCAAAGCCTCAAGCCTCCTTTGACGACTACACTCAGAAAATTGGTTGTGTTCTGAGATGAATAGTGGGAGAAGAGTGTGATGTTGTGACCAAACCCCTCTATGGGACCGAGGCGAGACTATAGCCTCACTGGTCGCTGTTGTCCACCGACACTTGAAAAGTTGCAGAGGATAGAGTAATTTTTATCGACTCATGAAAGTTTGCTCATGGCCTGATCCGACCCTATGAATCTAGTACTGTCGTCAGGCTGTCGGTATGTAACGTGTTAGTCGAGCCCGGCAGTCGCCGGTCCCAGGGCCTCGTACCTCTCAACATAGCCCCCCTCTCAGACACGAGGCATTACAGTAATAGAAGCCAGCCCTACGGGGACGCCACAGGCTGTCCCTCAGCGCCGGGGAGTGTCTTTAGAGGACTGGTGGTGGCGCAGGCGTGGGGGGAGGCGGTTGGTGCCGTTGAGGTATGGGTAGGTATGTTTTGAAAAGGATGAGGCAAAACCCTTTCTCTTCCATGTATAGCCAGCAAGATACATGTAGGTGCTGTTCGCTTGTTGTCAACATGCTGTTGGCCCCGAATCGAGTTCATCTTGCACACATTGCACTGATGTGATTGCCTCCTCGTCTCTTCTATATGAGAGGATCAGTCGCGTGCATAGACGAATGCTACCTTACATACAGTACTGTAGGTAGGTCGCAAGTTGAGGCCAAATTGCAAGCAAGAAGCAGCATAAGCACTATGACTACCTACTTGGCACTGCACTCCAAGCGTGCGTGATGCCCAAAGTCTTACAAGCTGTTCCCCCGCTGTCATAACCCAAACAATGACCTCGAAAGCTTTCCATCAGCCCTACCATTGTCAAAGCTCACCGAATCCAACGGCGTCTGTCGCGGAAGCCCCATCATCTTGTTAGGCTGACCGCTCGGCAGACTTCAGCACAGCTCTCTCTCGTTCACAGCGGGGTCCTGCAAAGCCAGGAAACCGTCCACTGAACATCTCCAACATGCTCAAACAAGGCCCTGCGTGCGTCCTCGCGTCCTCCGAGGGACTGTCAGCATCGTGTGGAGCCCGCTGGTTGGGTTCGGCGATGATCTGTGATAGCCCTCCCGGCGAGGCAAGCCACCATCTACAACGCAGCGCGAGATGAATCAAGATACGGCAAACGGATTGGGAGGCACATCAGACAGTATTCATGGCGACTTCAGTGCCATCACTAAGCTCTCCATGCCTCTGGGTCGAAGGTCCCGTGTTGTCAAGGCCGATGAAATTCATGGTACATAGTTGCTGCGTCCCATGACCCTTGTAAGCCTGATCGCTGTTGAGTGGCATTGGAGTCGTCGGCCTGGCAAGAGGGGCGCTGTGTGCGTTGCTCGACACCTCCAAGTCGGCGAGTTTGATAGGGTCCGTGGTACAATTCAGAGCATCGATATAGGAGGTTGTACTTGGAAATACTTGCACTGTTGTTGCCATTTTCCAACGTATTCAACCCAACCCCGACCTCAAAACAATGACATATGCACAATATGTACACAATACTAGCACATCAATCACCTCGGGCACAAGAATCTTACACAATGATCACCATCAGTTTCCTTTGCTTCACGCCTGTATTGACGGTAATATAACAATCCATATTCCATGCACGTGGCTAATACTATGCCAACGGTGGCGCCCACACACTCACTCACACCCTCCCGAGCTGCATCTCACCTACATTACATGTATCCAGTCGGCGACCAAAACCCAGACTATCGACTCGCAGCATATGAGCTGAACTGCTCTGCGAGAGGGCCAAACAGGGCAAGCGAAGCCCAAAGAAGAAGGGGACCTCTTCAAACGCACGACATCTGCCAGCCTTTTTCCTCGTCCTCGTCCTCGTCCTCCATGTTCCTTGCCTGTCGCGGCCTAGCCCTCGTGCTCGCCCTCTGCGCTCCAGAGCATCACAGCAGCATGACATGACATGGAGCAAGCAAGCAAGCAAGCAAGGAACATGAAGCATGCAAGCATGCATGCACTGCCGCAGCCCGACAATCTCGCTGGCACCGAAGGATCGGGGCAGCTCTGCCCTGTCGCCGTCGCTCATTTGCTGGTTGCTGCAACGTCAAGTCTCCCGCTTCCCGCCTTTTCGTGTGTAGAGCTTCCAAGTTTTTGGCCTCAATTGCAACCGTGGATCTGACCGAGATGTCGGACGCAGCTTGTTTGTCGGGTTCGCTTCACTCTCTATATTGCTTCTTTCTTACTTGGCGGGCCATGTGCGTGGTCTCTTGTCATGCTCCATGCAATTGCTTCACCTGCCCACCAGTTTATTCTCGGTTAGGTCTCTCATCATAGGTAGGTATATATGTCTGACAAGACGCCATCGCCTGATATACATTTGGAGTCTGCATTCAAGACCACATCTCAATCAATACCATTCACATCTCTTCCATAGGCATCTGCTATATATCTGCATCTCTGCCATCCATTCTTTCCTCAAGCATCTACTTCTCTCCCCCCACATGTCTTGCTCTCCCTCGCCCATAATGGTTGACGACAGAGACTTTGTGTTCAGATACTGGCCAGAGCAAGCCTCGACCGAGGACATGTGCTCTTCAGAAGCCTTTCTCTCAACCGACAATGACAATCACCAGCATCTATTTGGCACAAGCCTCCACCATGCGAACATCCGCAATCCGTACCACCAACAAGACCGACTGGTCGTCTCAAACCCCAGCTACTCCCCTGAAAGCCCCAACGCCGTCTTCTTCCAGATGCCCACGCCGTCGCAACTGTCCACCGTGCCAGGGCTCGGCATCCCGCCGTCAACACCAGCACCGCATCACCACTACCGCCAGGACTCGCCCGCCAGCACACACAGCAGCCGCTCGCATTCCAAACAGCGCAGCACTGCCCGGTCGACGGACGGCGGCGATGAGTTTGAAGCCGTCGACGACGAGGCGCAGGCGGCCATCAAGCGGCAGCGCAACACCCTGGCGGCGCGAAAATACCGCCAGAAGCGCCTTGACCGGATCGCTGATCTGGAGCGTGCGTTGAGCGATATGGCTTGCGAGCGTGATGAGTTGAGATTGAGGCTTGCTAGGCGCGAAGCCGAGGTTGAAGCTCTGCGGGAGGTGCTGGGGAGGAGGTGATGCATGCCCTTGGAGTTATATCCGCGGACGCCACCAGGCTTTCAAGCACTCCGACTAGAAGACGACACACAAAGCGGATCTTCACTCGCGGGAAGAGCGCCTTTCTGTATTTTAATCTGTTCCTGTGATTTTTGTTCTATGGAAATTTATATAGATCAACTAGTGTTATGGTGTTTACAGAAAAAAGGGGCAGAAAATGGGTCTTTAGGGCAGGACTGTGTTATATTCCGTCTTCAAGTTTTTATCACTCCAACTATTACTCGGCTCGTTATGAATCTTGGCCTTCTTATCCTGGGCCGTAGAGCCCTGGTTTATGATATGCAAGGTGTTAGCGAAACAATCCCTAGCAAGGCCACATAGCCACGAACACGACTGAAAAATCATAATCAAGTGATAGGGTCCCAAAGACTAAGAGACTCTCACGGTTGCTCAGACGATGTCGATTCTCTTCCTTTTTATGAACAAGATGTATCATGGAGATTTTTCAACTTCTTTCGCCTCATCACGGCAGACCGACGATGTCTTGTCGACAGGGCACGAATAATAGGGGGTGTGCAAAATTGTACACATATGCGGACGATAAGAGAAGAGAAAGAAAGTAAAGGTAACTCACTGGGACATCCAAACCTCATTTTCTCATAGATTCATCCGTAATTCTCTTGGACACTTATACTGGTTGTAGAGAGAGGAGGATTAGGAAAGGAGAAATGAGCAGCAAAGGTCTATTTCAGCCTCTGAGCATCCAATCATTGCCTTGACGCAACAGATGCCCCGTATCTGAGAGCTTCTCTGTACCGACTGGGATATTGGAAAAGACGATTGCATACTGATGCTTGGGAACGAGAGAACCTCAAGCTGGGACGAGGCATCGTTTAAATGTAGAATATTGACACACAATCAATTGAAGCCAAGCTACATGTATGTACCTTGCACAAAACACCGCAGGAGATACAACACATGGATCGTTGAAGTCACAGAGACGAGACGGACACTTGAAATTCCAATGATACATCACTTTGCTCCATGGCGCATCGGTCTCATCATCCATCCCGCCGCAGCAAATGCATCTTCTTACCACACAGAGTGCATGTACTGTTGCACACATTCATCTTCCCCACCGTGGCAATCCAAATCCGCTCTTCCTCAGTCTTCAACAGCCAAATTTTTTAGGCTCATGGTGTTGATTCAACCCCTTTCTTGGGAGGTCTGGTTTGCGTTGACAGAGTATTCGGCGATAGAGTCATAGTGGGGGCGTGTCAAGGCCGGTGACTCACCGCGACACCAGCGAGATTACATCAACTGTGCTGCATGCTTGTAATTTGAAAACCGCGTGTTTTGAAGGCTGCCAGCGTCGTACAGATAGACTGTAGATGGGACGCAGGGATAGTAGCTGTCAAAGGTGGTGATGATTGTTGACGGAGATGAGTTGAGTCAACTTGCTGCTGACTCGGCTTCTACGGAATAGGGGTCACTGATGATTTTTCAAAATGACAATACAATATGGAAAATAACTTCTTCTCCTGTGCATTGCCACAACAGTTGCCAAGAAGAGCTCTCTCGGGGTTGCAGAGCGGAGATAGACGGCCGACATGAAAGGAGACAGAACGTGGGACGCAAAGCTTGTCACCACCGCGCGACTTCTGTCGTCTTAGTGGCAAAGGACATGGACTACGTTCGGGAAGTTGTACTTCTCCGAGGCTCAAAGATAGCCAAGTGCCAAGGGGGAGAGATGATGGACTGTTCAGGCTTGTAGACAATAGCCGACAGCTCATCCGAGATCGATGGGTCTCTCGCGAGAGTCCCTTGCCGGCAGAGTCATTCAGAGTAGCAGGCATATGAATGATTTTGATAACCGTCTAGCGAAATCATGGAGATGGATGTGCTAAGACAGTGAACTAGGACTTGCATAAGTAGGTGGCTCAAGATTCAGAACAGCGGACCTCCCCCTGAACAGACGCACCGCACATCCAAAATGCCATGTTAGCAGTGGCTGTCGACGAGACAGCGGATATACAGCCCAGGTAACGGCTTGCAGAGAAGTTTTTGGTATAAGATACTTGTGCATCTATCTCATCTGGGGAACCAGCCTCTTGGCGAGGACATAATGTGCATCCTGGGCTGATGCGACCTATCATATCAGGGGAGTGGCATCTCGAGATGGACTGCTTCACACCGCAAGGCTTGGCCATTCACACAATGCAGACATACTTTAACAAGCATGTATATGCAATCTCAGGAATTCATGCCTTGAAGGGTGCAATACAAAGTCGGGATAGAATTCAATTCCATCACGCCACGCTCGAATCCGAAGCACAGTCAACTTTGAATTCGGCACCTGCTTTTCAATGCTCCTCCGCTGTCGCAAATCTTTCGTTTCCCCCAGCAATCACAAACGCAGTAGCGGTGTTGTCATCATGGCTGAAGCCAGCTGAAGCTGATGCTCACCCGTCACCAACTCAGCCCAGTCAGTGCTTACTGCGTACCTCTAGCCCTCATAGGTATGGATGCAGCTGCAAGGAGAAGAAGGGCTTGACAGCCTCGGTGCTTGGCGAGGTCAGCCGGCCAGACGATGATTCGATGGCACGGGTATAGGTGCGCATACCAAATGCTACGTAGAAGCCATATAACACATAATAAGAGCTGCTAGAGCCAACCTCTCATGGCAACGTACATGTACCTAAGCATGGACTTGATGGTTGATGGTGATGACAAGACGGAGAATGCTGGAACGCTGCGGATCAAACATTTTCCCCGCCAAAGTGCCAAGGCGGATCATCTGCGGGAGTGGAGACGGGACCAACGTGTCGATGACGTAGCCGCCCGTTCCTGATCATCAGGAGGCAAGAGCGAACTGGATCAAGCTCGTAAGACTGACTGACAAGCTCTTGGCTTTTTTAACCTTTAATCTGTCTGTTCAATTTATTTTCCATCTCCTGCATACCTGCCCTTGCATCACTTCACAAGTTACACACACCCTGCTTATTGTGTCCCAACAGCTCGAATATTATCGACTGACACTGCATTATTCTCTATCGTCGGGTCGCTCGATATCTGTGTTCGTTTCTGCTTCTGCACACCTGCCATCATCCGAGGCACCGTCGATTAGCGTCACCACCACTCTCCATACCGCCATCATGTCCGAGTCCGCGCCTACACCCACCATCACCGTGACAGAGCCTGAACGCGTCTACGATGCGCAGCCAAAGTCCCTCCCCGCCATGAGTGAGTCCGAAACATGAAACACCATAATCTGCCTCTGCCCCCCTGCCAAACCTGCGGAGAAAATGGCTCGACACTGACGCAATTCCCGTACAAAACAGACGCCCAACAGCCACAGCCCGAGACGACAGACGACGTCAAGATGCGCGGAGGTGACGATGGGGGCATGTGCCCTGGCCGATTCTGCTTCATCATACCCTGCCCGATTCCCTGCGACTGCTGCATCTTCCCATGCCCGTGCTGAGCGCTGGACGATTTGTCGATACCGCCAGTGTGCCGAGGCTGCGTAACGAATGGCTACAACGCACAGAAGGATGTTTTTTTGAGTTGATTTGTGCGATTTTACGCAATACCGAGATGATACAAAGCGAAATGACTTGAACCTTTTTTTTTTTCTGATTCATGACCAAGTTGAAGAGTTGAGATTGAGCCTATGCTTGCAGCTATAGGCTAGATGGATATAATATACCACAATTCTTGAGAGCACACAAGAGTTACCTGTCACTCGTCTTCTTCACGACAGCCTGGCTTCCGTTCGTCTTCAAGTGCGCCGCTACGAAGACTTCGATGCTCAATCTCGCCTGCATGTCTCCCGCCTCATCCCGGGCTACCACTACCAGAGCAGCCACTTTAAACCAAACAGTCA
Organism: Trichoderma reesei QM6a; assembly: GCF_000167675.1. NCBI lineage: Eukaryota > Fungi > Ascomycota > Sordariomycetes > Hypocreales > Hypocreaceae > Trichoderma > Trichoderma reesei. The sequence goes on along the minus strand of NW_006711157.1, from coordinate 1,007,978 downwards.
CCAGCATAACAATCTCGGCAGAGCTACTCGCCCCAAGGACGGCCAATGAGCGAGTACCGCAGGCCGCGACGTTGCCTGGCTATATGTGCAGGCGAATCCGTAGACTACCTGCTGCGTCGTGTCGGGCTGAAACTCATCGCTGGAGGTGCGATATAGGTGTGTTTCTGTCTGCCTTCCTCCTCCTTGGAAAGGCACGGCTGCCGTCTCTGAAGTGGTTGTGAGGACTTGAGGATCACCTCGCTTCTGTTTCTGAAATCTGTAAACTCTTTGGCGGAGACTCTGTCGGTGACCTTTGCGCAGTTGGGAGCCAGGGGATGTCGTTCTACTTACTGACTACATGCACAATAGCTCTCAAAGAAGAATCGTTGTCTTTCCAGTGAATAATCCACCACTGTGGTGTCTCTCTGGTAAGTAGAGCAACAGGTGCCGAGTTATGTAATGAGAGCAGAAAGTATAGAGTCTGTTTGGCAACTTGAATACCAATGATTGAAATGATAACTCCAGTGCTCCGTTTGCGCAATGGCTTTTAAGGTTACACGAGGTGTCTTAGCGTTGAGGGACTGTATATCGAAGAGCCTGTGTAGATCAAGGTATGTGTGCTGTGTGAACTGTTTATTTGTTGCTGTGGTTTAGTTCTTTCGTTAATGCCTTATAACACAGGAGGTGAAGGGTGATGCTCGATACTGTTGTATCAGAGGTTGACTTGATGGGATTATACTGAAGAATGAAAGGCATTGTTGTTGAAATAATAGAGGCGCTTACCAGCCCACGTGAAACATCTCATCGCTTAATGGGAGAAACAGGCATCTATTACCATCATAACTCTATATCAAAGCGAGGAATATATGAGGCATCATGACAGCGAGGATAATCTCGCTTGAAATTATTGTTCACTATACCTACCTCTAAACAGAGTCATGCTCGGTTGAAATAAGATTCGACAACTTGAGCTCTCACTCTCCGTTTGATTCGAGTCAGTCGAGAATTAAATTTTAGAGAGATTCAGGCGCAAGATTATAAAGGACTTGAGCCATAATTCGGCGTTCCTTTATGTGTTTTCATATATTGAACACATTGCCGATTTTTGTCTTTTCTCAAATTACTTGCAAGATTCCATTCTGATAGTCAAAGTCTCTTGCTTTCAGTCTCTAAAGTTGAGCGGAAAAGCAAAAAATCCTACGCATGCTACCCTCACTGTAAAAGAACTGCCTCGATTATCACGGCTTCAACGACAACCCCGAATGGTAAGGCTAGATTACCATGTGCAGAATTGGAAACTGGTCGTCAATAGTAGAAACATGACACAGCTGTGAATCAGCTCTTAGGTGGCCTGACTTTAATATCAATAGATGCATAGTTCTGCCTCTGATATTTCTATAGATTACGCTCTCCTTAACTCAACAAAAGCTGCCTTGATCATGCAAATGTTCCCTAGGTATGCCGAAACAACCAAACACGGTATACCTCGATTGAAAATCTGCTCATGGGAGTTGCCACTTCTCCTCTGGACGTCAAACAAACATGCCATTCAGGAGAGGCAACCACACCAATCACTTAAAAAGGAGCACATCCCAACACCCCTTGAAGTCTTTCGCCACAAGCATCGGCCCTTCGCAAAGAATCGTTATCACGACACCTCCCATGGCTTGAACTCGAGTCGTATAATACAAACCCCAGAAAGTCAAAAAACACGACTATGCACAAACAAGTTCCCATATCCCCTCACGTCAAAAAGAGGGACAGCTACAATCTGAACCTAATCGAGAGACCATCAAGCACAAAAAAAAAAAGGAGGGCATAAATACCCGAAGAGTCTCGGACAAATAGATCAAAAGGGAATGCCGAGTCGAGCAAGACATGGTCCAGCAGCAACACACACTGACGAGCTGCGTCACCCTCTCCTGGCCCCTCGAGATGCTTCAAAGGGCCAAGACGGATTAAAGTTTCCGTGTCTGCCTGCGGTTACTCAATCTGGACGGGCGCATGTGTCCACTCGCGACATATATTGCCGTCACATGCAGACAAACTGCCCGTTTCTGGTAACCATGGCTTGCGTGGCATCTTCCAATCAAGGCCAGGGGATCCCATAGTAAGCTCATCGTGGCGCTGGTCATGACAAAGCCAAGTGGACGTCAACTCTGGACCCTGGGCGGCTCTGGGTGGCCTCCAAGTAGGATACATACGAGCACCAAGGAGCCTGTAATGATTCAGATAGGAGAGACCGACAAGCTGCTCATGTTGGCAGGGCTAGTCTATGGCGTGAAACTCTGCCCTTGATATAAAAACGCTGTGTTCAAGTCGACAGGTCTACTCCCGTATGCTCGAGCAAGGACTTGCTAGGACTTGTTGTATAGGCGTCCCCGCCATCAAACAACTCATCAGAGGCCTTAGGACCTTAGGCCCCGAGAAAGAGGAGGCCGGGTTAGAACGGGCTCTCCTCTGTCAAAGAGCTGCAGAGGTAATCCAGACAACGTCATGATTACCTCCCCCCGATGGGACTGTGACCTTTGCTGATTGGAAGACAGATATCATGGCGCATCATCTGGTTGCATGGTGGTACCCCTTGACGGCACCGCCAAGAGCGTCCTAGGAGGCAAAGGAAACGCGCAATGGAGGAGGAGGAGGAGGGGGGAGGCGTGTGAATGGCCTCGATGGGCGGATGACCATAAAAGCTAGCGGGGACAGGTGGACAAGGTTGGCCATCAGAGCCGGCATTGTGGTGGGGTGAGTGGGCAGGGATCATGAGATTCAGCAAGGGAGTGCTTGGCTTGAAAGTGGCAGATCTTGCAGATGTGAAGTGGTGGGACGCAGAGAGGATGGAGATCATAGGAAGCAAGAGTTCAAGGCTAACAGAACAGGGGGTGCAGCAACGGTCTGAGCCTCTGGGGGGGGGAGGGACCGGCGCTTGCTGAGACTCTGGTGAAGAAGTAGCCGAAAGAAGGGTGTGTGATAAACGATGAGACAAGTTGGAGGCCCGAGCAACCCGTCCGCTCAAGCAGACGAATTTCCAAGCTGAGCTGCGTCGCGGGTTAGAAGAAGGGGGACCGCCTCCAGCTGGCTCTAACATGGACGGCATTGGAACCGTGGCAAGGTGCGGAGAGGCCCGCCTGGGACGGCCCACACCTTGACCACAAAGGCATGACGGAGCCATGGCGGTTGGGAGAAGAGGGAGAGGCGTAAAGCCAGCCGCAAAGTGTCCGCAACTGTACGGAGCATCATGGTATTGGGGTTAGCATTTGGCTATGGATAGGAAAAGGGGGGGGCTCCATGTTGGAAACTTGGGAGCTGGGTTGAAGGATGAGGAAAAGCAGAGGAAGAGATACTACCATCCAAAGGGCAATGTAAGCTCATCTTTCTAGAACCCACTGATCCGCGGACTGTGCAGTATTGTAACTGCGCGTAATACCTGTGCGTGCGTGTCCAGCAAGGCGATGCCGAGGAGAGGTCGGAGGTTGGAGTCTCGAGCTCGTACATACTGTAGGCATGTACATATGTATGTAGGTAGTACTGCAACTCTGCGGGACGCATGACCCTCGTACAGACAGTCCCCGCCATGGCATGCATCTTCACACATGCTTGCGTTAGCGCACGAGATTGTGCATAAGGGTGCATGATGGGGTGGGTGGGAGCAGATGCGGCATGCCGACGCACTTGCAGGCAGGGCCTTGTGGTTGGCTGTGGCTCGGACGAACAAAGGCGGCCATGCGTGCGTCTTGCTTCATGGTGTCTTCTGGACCACACGGACGTCAAGACGACCATCCCTGACGGTTCGTATCGAGGGGGAACATCGGCGAGGGTAGCGTTCAATGTTGTCTGCGCCGGCAGATTCATCTTGTCATTCGCGGCCATGGACCGGAAAGTCAAATGCGGGAGCAAAGATGATAGGCATCCATCACCCGCCTCCCATATGGCGCAGTCCCAAGCTCCATGGATGGACGATCTATACAAGTTAGGTGCTCACTCATACTCCGTACAGTACATACAGGCAGCGCCTCGACGGACTGCGGCTGACGGGCTTGCTGGGCAAGTTTGTGCGAAAGCCCGGCTCAAGCCATATCGCTAGTCACAACCCAGGCATCCGGCTACCCCTGCACATGGTCTCTGGTGGCGTCGTCCTTCGTCCTCGTCGTCGATAGCTCGCCTCGACCAGGTATGAGGCCACTGACAAGCCTCCCGCCGCTGATTCCCACGGGCACTGGAAGGGGCAAAGCGTCGACAGGCACAAGGGCGGCTTCGTGGCTGTTGCACAAGCCCGCCTATCTATCTACCTATTGTCCGGAGAGGTGCGCCATCAGGTCCTTGTGGGCGTCGTCGGCAGACTGTGCGCAGACGAACGTCGTACCGCAGCGGTTCCTCTTCTGCTGACCTGTCATGTGAAGCTGTCTCTTCTTGTCTTTTGCGTCTGTCGCCCGTCTTCCCTTCCCTTCGTGATGACCGTCGCGCACCTGTTAGGTACATCCAGGCGATGGCAGCTGAAGGCGAAAGCGAATCGGAATGAAGTGCGACTAGAGAAGCCCAGCAAGGGATCGACGCACATCGAGAGCATTGCATCGTTGGGCAGCAGATTCCAGAGAGGCATCTACTACTACTACCAACTCTAACCAGATCAAAGCACAATCGCCGCACACACTCCCCATCGCTGGCCCGTGAGGGCATCGCTAGCCGCTCTTTGCCCTGAGACAGGCCATGGGGGCAGAGAGGAGGAGGGCTGGCGCGCCTCTTGAGTGGACGAGGCCACCAGGCGATGGATGCGGCTTCCAATGGCCCCGAGTGACGGCCTTTGCAGACAGCTGAGACACGGGCAGCAGGCGGACAATGACAGCAATATGGGAGCGAAGTTGACGAGTCGCTTTGCGGCGGTTCGGCTGGGGTCGCAATTCAGGTTTTTTTTTTCCCCTTCCCTTGCTGGCGGTTATCCTCCGTTGCGGCGCTGCTGTGAGGCGAGCGTGTCCATATCCTTGTCCATGTCCATGTTGATTGTGCGGAGGATTCACGGACGATGAGATGACAAGTAATATGAAGCACAAAGGACGGTGTGCAAGCCTCCAGTCTGTTGGAGAGACATACCTTAGGTACATGTAGGCAAGTATGTAGGTACGATACATGTAATCATGCAGGCGACGCCGGATGGGGGAGCCTCGGAAGAAATTCGAGGGCAGATAAGAGATGTGGGAATTGCCGAGCCTCTGGATATCAAGGCTGTGTGTGTGTGTGTGTCACGAGACCGTCCTTGGAGTTGAGGTACGAATACTATCTGGACAAGGCATAGATCACGAGTGTCGACTCGATCGCTTGGTGCTTCTCGGGGAGATCAAAGCAGGTTTCTCGTCTTCTCATGGTTGTCTCAGCCACCTCGTATGTACCTACATCTATAGGTAAAAACAGAGGATGGGAGGGGGGCCATCTGCATCCATGTCTTGTCTGTACAGTAGTAGATGTACCTCTCTTTTCACGTCCGGCTCAATGGCCATCCGATGACGACAGCTTCATACCTGCAATCGTGGCATCTGCTATTCCTGGCTTTTATCGGCGACTCGGAAAAGACGGGCTTGAGGAACACAAGTGGACTGAAGCCCGAGGCCTGCTTTTGCCGGCGCTGTACAGGGATATGGGTATGTATGTGCACCACCAAGAGAGACGGAGCATTTCCCCGGATTTACACGGATTGCTGGGTATCCTCTGCTCAGCGAGTAGGTATGTATTACCAACATGGAGACTCTTCGTACAACGGGGCGTCTCTTCATCTCGTCTGTTCTTTGCCCCTGTGACATTCGCCTGGTTTCTTCACTCAAGTTGGGGTGGTTGGTTGGACAAAGCCAGGTTCAAGCGTTGTGTTAGCGGCGGGAGGCTGCTCGAGCTGGTGAGGACAGAATGCGCCATGTCCTCTGTACGAGAACGTACATACACGTACCTAGATACGAGTACAGTATTGTTGGATTATCCAGACATGATCTGAACAGAGTCATACGCTGACGAGCAACCAGATGAAAAATGCTGAAATGAAGATGAATCATCAACACAAGATTATCACAGAGCAAGCCGAATTCCTAGATTGCGACTCCCTGGAGGAAGGCCCCTCGTCGCTCTAAAAGCCATCAAAAGGCGACAGGCATAGTCACATGTCGTGTAGCAGCAGCAGCAGCAGCAGCAGCCCCGTCTTTGACAATCTTGAATCTTCTGGCACAAGAGAGGGGAAAAGTTAAAAAACGAAAAGCCTCTGGGTGAGACAAGATTGCGTAGGCAGCGCCATGGCTGGGCCGCGCAAGGGCGGCTCAGCCAAGACAGGCTCGACGGCCCTGGATGACAAGCCCAATGCTCGTAACACGAGGACAATCCCATTCGACTAGCGTTGCGAACATTCCCGGGGCAGACGCCATAAACTGTCTACCTGGCATATCTGTACGAAGGAACAGGAGGATGAACGGGGAGGACGAAGCGCGGGAAGGATGCTGCTAACCGTTTGCTCCGTGCAAGTGGTAGCGGTGCGACCATCTGCTGTGGCGATGGGTCCTACCGACCCAGGTACTACTATGTCGCGGCTCTTGATAGTGTGGGCTCATATGAGGTTTTGCGTCTCGTTCCATGCTGAATTGTGAGGTCGACTTTGGATGTATATACGTTCCTACGCTGCCGAGGCCGATGGCTGTGGTGGTCTCACCAATCTGATGAGAGCCGGGATCGAGTATCGTAACTATGATCGGGATGATGGTCTATCGACTTTTCCCATGCCCTCTATTTCTGCGTCCATCGAAAACGCTCAACTCCGATGCAATTCTACCAACCCCTCCACAGACAAGGATCGTCATCGATGCTGACCCCGTGCTCATCAACATGCCATGGGTGATCTGCAGCAGGGTGGCCGCAGAAGCGGCCATGGAATCTCGGATGCAGACATACTTTACATACATACTGTACATACGGACATACAGACATTATCGATACGACGTGAATGCGCACTTATGCATCGAGACAGATTGAGGGGATTTGATGGCAATTCTGTTTGGCCATGGTGACTGAGGCAGATGAGATGGGCATGTAGCAGAAGCGTTTCAGCCGGTGGACTCTCGCATCGAATTCGAAGCCGACAACGATGGTGATGATGGTGACGACGGCGATGATGTCTTCAGGTTTCGGGGCCAGTGGACTGGAATGCCGGCCGGCACCGAGGTCATATTGGCATGTGCGTGGACATGTTATTCCGCTCATGTATACACATGTACGAGCATTGATGCTTCATGTCCTTAACCCCCAGAGGCTTCAGTCGTCGGGTGTCTCGCCACGCTGAGAGGACTTTGAAACAGCACACAGCTCCAAAGGGCCAACGGTCAGCTCCGCCGCCGTTATTGCTACCTACTATTCTGGGCTCGCAAAATCCCATCAAGCGGGAGCGACAAATCGCTTCCGAGCTGAATCGAAACCTCGACAGAGACCGGCCAAACGGTCTGTTTCCCGTCTCTACCAGAGAAGCAAAGTAGGCAGCCCGCAGACTATTTGTGAGACTAGCAGGTTGTCATGAACTGATCGCCCGCCTCATGTCTCGCCCGCCCTTTGCAAAAGAAAAATGAACCGGAATGGGTGGGTGGGAGGAGCATCGAGGCGCCTCACCAGCTGGCCGATGATTTGCACGGGCTTTTGCTCCGACTTGGCGGCATGCGCACATGGTCCAGTGTACATGTAGGTGTGCACATACCTTACTGTACATGGACGGTGCGTGAGAGATTCTGTAGGTATAAGTAAGATATCAATCACAATGGCAATATTGCCGCACTAGGTAAGAGCGCTGGTACCTGCCCGGCTCACGTATTCTAGCGCTAGAGTGGAGGTACCGGCCAAGGCCATCGTCAACGGAACGTGGTGTTTTCGTGTACCTACACCAACTCAGACTGCATGAGGCGCTCCTCAGTCCGCTCAGACGCCGTCATCCGCACCCGCCTCTGCTGGTACGAAACACACATGCACTCAGCACTGCTTTCAAGTAGCTGACTTACACATGCCACATACCGACACACACACACACACACACACACACACTTTCACGAGCTTGGTTGATCTCTGTATACTAGGTAGGAGAGGTCTGGTCTGGTGCCATGCGTCTGCTACCTCACTTACACTGATACGGCTACACCTGCTCCCACGCCCGTGTCTGCACGCCTCCGTCTGGACCGTCTCCTTCAACGGCTGTCTATCGAACACGCTCTAGCCACCGGATGGATACATGCAGTTGTAGCAGCCATAGCTGTCCTTTATTCTGCAGGTCTTGAGTGTGTACTCGTGTCTCTGACACCAAACCAACTACATGTACTAACAGGAGCGTGAATGTCCCATGTATCAGCTTGCCGACACTGGACTCCCACCCCTCCAGGTTGCCCTCCGCCTTTCAGTTCACAGTTGCAGACGCAGATATATAATAAGCTAGACGTTCCCGTGCATCGGCTTGATAGGCGGCCGACTCATGAGAGGACTGAAGCTGTCATGCACCTCTGCCGTGATATATCACCATCACCTCAACTGACCCTCCCTGCCACTGCTTCCCCCTCCCCCCTGCCACTGCCACTGCCACACACACACATACACACCCCCTTGTCGTCGGACATCTGGGCCATCATTCGATATCGGCTCGCCTTGATCGTCTGAGGGAATCTCTCACGAACTTCGCATCCCGTTGTCACTGCCGACTGGAAAGGGCCCGAATCCCGCATCTCACGCTCTGCACATGCAGGCTGGGAGGACCCGCAGCATCGGTACGTGCGTGCTGCTGACAGACGGGCAACTGACCTGAGCCGTTGCGCGTTTGCTGAGCCCATCGCCAGCCTCAAAGTAAGCTCGACAGCTACCAACCTAGTCGGCATACGGAGTAATCAGTCCCTTGATCTCGAACTCTTGGGACCGAGCAGCACAAGAAGGTGGTAAATCAGGCGCATATCACGCCGTGCCTTTTTCCCATCGTCTTGTTCCGTCTTCGTTCTTCGCTTGGGTTCCCCTTCTTCTTCTCCGGCTTCTCCTTCCTCTTCCTTGCCTAATTCGATTCTTCTTTAAATCGTTCGTTTTGCCTTTTGGAATTTGGCCTCTCTGCCGTACCATCTTTCGCTTCTCAAACCGCAAACATTTGCGCTCTCCCTATATCGACCCCTATACATACATACCTTTTTACATGTAAGCCGATGGCCGCGGTCCACGACCGATACGCTGTGCTGCCGCCTCCAGGGCTACGACGGCCGGGAGCGCTGCTACGAGCCGTGCTGAGACACAAAGATTCTGCGGGAGACCGAAACCGCAATCTCCATCGTCAACAAGCCAGTAATACCGGCAGCAGCCTCAGTCACCACCAGCAGCAACAGCAACAACAGCAGCAGCAACAACAGCAACAGCAACAACAGCAACAGCAACAACAGCAACAGCAACAGCAACAGCAACAGCAACAGCAGCCGGCAGCCTCTCGGGAGACGCAGACACACGCGCAATCACACACGCAGAAGCACATGCACATGCAGCACATGCAGCAGCGCCGGTACATGTACCTGGACCCGTACCAGCAGCAGCAGCAGCAGCACATCCAACACCCGTTCGGAGGCCCGGAGGCGGCGTCACCAGGTTCTTCAGCGTCAGGTTCTGCATCACCAGGTTCGGGCAGGTCGAGTTTGTGTGGTGCCGGCCAGGCGCAGGTGCAGGGCCCCCCTACATGTACAGGCGGCACCCGGACGGCTACAGCGCCGGCCACTGCTACATCCAGTACAGGCCCCTACGCGCACGAGGCCACCTGCACAGGCCCTCCAGCTCCCCCTCGCACAGCGCCTCCAGCGCCTGCTCCAGCGCCCCAGGCGGCCCCCTCCGTCCCCTCCATCCCCGCCCACGCTGCGCTTCGGCCGCCGCTACACAACCCGAGCAGCCTGAGCCCGAACCCCAATTTCCCCCCTCTCTCGAGCCGACACGCTCGCAGCACTTCCTCTCCTCTTCCTCTGGCCTCACATCCGCTCCTCCCAGCGCTCGACCAGCGCCGCCTCTCGCGACTCTCGTCTCCCGCCGCCACGATGCCCGAGTATCGCCACATGCGCAGCGGCAGCCTCAGCATCCCCAGCGCTGCCCACGGCGCCCATCACAGCATGCCGCGCAGCCCGCCCAGTACGTTTGCCCTGCCCTGCCCTCTTGAGCCCTTTCGTGTTACACCTCTTGTCTCTGGCCTCTGCGGGCCGCTCACACGACCACCACCTACATCGCCCGCCAGAGTGCCCGACCTTGCGCTGACCTCGTTTGCTTGCTTGCTTCTCCCAGATACGTCGCACGTTCCGTGCAAGTTCTTTCGCCAGGGCGCCTGCCAGGCCGGCAATGCCTGTCCCTTCAGCCACGACCTGGGCGCTGCCTCCGAGACCATCTGCAAATATTTCGCAAAGGTGAGGGTGCTTCTTGACTTGGTCTCCTTGCCGTCTCCGCCTCTGCCGCAGCCTCCGCTCAGTCCTTGCCCGCCATGTCCTCCATTGAGTCTTTTTGCGTCTCGTCTATCCATCTACTTGCCTTGCCTTGCCGGCCCATTGAGTCGATCAGTGGGAGGAGACAGAGACGATAAAAAAAAAAGAGAAGCCAAAAAAGACTCCATACTTTCTTTCCCCTTTGGCCGGAAACACCCGCAGCCGGCAAACGTCCACTCCGATGCCCCTCCGATATGGCCTCACTACAAGACTCTCCCTCTTAAACCCCCCTCTCTCTTCCTCTCTTGCGTGCAAACAAAAAACGGATTGTGCGGGGGCCCTCCGAGGGCTTTGTTGCGCCATGGCAGGGCAGACCATGGCCAGCTGCGTGTGTCGAGATTGGTTGGCTGACCATTGGCTTTTCTTTCCTCTTAGGGTAACTGCAAGTTTGGCCCCAAGTGCGCAAACATCCACGTCCTGCCCGACGGCCGCCGAATCAACTACGGTAAGAATGGCGTTACCATCGGTCCAAATCCCCTCAACCGCGCGGGCGGTGCCAGTCCCGTCTCACAGACCCAGGGCGCTGTCAGTAGCCCCTTTGGCCATTCGACCGCGAGCGCCCTGACCACGTCCCTCTACCGCGCCGATCAGCCCGCATACCCTTACCTCGGTGATGAGATGCAGCATCTCGGCCCTTCCGGCGGCCACGACAACGGGCCCCCGACCATTGATGCGCCCTACTCCGTCACAGAGTCCAACTACGGCTCGCCGCCCGACGACGACCCCTCTCGCCTAGGCTTTGGCCTGTCCCCCGCCGCAAAGGGCCTGTCCGTCCTCGATGCCCCGTTGCCCGCCTCGTTCGACTCCAACGGCATCTCCAACGCCGCTCGCTTCCCTGCTGCGCCGTGGCCCTCGTCCGTGCCGTCCAAATTCGGCCTGGAGTCGCCCTCTCCGTCGCTCAGCAGCATCAAGGACTCGCGGACGTCCGAAACGCTCAAGTTGCTCCACTCTTCCGCCTTTGGATCGTCTGAGCACCTCGCAACTCCAATCGCCGGCAGCCCGCCAGACTCGCAGCACCTCTCCGGCGAAGAGTACTTTGGGAAGCGAATTATGCATTCGACCAGGTACCCCAAGCCGCGGCTGCTCAGCGCCAGCATGCCCAAGAACATGGTGGACCGCGACTGGGAGGCCGAGTTTGCCTTTGGCGACGACGATAACGTGCCGGAGAACCTTGTTCCGGGCGACCTGCAAGATCTCTTGACCCCGGCAGAAAAAGCCCGCAGAGGCTCGATGCGAGACGAGAGACCCGACTTCAGCCTGGGCAGCCTAGGCAAATATGGCAGCCCTATTGGCTCAAGCCCGAGTCGATGGGGACCCCTGTTCCAGCGTCAGAAGGAGGAGGAGGAGATGACGAGATCGGCCCGAAGCGCTGCCGGATCAGCCTTTGGCCATGTTGGGAGCCCCCTGCGCAACTCGATTCTTGCCAAGGAAATGTCGGACGACCTCTCTGGGGCCAATGGCCGGCCATCTGCCATTCGGTCTGGAAGCGAATCCATGTCGATGCTTTCTCAGCAGCTGCAACGGAGCCGGCTGGATGACACCCTGAACGGCTCCAGCCCTCTGCTGCACCCCACCGTCACGCGCAGCGCTAGCAACGGTATCTCGCCCATTGGCAAGGACCGCAGTCTGGAGCGCCACGTCTCGAGCAACAGCATCGGTTCGTCCGTCAGATTCACCACCCCGATAGACGAGGAAGATCCCGCCTTCGTCTTCAGCATGGAGGAGGAGGAGGACTCGTCAGCGGCTAAAGCCCGCAAGCGTGGCTCTTCCGGCTTGGCCATTGGGAGCTACAGCTCCTATGCCAACGCTGCCGCCAGCAAGGGAGCGACATCTTCGAACGGCGCCAAAGAGGGGAGAGATGCTGTACCAGTCAATGGACGATGATGTCCTTGCAAAGAGGACGAAGTCCAAAAAAAAAAAAAAAAGCATGGCGGAGCATTTTCTTAGACGAGATGACCCTCCCAGCCCTTGAGGACTAATGAACCGACGGAGGAATCATGACCATGTTTTGATGAAGGCATGACAATCTACGAACCAGACGACAGCGCTCCAGGAACACTCAAACTTGGAAACCGAGAGTTCATTTCACCGAAATTTCCGGACGGTCTTCCATACTGCTTACTTCCATCGCACATATTTGTTCTTCTTTGCAACATCGTGGCAATCTGGAACACACAAATCCATCATCCGGCATCCAACATCGCCAAGGGTTGGGAAGGGGGAGGAAAACAAAATGGGACCACAAGGGGGTGTACATATACTACTATATAGGCTGGAGTTTTTTTTTGCGTTTTGCCCTTCCTTTCCCTTGTTCCCCATCCTGGGCATTTTTTTTCTTTTGCATTTTCGATATCGAGGAGCCACCTAGGACGGCCACGCCCTGAAGCCATATCTCTCTCTTCTGGATCGCGGGGTGGTTTCATTACAGGCGTTTTGCAGCATCATAGTATGATTTTTTTTCTTCTATTTGCTCTCATCATCAATGGAGACATGATGAAAGTACGAACCCACTGGATCGTTAGTTCATGGCATCCCTTCGGGTCTCTGCTCTTCTCTTGAGATTTGGATTGTACTTTTTGCACAGACACAAACAGGCAAGCTACTTGGGTCAAATAGTGAGGGGGTGGGTTGGAAATAATAACAGTCCTCTTTGGCGAGGCCAATCTTGGATTTAGTTCTGTACCTTATCTGTCTGAGGATTCAGGCGACCATATCAATACGTTCTACGAGACCAACACAGCGATTCTACCGGTATCCAGGTTCAAGCAAATGGTGGAGAGTAACATGATTCTTCTATACACTAGTACAAGGGATGAAGCTGCCCAAGGGGAAAAAAGCCTCCTTGCCTTTTTTAACAGCTTCTCCAGACCACCCACCCATCAATACAGCCGGCTTCTTTTGTTTTTCTTCTTTTCTTTTCCCCCTGATTTCCTACCCGATCTAACACTTCCAACACGCTTCAACACGCCCTTCTTTGCACCCGTTCCGTCCGTCCGAGCCTGGAAATCACTGAACTGCCTTGAACCAAACACCCCGTGTATTCCCTCCAACAGATTTAGAGAAGAATAAGTTGGAAGTTTTTTTGCGATTAAACAAACGATTTCGCCCTGTTTTCTTTTTTTTACATGTTTGTTCGTAGTTTTGCGTCTCGATATCTCCCATCCCATGATCCAGAGCTCGTTCTTTATCCGGGTAATAATCCAGGAGCGGGCGAATTGTTCGAGTCAAATAGCGAGCGAGGGTGTGAAAGGGTGGAAAGAACTAAGGTGCCCCAAGTGAAAATTTTCCAGAGTCGTGCGGGTTCGGGGAAGGCGGATTTAGTGAGCGTCGGGCTGGTTGAGGATGTACTCGACGGCCTTGTCAACTGCAACGCAGGGAAAAAACAAAAAAACAAAAGGTCAGCATGGATACATTGCAATCAGGGCATATGCATTTCCTCGAAAACAAAAACAGGATTGGAAAGGAAGGAAGAACGGGGATCGTCGTACTGGAGTGGATGCTGTCGGCGTCCTTGTCGGGAATCTCGATGCTAAACTCCTCCTCAATGGCCATGACGACCTCGACGGTGTCGAGGCTGTCGAGGCCGAGGTCGTTGGCGAAGTGGGCGGTGGGCTTGATCTGTTGAGGGTTGAAAGCGGTAGTGGTTAGATTGCTATGTCATCATCATTCGTTGGGCGTGAGGGAGAGAGAGATTGGTTCGGACGTACGTTGGCGGCGTCGTTGACCTTGTAGCGCAATATCGTTAGCAAAAAGGCTCTCTCAAAGATATAAAACACTTTTCAATGAAAAGAGAAGGCCGTGGCGCATGTCGGGACAAGGGCGCTGTCTTGATGTTTGCACACCCCGCATGCTCGAGCATCTTTTCCCCCCCGCGCCTCGCATCACGAACTCTTGACATCTCCAGCCTCGCCTTGTCCATTGCGCAGCACTCTTCTTCTTCCACACAATGCACATTCCGTGGTGATAGCATTGATAGACAGCATTGCCTCTAATCCCCATGACCACATCTCCCCTCACGAGCGCCATTTCAGCGCAAGCAAAAAAACGTCAACTTGCTTACCTTGTCGAATCCCTGCAGAAGGCTCATGATGCGGCCCTCAACCTCCTCCTTGTTCAGGCCACCGCCGGCGCTGTACATGCGCACCCCCATGACGCTCTGTTGGATGCGCAGGGGAGCAGCAGCAGCGGCGCGAGGAGCGGCAAAGGCAGCAGCAGCAGCTGTTCTTCGGATGGCGACGGGTCGGGCGACGGCGCGGACGGCCGAGGCGGCTGTGCGGAGGGCGGCAGTGCGGAACATTTTCGCTTCTGTTTTCGAGACTTTCCGAGTATCAGGAAGAAGAGAAAAGAGGAGAGACCAATTGGAGGGAGAAAGGGGGGGGGAGAGAGGGTTATTGTTGAGAGTTCGAGGGGTGGTTCGTTTGTCGTTTGGGCGGGTTTTTTCTGGTGACGGGTTTGGTTTTGATGTTCGGCGGGATGGATTAAATTTCTCGCTGGCTATTACTCGGTCATTTGGGGAGGCTTTTCGGAGCTGGGAGCTGGACCGGGTCTGGCGGTACAAAGGTACTTACTATTACAGTGACTTACCTGGAAGCAGTGCTGTAAAAAAGATGGAGGGGGGATGCGGAGGGGGGGAGGAAGAGGGGTCACGTGAGATGAATCAGCGGGAATGAGGGGCTTGCCATTGGGTCGTGGAGTTGGATGAAGCTCGTCGTTTGAACATTACATGCATTAGGTAGCTTGACAAGCATGGTTCAAGATGGTGTATTGAAACGGTTCGACGATCTGCCCGAGAAGGGACAATTGTGAGGTTAACATTTGGCCGGCTTGAAGCATAGCCTATGACTGCTTGTTGTGAGCAAAGCTTGATTGCATACTTTGGGCTACGGTGGCTGGAGTTGCTTGTAGCTGAATGTGCTGAATGTGTAAAGGTGGGAGAATGCTTCCACGAGCCATCACCCGCAGAGTGCAGTTTGCCCTACAATCGTCGTCAAGCACATTGATGACGAGTGCCTTGTCACCACCTAACGCAAGGTCATGAGAGAACATGGCAAAGACGACTGCGTGAACACATGACGTTTACAAATACGTCTATATATATTTTCCTTTAATGCCTCGCATTTAAAGCCATCCTTCCTCGCGCTTCATATCTCAAGACCCACGACCCTTTCCAAGTCTACCAACCAGGTATTTGAACAAATTAACAAAGATCGACATGAAAATCACCATAGGAATGATAATGCGCCTGGTGTATTTACTGCTAAAAGCCTCCAGCAGAATCAAGAGGAAGAATCAGTATGACGGGCCTCCACACGGTTGTGCTATGAAAGACACGGCAACTACCCCTGACGGAGACGGCAGCCCAGAATTGCCTCCCAGAGAGCTCTGTGCGATACCATACCAGCGAGCAGAGGGGTTATCATGCCTAGTACCACGGGTTTAAACCCCAATGAAACAACATCGGATGCCTTAGCATCAATAAATCTGAACAACGCGGCCTGCCTGGATATCAGCAACATTCACAATATGCTGACCTTTCGCTACTGCGCAGCTTGAAAGCAGCAACAATCACTTCGTTGTCCTCCTACATGGTCAGCCGGCTCCTAGATACTTGGAATAAACCTTCATCAAAGTTCACCGAGTCTGAAACTTGAATCAATGGCCTTTTTAGTTGCAGCGCCTAGTTATGTACAATCCTCGCATCACGCCTCTTTTGATTGCCTCTCCGCCCCACATCATACAAGAAGGAATTAAATGTTTTTGCGTCGTCTTTATCGGTAAGGTGAATCAGCGCGAATGGCAGCAGCGAGCTCAGGCTCCCACTTGTCTCCGTTGGACAACAGCTTCTCTGTACACTGTATCAGTATGCCATTCCAATTTTTCCTGCACGATTCCAGTAAGGCTCACCCTTGTTGTACAGCAGCTCTTCTCTGGTCTCGGTGGCGTACTCTGCGTTGGGAGACTCCACGATGGCGTCGACGGGGCACGACTCCTGGCAGAAGCCGCAGTAGATGCACTTGGTCATGTCAATGTCGTAGCGGGTGGTGCGGCGAGAGCCGTCGGCACGCTCTTCGGCTTCGATGGTGATGGCTTGGGCAGGGCAAATCTGTTTGATTCACAGACGTTGTCAGTAGGCTTGTTCCCGGCGCATTGCGCTTCCACGATGGCTGGGGGGGGAAGGGAGCCTTACGGCTTCGCAGAGCTTGCAGGCAATGCATCGCTCTTCGCCAGAGGGGTATCGTCTCAGCGCGTGCTCGCCACGGAATCGGGGGGATATGGGGCCCTAGGATGACTGTTAATCGGAGCTCAATGGCACAGAATGACCCTGGATGGGATATGGAGGTCATCCCAGTGCAAGTTGTGTACCTTTTCGAAGGGGTAGTAGATGGTGTAGCTGCGTCCCCAAGTCAGCAATTCCGCGCCTGAACAAAAAGAAAAACTCCCCCAATCGTCCATCCTTAGAGGCCGGGATATACATACGGAGGTCGGAAGAACTGCTCGAGCAGGACATACATTCCCCTGGCCATCTCGGTCATGAGGAAGTACTTGCCCAGCCGGTCCAGCAGGCTGTCCTTTTCCCACACCCACTCCGTCTTCTTGCTCATCCGGAAGTTCTGCGGCGGGGCTCCCTTGGGCGTCGCGTATCCTCGCTGCTGCTGCTGCTGCTGGTAGAATGTAGGAGAGGCGAGCATCCTCGTGGCCATCATGAGCGAGGCGGACGAGGCCGGAGCTCCAGCCAGCTGGCGCCTGGCCAGCATCGAGACGGCGAGAGTGGGCGCCATTGCTGTTGTCGTCGGGATCTTTCGCTGGCGAGACGATTGGCAGGTTGGCCCGAGGCAACGGGGCTGGTTGTGTCGTCGATTTCGGAGGGGAGAGAGGCGAGAGACGTTTTTGGCGACGCTGGACAGGGCTCTTTTGCCTCTTCTGTCGGAACGGAGTGCCTTGTTGCTAGTGCTTTGCTGCGGGATTACATTGCTAGGCCAGTGATTGGGCGACGGCTGCTCGTGACATGGCACGTGATCTTGAATTGCTACAATGACGCCAGTTGCTGGGTACTAATGTCATCTCCTGCCAACACTATCCTCGGTAACTAGACAAGAAGCAAAGTAGAAATAACCAAAAAAAAATATGGAAGAGATATGATAATCACAAGCTCATTACGCGTTAATCATGGCAAACCCATCTCAATAAATCAACATCAAACTCCCTCAGAAACTCTTCTCCCAGGACCCCCACCACACGCCCATGTTAGCCGCCACCAGCAAGTCCAGCATCTTCAGCCCCTCGTGGTAGATGATGAGCTTCCCCAGCTTGGCCCGCGTGCCGCGATTGCCTCCTCCCGCTTTCTCGCCTCCAATGTTGAGGTCAAAGGGCGACATGACATCGTCGTCGTCCCTGTACTCGGAGCGGTCCATGGCCGACTTGATGATCTTGCCGAAATGGCCCAGCCGGTTCTCACCGTCCCCCTTGGACGCATCGCCAGTGGGAAAGAGATCGGAGCCCGGCAGGTTGAAGCGCAGCTCGCTGACGACGG
Source organism: Trichoderma reesei QM6a (assembly GCF_000167675.1). Taxonomy (NCBI): domain Eukaryota; kingdom Fungi; phylum Ascomycota; class Sordariomycetes; order Hypocreales; family Hypocreaceae; genus Trichoderma; species Trichoderma reesei. The sequence continues at coordinate 989,984 of NW_006711157.1, read as the reverse complement.
CCGACGTGGACTTGGACGGGTTGGAATCCGGGACCAGCGGGTTGAAGCTCCCGACTTCGCCCTCGTGGAGGAAATGGTAGCACAGCAGGCTTCGGCCGCCATTGCCCGTGCGAAACTCGCATCTTCCGCCCCAGGGGCTCGTAAAGGTGTACCCCCGCGGCTTCATCCTGTCGGGCCGCGAAGACGTCGGCGACCCGCTCTTCTCTCCCGAGCTTACAGAGTTGACCGATGCCTCGCTGCCCTCGCGGTTGTGCGCCTTCTTGCGCACTGCCTGCCCGACCTGGTAAAACTTGGATCGCATGGCAGAGCCCAGGCTTCGCGAGTAGGCCATGGTGACTTGTCTGTAGAAACTGTGGCCGTCTTGCGGCCCGGCCATGTCCGCCAAGGATCGATCGGCATCCATGCTCCGCCTAGGACGCATAGCGCTCGACGGCCTCGTGCGGAACTTGGCGTATCCTGCATTCTGGATGTGTATGTCGATGGACGGGTGCTGCGGAGAGCGGCGTTCTGGTGAGGCGGAGAGATGTGCGCCAGACTCTCCGGCTAGGGGAGGCACCTCGTAGGATGAGATTATGCCCACATTCCATTGATCACCCCTCCCTGGATCCCTTCTTATGAGATTCAAAGTAAACGGTGGCGTAGAGGAATCGGTGCTTTTCAGCGGAGACAGGGAGCGGCTCTGCCTTGTATGGCCGGCGGTATATGCCCCGTCTCTGGTTGGCTCCCTGGATCGCGCTGTGTCGTCCATGGAGAGGCGGGGTTGGGATACATCACTCTGCTGCCTTGGCCCGACGGGCTTGCGTCTAGGAGCAGATGCGCGTAGTTGCTGTGGTGCTTGTTGGGGATTCAGCTCGGAGGAGCTGTCTGAGAGCCCCAAGCCCGAATCATCAAGGCGTCTGGGAGGCAGAGGGGGCGCATAGTCGACGTCCCTCGAGTTGAAAGGCGCATTGAAATCACTCGGACGCGCAGGTAATGGGTCACCGATGCTTGGGGGATATTGTGGTTGATCTCCTTGTATCGAGATCTCAGGGGCAACGCCAGGCACCGGCTTTCGGGCAATGGTCCTTGTCATGTAGCTCTCCTCACTGGACCTGCCTTGAGACTCCTCTCTCAGTGGCTGAGGGGCGTCCATGCCCAGCATGGGAAGTTGGAGGTGGACATAGTAGAGGCTGCCGGTAACATCTTCAATGGTGACATTTTTCAGCCGCGGTTTGAAGGTTGAGAGGATCACATCTGTGAGTTCATCTGGTCAGATCTGACTTTGTAAACGAGCGTATCTTGACTTTATAAATACCTCTGACGCCCGGGACTCTGGAAATGTAGAGGGTCAAGGGTTGCTGTATCTCTTCTGATGGGTTTTCGGGATAATTGGGGGGATTCGCCGCCAGCAGATTTATCTTGGCGAGTGAATGAGCCTCCATGATGGATCAAGAGAATCGCAGCACAATATGCCTCTGTTGGGGAAGAAACGGCGTGATGCAGGAACCAGACCGGGAAAAAACCAGGGTATTTCTATCTGCTCGCTCAATGAATGGTAGAGGCTAGTATTCGCTATGCTTCTGTTTGCGCTATCAATCATGTGGTTCCAGTCAGGACGAGCATGACCACGACGCTGTTTCTGGTCTCCTTTCTTCTTTGCCTATGAAAAGAAGTCCGAGGGTCGCATGCAAGGATTGTGCTGCAGGTGCAAAAGGATCCGATGCGGATAGTAGTATCAACAAGGGCCGGAGAAATAAAAAAAAAAAGGCGGGCTGGACGTAAGCCGAACGAAGAGATTGATGACTGCTGCCAATTGCCGGCAGAACAAAGACGCAGATCTGGGCCAAGAGAAAAGACAGGGGAACCGGATATTGTTACTTCAGATGCTCGACAAACAGAGACAACGAGAGGCTCTCCGACCAGCAGTGATTTTATCTTGTGATCAAAACGAAAGACGGGGCCAAGGCAAAGATGTTTGCTGTCAGAGTTCTTGGTCCATCGGATGTGTCCTTGTTCTTGTTCTTCTGGTGATAATAAAGAAGGCAGGCTGAAATGAAATGTTGCCCGACTCTGAGCGCGCCCCCGAAGAAGAGCGAGCTAGGAGAGAAATGACAACGTCACCGCACCGGGGCTGTGTTGAAGCTTGGCCTAGCCCGGTTTTTCCTTTCCAGGTTCTTTTTTATTTTAGGGGGGGGGGAAATGCTGAGATCAAGAGCCGGTGAGCGAGCCGATAGGGCGAGCTGGTTGGACCTGCGAGCCTTGAACCTGGTGATGAGGCGTCAGCTGTGACTTGTCGGGGGGCGAATTTGGCAGCAAGGTTGTGCTTCGTGTGTCGTAAGGTAGAGAACACGTATGTTGGACTTGGGCTGAGCGTGTTGGTGTTGATATTGGGAGTTTGTTTTGGTTGTTGTCGAGTCATGAAGTTGTTTGCGTTTTGGTTGCTTGTGGCGATGGATAGGTAGGTAATATTAGTGGGCGAGCTGTGGTCGCCTGTTGGGTGGTGATGCAGCGGCACAGTGTTAAAAGCACTATCGATAGTCGGTATCAATCGATGCTTAACACAGTGTGTTACAGCTGGGTTGACTGTATTTACGACCTGCTGTTACTAGGTACTCATAGCGGACCGTGTCGATCGATGCCCGACCTGGATGGAGATGTGCCCTGATCTCCATGACCTCATTTAGTACATGGACAGCTTCCAAATATAACTTCAACCTCGTCGCTGCTTCATCACTCTCAACTCTCATCAACTCGCACACACACGAATCGCCAGCACACGCGTATTGCCGTTCCCAAAATATCCTCAACTCCGGCCCTGGTCCTCCCCCCCGCCTTGAACATCCCAAAGCATTCATTGATGGCATCAGCAGAGCCGTGCCAATGATCAAGTTTCATGTATGCACGCAACAAATAGCCTACCTCATGTATGCAGTGCCATTTCACCTGCTGCCGTTGCTGCAGGCGGTGCAGCATTGGGCTCTGCAGCACGCATTGATGCAAAAATAACCGCGGCGTTACATCCATTGAAGCTTTCCCCTTCGACTCTTGCTTGAAGCTAACGCCAGAGCCTGATTCTACTCTACCGAGCCTGTTCGTCTCTGCTGCAACACGGCAGAGCATGATGCGGCCTGCACGCATCCAGCTCGATTCGGCTGCACAGCCCTCCTACACTGATACGATATCGGACCTGAATCTGGCCTTTTTTTTTTTCTTTCCTCGTCGGCTATGGACAGTCTGTGGCCGTGGTGGTGAATGGGAAGCCGGTGTGGCAGTTCCAGCACGGGGTCGACGTTGCGCAGGCGGTGACGGTCTGCGTGACGACGCCTGCGGCCTGTGAGCAGCCGCAGGGAAGAGTGACGATATCTGAGGGGGGCTGAGGCGTTAGATGGCCTGGAGCGCCACTGAAGAGAGAGGGGGATAAAGAGGGATAAAGAGGGATAAAGAGAAAGAAAGAGAGAGAAAGAGAGAGAAAGAGAGAGAGAGGATCAACTGACTATCGATGATGCAAAAGTCGCTGGAGCAGTTGAACTTGCAGCCATCGCTGGTGCCCGGGCGAGTGGTTACGGTGACGGTAGGGACACAACTGATGGGCGATGCCTGTGCGTGCACTCCGGATAGGAGACATCTGTTGGATTGCTGGGTTAGCGTTGAGTGCTGGCTCTTGTAGATGGCATACGCTGCGAGAGTGAGGGCGGTGCTGGAGGCGAGTTGCTGCATCTTGAAAAGTGCAAAGACCTTGCTCAAGGGCTGAACCGACTTTGACCTATGCGTCAGAGAAGCCTCTTCGAGACAGCTCGGCTCCTCTTAATACCCGTCGAGACAGCTTGGCTTCTCTAAATACCCTTCACAACGGTCGAACCCGTCGCTATTCTGGTGGCGCGACGATGTCCCGTTGCGAGTTAGCTGCAGTCTGAAGGTGATGCCATTCACGCTGATAGGCTGGGTGAAGGCATTGAGCGAGGGCTGAATGGCTTGGCGATGCAGGGCATGAGGGGTGCAGAGTGGTGAGATGCCCACTGCTGCTCCAAGAAGAGAGCTTCTCTCGTGATGATTGTCTGTGAAATGATGATGAAATACCATGGAAGAAAGTCCATCTAGCGAGCGTCACTTAGACGCATATTGGACCAGGTTGGATCAAATGTCTTCTTCTGTCAGAAGCAGTTGAAGCTTGAACCATGTCCCGTAATCAGAGCATATTAGCCGGACATGATATCGTGCGTAGATGTAAATTGCGGCTGAAGCTGGGGACTATTGAATACGAAGACTCACTTGCCTCTGGCATGGCATGTGCTCCAGAGAGACTCGTGTCTTATGTAGCTAGTCCAAAGGGGGCAGCATCCCGAGAGTTGCAAATGAAGCTGGATACCACTGCGCTCTGCCTCAGTCCGAACCCTTATGCCCTTGGAGGTGGTCCAATGTCTATTCTAAAGAACCTATGTACCGATCACCGTCTATCGTTGTGCCTCGGCTCTATACGCAGCAACAACCTCCTCAACCACATCCTCCAGCCTCTCATCTTCCAACCCCAGCAACTCCATCGCAAAGCCATCCCTCTTGGTCCAATCCGCATCCAGCGCCCCCAGCACAAAGACAATGTCCTCAACCGCAACCAAAACAGCCTCCTCGTCATCGCTCTCCAGCCTCTTCCGCGCATCCTCCAGGTACGCCTTGGAATCAACCTGCCGAACAGTCCACTTCTCCCCCATGGCCTTCTCCAGCGCGGCCAAGATCTCCAGCTGCGTCGGGTTGAAGCTCTGGACGTAGAGCCTCCGGTTGCTCGTCTGCTCCGGCCTCTGCAGCACCCTGACCGTCGCCTCCGCGATGCGCCTCAGCGTCGACGCGGAAGCCCTCGCGTGCCCGCCATCCAGGATCTGCGCGGTCCTCGTCGCGAAGTCAAAGTGCAGCAGCCCGTGCCTCAGCCCGTGGTCGAAAAAGTGCCCGCACACGAGCGCCGTCCAGGTAAAGGCCGAGCCCGGGCGCGCGGCAAAGGCCTCGCACCGCTCGCGCACCAGCGTCTTGCGGCGGTACAGCGGCAGATACTCCTGCGGGAGGGCGTCGGCGGCGTCGCAGCTGCCAAAGTCGGCGGGGATGAAGCGCTTCACGCCGGCGTGGAAGCTGGCCTCGACGAGGCGGAGGTGCTGGTCGCCCTGGCCGAGGGGAAAGGCGGCGATGACGGCGTCCTGGCCGGCGAGGGCGGTGGTGAGCTCGTCGACGGCGAGGTCGGGGCTGACGATGATGCGGGGGATCGAGGGCGAGGCTGAGGAGGTTGAGGACGAGGTTGAGCGCTGGAGGATGGAGACGTCGAAGCAGTTTGCCTGGACGAGGGCGGCGAGCAGGACGGAGCCTAGAGTGCCGTTGGCGCCGACCAGGCAGACCTTTTTGATGGGGGATGTCATGGTTGGCTTGGGTGAGGTGTGTGTGTCTTATATGAGATGAGAGAGTGAGTGAGTGAGTGAGTGGCGTTCACGTGTGTGAGTGAAGACAGGGGAGGGTGAAGCTCGAAGAGAGAGGCCTGGATTGGGGTTGCGGGGGTGGGGTCCAGGGTTAGGGGGATGAGGGCTATATCCGGACATGACGAATGATGCAGATCGATGAGATGAAGATGGTTTCAGAGAAGGAGAAATAGCAGATGATGATTTGAGATTTAGATGATATGTGATCAAGCAGCTGCAATCAATCTTATCCTGGAACCCAGGTACCACTGTCCTTACATAGGTAGCTAGATGACCCTTACGCAAGCTTTACACAGGCCTGGACTTTAGCTACCCTTCGGCTCCGAATGGCTTCAGACAACCCCCCGAAACTCCACAAACGCCGGTTCCTCCACCGCGATGTTCCCCCCCACGCATGGTAGCGAGCGCGAGGTACGGACTTTCTCGGCTGTCCGAGATGGAAATAGCGCGCCAGCCATGGCATCTTGTCGATGGTTAACGCCGGCTGTCGTTGAGCGTATTTGCGGAGCCGGGGGTCGAAAAGAGGCGTTGAGAGCTCCGTTGCGTAAGGTAGGCAGGATATCTGTTGACGATGGTGTTTGTTTTTGCGAGGATGAGGATTGAACGCCACTAGAATAAGTGGCTGGATATCTTGATGGGTATATAGGGGGTGAGGTGGATATATAAAGTCTACAAACGCCTACACTTGTATAACGCTCGTCTCTCACGACCACAAAGACTCACTCTCACACCACTTACACCATCAACTCAAGAACACTGACCGACCGACCAACCAACCAACCACAAGACAACCTCAGCATCACACAATGGCAGACAAGCACATCCTCCTCATCACCGGCGCCAACACCGGCATTGGTTACGAGGCCGTCAAGGCCCTCCTGCGCTCTCCCAAGCCCTACCGCATCTTCCTCGGCAGCCGCACCCTCGAAAAGAGCCAAACCGCCATCGAGGCCCTCGCCAAGGAGTTTCACTCGTCGCAGAGCACCCTCGAGCCCGTCGCCGTTGAGCTGGAGAGCGACGAGTCCATTGCCAAGGCGTTTGAGGCCGTCAGCGCAAAGGTCGACCGCATTGATACTCTTGTCAACAACGCTGGTTCGTCTCTATCATCATGAAACAGTCCCCAATTTTTCCTCATGCTGTAAGTGAAAAGATCTAGCTAACACAAGGGGTTTTGTCTGCGTGTAAACAGGCGCAGCATTTGACACCACCGACTTTGCAAACGACGTCTCCAACGCCCGGACAATCTTCAACAAGGCCTTTGACGTCAACGTCACCGGCACCCACATCGTGACGGCCACCTTTGCCCCCTTGCTCATCAAGTCCGCCTCCCCGCGCCTCCTCTTCCTCACCTCGGGGCTGTCGACGCTGGAGGCGCACTCGCGCGACTTCTACCCTCCCTGGGCGCCCAAGCCGCAGGCCGGCTGGCCCAAGAAGGGCGTCATTGCCAACCTCGGGTACAAGAGCAGCAAGACGGCGCTCAACATGGTGATGCTCAACTGGCACTGGCTGCTCAAGGAGGACGGCGTCAGGACCTTTGCCATTAGTCCCGGGTTTTTGGCGACCAACTTGGGGGGCGTTCCGGAGATGCTCAAGGCCATGGGGGCGGGAGATCCGGCCATTGGCGGCGAGTTTATCAGGAAGGTTGTTGAGGGGGAGAGGGATGCGGATGCGGGCAAGGTTGTCAACGGTCAGGGCACGCAGCCGTGGTAGATAGATGTGTGCGTGTATGGAATCTGTGTGTACACTGTCAGCGACGGCTTGATATCGAATGTCTTTGAACTATTAGACACTCTTCTTACCTTTTTTTCCAAAGTCGCTTGCACCGTATCATATCTTGAACCCCTTAAGGGGGGCCAGCCTGTGGTGGTTGGTTGACTTGCATACATGGGAGGCTATTTGAATTGTTAGCGACTGCTTTGCCAAACGCATCCATTTAGTAAGGGGTCATGCCTGTTTTACCTTTCATGTAGCATTCAGTCACCACATGACCCCAACAACCACCCGAGGAGCAGGCTCCGCCGCTCTACCGCGGTTCTTGATCCGCCTCTTGAGCCGATCCCTGTACGGCTCCCTCCGGAACCTCGCCGGCACCGTCCTGCCCACCCGCTCCGCGTGGAGATACTCCAGATGACCGATCCACCGGTCCAGCATCTCCGCGTCCTTGAGGAGCATCCTCCCCTCGGGGCTGTCTTCCGGCAGCGCCTCCAGCCGGGCCTCGTACAAGCGCAGCTCCTGCTGGAGCGTCGCAATCTCGCCCTCGGTGGGAGGGGACTTGGGCTTCCGCTCGTAGGCGGGAGGAGGGGGACCGAGGGGCAGCTCGTCATCGGCGCCATGGGCGGCCTCGGGCTCGTCGCCGCGGAGCTTGCGGGAGACGCGGTGGAGGTTGGCTCGGACGAAGACTTTGAGCCAGATGATGGCGGGGGGTGTCTTGGGAGCGGACATTTTGGTTTTGTTTTGTTTTTATTTCAGGATATATAAAAACAAGGAACGGAAAGGGAACAGGAGAGGAGAGGATGGAGATGTGTGAGAGATTGTGAGATGGTTGTTCTCTCAAGAGCTGAACTCGGGAGTATGAGATTCATTATATAGCTGTTCAGATGCTCTCTTCTTCACCCCAATCTCTCTCGAGTTCTGTGTTGTTGGGGAAGAGGGCAGTTGACTAGGCTGTACGGAGTCATTTCAGGGACGCCTCAGTTGTAGAGTTTTGAGTTTATTCATTATGCTTAAGCTTAATACCCCTTTAGCGGGCTCTTGAAGAGACGAAGCCATCTACACGACAGTAGATCTCGGCTGTCTCCTTCGGTTAGAGCCTGTTAACAAAGGCTGCAGACTAACATTTGCCATCTGGGTTATTTGGGCAACGTGCTTGTCCTGAAGAGGTGTAGCAGATCCGAAAGATGGGAAGCGATATCTCTTCTGTGATTCATGGACTGCTTGGTGGCTTATGGAAGGTTTCGTGGCCCAAGCCGAAGACTACACGAGGAGCTCATTAGTGGTGTTGACGGTTGGGGTTGTTACACTGCTCAAAGTGTTCGGTTGGGAACATGGCGTCCATGGCGAGGTCAAAAAACCGCTGAGCTGCCGAAAGTCAGCCCGGCAGAGCATTGAGTTGATGAGAAAAGGCAGCCTTCTTTAAGATTCCATCGCTTAGAAACGCTCATTGTCAACTTTCACAACACCCTTCGGAACTAGGTCCGGTGTAGATATTGCGGCGTCTTGGAAAACCCCTTTTCTCCAAGCATGGTGAGAGCGGCGTTGTCCGGCAAAGCCTTTAGCATGGGCACAACTAGACGATACAGCATGAAGGTACTCGGTGAAACCACGATACCTTATACTGTACAGAGTTCATTTGGACAATGTGGTCGGAACATATGAGCGTCTTGTTCATTGAGCTGAAGCATCACCTCTAATTAGATGATATGTGTATTGGTCCTCCTTTCAATGCTATAGACTCGCCAATTACCATTTAGTTACTTCTCCCAAACGAACCTTTGTCGTAACATCAAAGGGATCAAAAGGACTGAATAGGTAACCCTTTGCACAAGGTCATGCTAAATTTAGCATCAGATCAACCTCTCGCAGTGTACTGGTCAGCATTGCGAGATACACGTAGTTTCAGTAAAGATGCGAGGCCAATTCGATCCATCAACCCCTTCGCCCGGAACACACACTGCTACATGGTATTAGCAAAAACCTATACTAGTAGCACATCTCCATCTGCGGAATGCTCGTGCTGTCAAACACGAAACACGAAAAAGCCGCGGCTGACGAGAATTCCTGCTCGCAAAGCATTCCTATCCCTCGGGCTGTCGCAAGGCTGGTACCATAACGGAACAACGCCAGTCTCTTTCCCCCTCCTCCCTCCCTCCCTCCTCCCCCCCTTTTTTCCCCCCAACCTAGGTAATGACTACACATGTCTCAGCTCGACCTCTAATAGTGATAGAATTCCCAGCTCAAAACCATGATATAGAACCTGAAAAAAATCCACTTTGGAACCCAGCCTCTCCATCGGTCCCGCTGCAAGTGTTCCGTGCCGTGAAGTGGCATGTTGCACATCGCATACCTACCAGCTCTACCTTCCTCCCTAGGTTCGCAGATCTTGCTACAACGCTCCGCGTACATACTACTAGTACTGCACACAGCTGTTGACTATTACAAGTATCGCGCACCGTTGATATGAATAGAATTCTAGTTACCTTCGATACGAACAGAGTGTCGGGTCGCGTGGCATCTGCGCGATTGGCTCTCATAGCTCATGTGAGGCTGCACATACATTCCCCGTATGTCGCGGAAAGCAGCCCACGGCCGTTGTCCCCGTGCCCAAATCTGGCGATGCATCCCTCTGAGAGGTTGGAAAACCCCCCTATAGATGTATATATAACATTGCACGATTCGCTCTTCCTCTCAAAGCAGATCCAGCAAGCCCTCATCACACCTCGTGTGCCCAACGCTCCAGCAGAGCACCTAAACACCACACACAGACACTCACTCACTCATTGAAACCTCCACACATCCCATCATCATCATCACCATCAACACAATGTCCCGCCTCCTCCTCCTCACAGGCCTGCTAGCCGCCAGCGTCGCCGCCCAAGCCGACCACGCAGCCCCCGGCTTCAAATACATCGGCTGCGTCGAAGCAGACGCCCCCTCCTTCCCCTACAAGGCCGTCCTCTCGGCGGCGGCGCCCTTTTCCGCAGAGCAATGCCAGCACGCGTGCCACGAAAAGGGGAAATTTGCCGCCCTCAACGGCGAGGACTGCCACTGCGACGAATCATCATCACCTTCGTCGTCGTCGTCGTCAGGAGCCGAGCCGCAGTACAAGGTCCTGGACGAGTCGGTTTGCCAGATCCCGTGTATCGAGGCCGACAAGGCGGCTGGCTTCTGCGGAGGACCAGAGTGTCCTGTTTCGGGAAAGAAGCGCTATACTCTGTACAAGAAGGAATTCGACGACGATGAGTGCGAGAAGGAGCACGGAGACAAGAAAAAGGACATTGGCGGCAGCGGCGCCTGGAACAACAACAACAACAACAAGGACCTGCCCACAAAGACGGCGACCGAAGTCAAGACCATCACATCCTGCCCGCCTGAAGTCACAGACTGCCCTCTCACAGCAAAGGCCATCGACCCGCCGTCAACCCCCATCACAAAGCACCATCACAACGCCGCTGCTGCGTCGGCAGAGGCAGAAGCTCTGCCGCGATGCCCCGACAAGTGCGGGCCTCCTTGCGCGGCCTCGGGATGCCCGCCTTGTCCCTTTGGCAACTGCCCGCCTCCGTGTCCGCCGGGATGCCCCTTTGCGCCTCCTCCTCATGTGCACACGAAGCTGGAGTGCGACGGCGAGCACTGCAAGACGAAGGCGCATGCGGCGGCTTCTTCTTCGGGTGTCAAGCTTGTTACGGATCCTGTGGCTTCGCATGCGTGGCCGACTTCGCAGGGGGAGGTTCCGACAAAGGTGCCGGATACAATCAACGGAGGGGCGAGGTATGAGGCTGGTGTGATGTTGGGGGTGACGGCATTGGTTATGGCTGTGTGCTTGTTGTAAGGGGAGCTGTTTGACTGGAAGAGGTTATGTATTGAAAAAGGGAGGATTATGTGGAGGTGGTATGGTAGTACATGCAAGTTTCGAGGCGTTGAGGAGGCTGCTTGAGAACACGACTTTGATGACTTGTATACGCTCGTTCAACAGTTTGCACAAGGCTAGGTGTTATTGAATCTTGGTGAATATCGATGGCAAATCCCTTTGATCGTTCGGTTCCAGTCTCGTCAAATAAGAAATCCAAGTGACAATAGCTCAGGGGATATTCATACCAACTTACAAAGAGAATCCAATCAAGGCGAGTCAAACGCAAAAACAAGGCCACAGACTTCACCTCTTGGGAGGGTCCGTCAAGGGCACGTACCGCACCCCAAAGAGCTTCTTCCTCGTCACGTTGCCCTCCTCGTCCTTTTCGATGCGCCACACGCTCTGATCCCATCCGGTGGCATCATCGTCCACCGGAATAAACATGCTTGAAACCCCCGCCGTCAGCACCAGTATACAAAACAACAAAAAGAGAGAGAGAAGAGAGAGAGAGGAGAGACTCACCATCCCGGCGCCTTGAGCTGCTCCAGCAGCGGAGCATGCACCTCCTTGGCCGCGGCCCCAACATGAATCACATCCCACTGCTGGCCAAACTGCTCCTCGCCCGGCCGCGCCGGCTCCTTCCAGCCGAGCCTCCCGTCGCCGACGACGAACTTTGCCCTGCCCTCGTCGAGCAGCCGGCTGCCGTCGGGGCTCTTGCGCATGTTGGCCTCGCCGAGGGCGCGCAGCTCCCTGATGTGCTCCAGCCCGACGACGAGGCCCCGGTCGCCGACCAGCTCGGCAAAGATGTGCGTGAGGTAGCCCGAGCCGGAGCCGACGTCGAGGACGCGCGGCGCCGGGGAGGCGTCCGAGGGCAGCAGCCGGGACAGGACGTTTTCAATGGCCGAGGCGTGCATGTGGGGGGCGGAGATGGTGGCGTCGTAGCCGATGGATTGGGGGGAGTCTTGGTAGGGCATGGCCGGGGCGTAATGCCTTCGGTCGACCTGTTCCAAGCGTTAGATGTGTTGTATTCTTGGGGACAAGCTGAAGCGGAGAAGCAGAGAAGAATGGCCATGCCTTGAGAAAGGCCTCCTTGACCAGAGGCTCGGTGATGAGGCCGTGAGTCCACAGGTTGGCCACGAGCCCTGCGTTGGAGCTTCCCGAGCAGCGCCACGCCATGCTGATGCCTCGTCGAGCCTCGAGTCCGGCGGCAAGGAGGATGCAAGCGCCAGCTGACTTGAGCAACAAGGCTGGACTGGGGAGTCTGGTTATGGAGAGAGGGCGAAGTGGAAGAGCCAGGGTTTGTGTTGTCCGTCGGGGAGCTCAGAGGTAGGATGGATGCTGTGGACGGTCAAGACGGGTTCACGATACTAGTAAGCAAATGATACGATCGACGATAGCTCGGTAGGTGATTGCAGGAAGGAAAAGTATCAGTGAGAATGACAAGATGTTATGAGGGTATCGAGAGTTATCAGCACGGCATGATGTGAGAAAGACGTCAAAGGATCCGTCCGTCCCATGAGCTGAGCTCCCGTGCTGACTGATGGAGGTAGGTTGTAAGTCATTCACCAGCTAGCTGCTCGAAGTAATACCCGCTGCATGTGCCCACAATGGGATTGATGAGAAACAGACACCCGATAGCGCTCAAGCTCGCCATCAACCAGCGGGCCATCTGCAGACCCCGCACGACGCGGGGCGGCGGCTAGCGGGCGTTAGTGGCCGCTCCAGGCCTGTAAATTAGTGGAGGGCCCTGTAAGATTAGGTAAATTACAGGATGCACGCCATCACTGGATGGGACCAGACCCGACCATGGATTCCAGTATCTGCCAGCTGGAGACGCTCCCAGTGTGAGCAACTTTCAATGATCTAATCATTCAGTCTTACTCGAGAGCAGAGAACAGACATGTCTGAGCAGACGTGTGGCTCACTGTGGTGGTATATTGATACATTCTACATAAGAGAAGCGTGCTGCGCGTGATGCCTCAGAACTAGGAATGCAAGTCTCCCCAACGCCAGAACTCATGCCACAAACTCGATAAAGCACGGCAATGAGGCAAAGGACAAAAGTCTTGCCTGCTATGAACAACCACGTCCCCTCACTCTCCCTTCCACAACCCAAACGAAAAAAAGCCACTCGGCGGCAAAGCAACAACAACGAAAAGAGGATACGCAAACGGTTTACGTCTACAAGAAGAGGAAACATCCGCTCTATACCACGTGCTCTGCGCTCTCGCCCTCGGCAATGACCGGAACGCCGAGCCCTCGGTCGGGGCTCTGCAGCACCAGTTGCTCATGCCGTCGGGCTCGCATGTACTCGGCCACGCTCCGGATGAGGAGGAACCAGCCGACAACCATCAAGATATAGGCCATCCAGTCGTTACCAGAGATGCCAGAGCCGTCATCACGAACATCGTCGGGATCAAAGTTGTGCGAGTTGGGATCTGGCGGCGCCGCATATCCGTCGGGACCCGTCATCGTTGGCGCCTCATCGGGCGTCTCCCGCATATAGAAGCCGTACTGGATCAGGGTGATGCCGAGGCCTGCTCGCGATCCGTTCTTGGCAGCGTGAGTCGAGTGGAGGAGGTAGGTAAGCAGGAATCCGACAAGCTGGAATGAGGTTGAGATCATGCCGTTCCAGATGAATGAAAAAACCGAGCCGACGGGCATGCCGTCCACATAGACTTCGTCGGCACCTCCGTAGCCGGGCGCAAGAATTGTCGTCTCCCAGTACGGCGGGGCGGCATCGGCAGCAGCTTGTTCGTACGTCTGCAAGGCTCGTTAGTATTGAATCTTTCATAGTGATTTTTCAAGACTTGAAGTGTCAAGAGGATCGGCAAGGTGGGACATACCGGTGGCTGTTCCTCCTTTTCAGCATTAACATCCGTCCGCTCAGGTCGGGCTGACATGTTGGCAAACACTCCGTCGGTCCCAACGCCGCCTCCCATCACTCGGGGTCGTGACCCAGACGAAGCGTTGTCCGGGGTCGCTGGGGTTGGTGCAGGCGCCGTCGGAGCAGAGGACCGTGCAGAGTCGGCAGATCGGATGGTCGGCGTCGAGTTCTGCCGAACGAGTCGTTGTCTGTCGTCGGCTTCGTCGTCGCTGGCATCGTCGTCATCAAAGGCATCGGCGAGATCGTTGTTGACCCGGCCATTTCGTGTCGGCGAGGAGGCGCGGGAGTGGAACGACGGGGGTGGCGAGTTGGGGATCTGGGCTCGGCGCTGTGGAACATCATGTTCCTCGTCTTCGTCGTGGGCATTTACCTGCATCAATCGAGCGTCAGTCTTGCGCCCACCGTTGACCGAAGATCAGGTGTCTTTCAAGGGGGACTGAAAATATATGAGCAGCCACGTACCCTCTCGTAACGCCCAGACATGATTGCGATGGTTGTTTGCTAAAAAAATTCACGCAGCGCGGAGGAAACGGCGGTGTTTGAGGAGAGTTGGTGATGTCGTAATCGGGTCACGAGCGCCGTTGAGAAAAGGAGCGCAGATCGGGGAAAAAAGCGACGCAAAGGGGCGAGGAGAAAAAACAAAGGAGAAGGAAGACGAGAGGTGAAGAATTTGAATCGAGACACAGGATCAAGGCGACGAGGGTATAAGGCGCGAAGAGGAACAAGAGAAGGAAACGAAAATCAAAGAATGAACAGAAGAATCAAGTCGTTTGTCGAGGAGTCGAGGCTTGGAGATGAGTTGGTGAAGAAGTGGAATGAACGGATGGATGGGGAAGCAGGCAGAGAAAGGCCCTGCGCTTCAGGTCACTTTAGGGATTATGCGGCCACTGATGGCTGATGACCAATGACCCCCAGCCCAGCGCCAAGGCAGGGAGGCAACCTGGACCTGCCGGTGCACTGCGAGGTACCTGCGGGACCGGCCGGAAGACAGCTGCGCTCTGGGTACTAGCCGGTAGCGACGCGCGTACCGGTACTCGACTTCTGCAGGAGCGCTCTGGAATGATCCAGGCAGGGACTCTTTGGGGGTCTTTCGGAGGCACTTTTTGCGGGGGGGGTTCGGGACCCTCGTTTGGCGCTTTCGGCGCTGTTTATTGCCTGCAGTAGGTGTGTACCTTAGTAGTAGTACAGGCTCTCCCGGGCAGAGTCAACTGAAGGTGCAGTGGCTGGGTAGGTTGCTCTTACAATGCCCAGTACGAGATCCGAGGCTCGTACCGGAACCTGCGCGTTTGTTGCTCGGAGGAATCAGATGAGGCGCTGTCGATGATGTCTGGATGCTGTTTTGCATCGCCTTGTCTAGGTAGCTCCGGGGACCGTGCGCGCCTCCGGAGGCTGCAGAAGTAGCCGGAACGTCTGATGTCGCACAAGATGCACGCTCTAGCGCACTTTCAGCGGTAACCCAGTACTTTTTGCAGCTGCATGCGTATTGGAGCTCGCACTGTGGAGCCAGCACTGTATGGGCGGGAAAGTTTGCATCAAGCTCAGAAATTCGATATCTTGGCTCGGCTGGTATCCCAATAAATAGGTGGGCAGTCCATCCGGTTTGCGAGACAGTGACGACAAAAAGAAAAGAGGTTGCATTTTGCGCCAGAGAGAGAGAGTCGCGCATCCTGTTGACAATGTCGCGATCACTAGCAGTGAGTTTTTCATTCCCTTCTCCAATTGTTCATGCGCATTCCGACTCGTTGATGGATCTGGTGAATCACTGACTGACTGACACCTGCTTCCAAAACCAGCGCCGCATCTACTCCGACGTCTTCGCCAAATGGCCCAAGCAGGACCTCCGGCCGGACTACCAGTTCCAGGACGTCCTGGGCAAGGTCGTCGACGAGCGGTTCAGCGCGTACAAGCCCGCCATGGAGACGGAGGAGCTGCTCAAGGCGAGGGCGCTGCAGTTTCTGGTGCAGAACAAGTTTAGGGACAGGGTGCGCAATACACACAACCCTTTTTTCTCTATTATATCTGCGTTTACTGGTTTCTTCGGTTGGGTGATGAGAGATTGCTAACTGACGGGTTTGCGGACTGTCTAGTATAAGCTCAAGGGCCCCATGCTGCAGCCAAAGAGCCAGCCGACGTATTTCGAGGACCTGGTCAGGGAGATTGAGGAGGCGCCCAAGAGGACCTGGCTGGAGAGGTTGGGCAAGAGGTTGTCGGGCATGATTAGACTGCAGTGAGGCAGTGAACGGGAGAATTGGCATCGACATCGACAGGGACACTCGGTCGAGATCGAGAGCGACTACACATTGGCAACGAACGAGACAGGCATATAAAAAACAAAAACAACGGAAAGGAGGGCAAAGGGCTACATATTACAATGAGAATTGGGCACGAGGGGGAACGAGATACCAAAACGACGTTCTTTATTTGCAATCATCACCGTACATAACGAATATACATACACTTACAACTAGTGGCTGTTCCAAAACCAGGTTGCATGTGCCCATCTAAATCCTAAACGCCAGGCCTGTCTTTTTCGTTCTCCTTCTCCCGTCTAGCAGCACCTCCCATGTCCCTACATCTCTCCCTCAGATGTACTTCATCTCCGGGTCCAGCTTGTTCATCAAGTCCATGCTCTTCTCATACATGGTAAACACGATTCCTCCACTCAGCACCAGCCTCGCCAGCCGGGGCAGCGCGCCGCTCCAAAACGTGAGGATGCCCTCCTGCTTGAAGATCATGGCGGCGCACCGGAACGTGTTGCCGTACATGGACTTGGCCTCGATGCTCTGCATGCGCGTCTTGACCGTGTCGAGCGGCTGCGTCACGTACACCGTCACCAGGCCGGCCAGGCCGCCCATGGCAAAGGTGCCGACGGCGCCGAGCTTCTCGCCGGGCGCCGTGTACGACTCGGCGATCTGCTTGAAGAAGTTGTAGGCGCCGAAGCGGGTGGCGCTGTTGGCGGCCTGGCGGGCCGTCGTCGGGACGAAGCCCTGGAAGAAGCCGCGGATGCCGCGCTCGCGGGCGATGATGGGGACGGCGTGGAGGAAGCCGCGCATGCGGGGCTTGGGGGACTTGCGGTCGTCGATGCTGAAGGGGTAGCAGATTAGTTAATGGGAACGTTAGGAGACGTAAAGGCATCATGTGCGGAGGGGGGGGCCATACAGAGTCGTCTTGATGCTCTCTGTAGGAGTGACGGCGAGCAGCGATTCCGTGACGCCGGCACCAAAGCCAGCCAGGACGGTTCGCGGCCCGGATAGCTTGCCGTTCTCGTCGGCAAGAAGGCTCTTGAACTGGTCAAACGCAACAAATCCTAGCACCTGTGTCAGAACCTGTCATCATACAGCCAGCTGTCGCATTGCCTGCGTACGGATTCCCGCCTTGGCGGCGTTGCCAATGATGAGCGTGGTGCATCCCGCGTACCACTGCGTTCCAAACGGAGGCCACGGCAGCTTCTGGCCCTCTGCTAGCCGTCTGTTGAGCTGCGATCTTGTCTTTGCGACTGCAATGTATCTGGTCAGTGGTTCAGTCGCCGAGGCGAGAGGATGTGGTTCCTCGGATATCAAGGAGGTAGCGGTGCGGACACACATTCGGCGGGATATGTAATGGCTATGTCAATCAATCGAGAAAGCAGTCAGTATATCAGGATGCTCGCGTGACTCGTGGCAAAGGCGCATCACGACATACCGATTTCAATCGCTCCGGCGGTTGAGCCAGCAATGATGGATCGCAGCGCATTGGGGCGCTGCTTCTTCTCAGCAGCCGCCGGCTCCTTGGTGACTGTCGCCATTGCGCTCGTCCTGTTACCGAACAAGCAGCAGCAGAAATGGCAGCAGTTCGATTGGAGGGGGCTCGACTTGGTTAAAGAATGCAGTCAATCAATATCCCGTCGTCTGGTTGCAGTTCCTTGGCCTAGTAGCGGTTTAGCGGTAGATTTTGAGTTGTCTGCGGCCGGAAGATGGGGTTCCGATGTCGCCGATTAGCTGCCCGCGAAAGTGACGGGGCCGCTCCCGGAGCTGGTCGGCAAAATTACTCGTTTCGACGACCTGCCTGTGAATCTGGGGGGGAAGACACGGGACAGCTTCTCTTCCGTTTTGCTCCGTATTATTCGGTGTGACATGGAATTGTTGTACTACTATTTGCATTGCATTGCATCTTTGGCTCTTGTGTGATCCTGCTCTAGTTACAAAGATCGGTGACTGAACGATCCGATGACGTGTGCATGTGCAGCGCCGGGGTTGCAGCTGAAGAACACTGCATGATATCTGGAAAGTGCATTATCCGTTAACAAGCCTTCAACAATACACATGCTCTGGAGGGTCCTTGTGTGCTTTTACTGGGGATATTCTGGGATACGGCCAGGTTGATGGTTGGTCCGACTGGCCGCCTCACTGCCTTCACGATACATACATTTGCGGGCGACGCCATACCCTAGAGTTGGCAACAGCCGTCAAACAGGGCGAGAATATAGATGCCAACGCGAAAGGGAGACTCCATGTCCACGAGGTGGTTCAATAGGCGTTGCCAGAAAGGGATTGCAATTACCTAGTACATATTGCAGCATGTGATGGAAAGGATGGAAACGTGGAGTTGGACGATGCTCCGGTTTCACAAGCTAGACCACATCACTTGTATCCTGTAAGCCTTGATAAGTCGTATGCAGTCCAACATTACGCTTCGACTTGGATGCTGATGTCCACCACAAGGTAGTAAGTGAGATTGATAAAAGATATATGAGTCTGGCCTGCTTGTCAAGACTTCACTGAGTCAGTGGTGAGCAAGGACAATGACCGAATCCCTCTTCTCAGCCTCAGGCTTGCAACAAGTCAGCATGCGTCACCTGTAACAACATGGACATTGAGGCCTCAAGCATGGCATAAAGACTTGCCGCCCATGACGCTCTGATTCATGGCTAGAGGCCATCCTGAAAAGTGGACTTGATCGCCGCCTCAGTGACAGAAATGTTTCTACTTCCAGAAGTCTATCAGGACGGGTTTCTGGCGGCAGTGGGCGGATCGCACGCAGCCCTTCGCCAGCCTCATCAGACTGAAGAAAATCATCGGTGATACAAGAACAGGCTCCTAGCAAGTCTCGCCCTCAATTGAGAACCATTGCACCACCCGCTTCGAATCGAGGTTCTCGAACTCTTTTCCAACCATTTCAGAACAGGGTAGACGATCGATTCATAGCGCGGCGGGTATAACTGGAGACTGAGCGGGAGGGGCTTAGAAGGGCTACTTTTGGTGTGATTAAACCATCTGTACATCTTCACGAGGCCGAAGCACAACATTGACTCCCTAGGTATGTATCAAGCCATGGCATATATGCGCAACCTTTTGCATCAGGAAGCTGGATATAACTTTGGTATTGAATCTATATTGTCATCTGATTCTCCTCTGCTGCAGCTGGGCTTTCTCTTGCGACTACACCACCTTTCCATGCTAATACATTGCCTGCCGTCCGCCGCCGTACAGGACAGACGTGGAAGTGAAATGGCAATAAAATAGTATGGAATGTTTCCTTTTTGTGGATCTGTATGGTCGAACTAGAGCCTGTCGCAGCGCAAGTTCAAGTGGGAATCTGGTGACGCAGCTGGTGGTGATGCCGTAACGAGAAGCTCTGTGGTGCAATCGTACCAGCAAGGCCCGGGGGATAATTGAGATTGCGGTGGCCCAAAGCAGTTACTGAGAATATTGAGGAGAACCCTTATCCAAATTCGAGGGCGTCTCCCAGCGGTGGCTTCGTCTCACATTGGTACCGCACCCTTTTTCTTTTCTAAAATTGCAAACTCATAACGCAACGCAAATGTCAATTTTTGTTCCTGCAAACACCCCTTTACTCCATTTCGATAGTTCCTATTGACTTGGTTAGTAAGGGGGCTCAAATGTTTTCGTCATCGAACAGAGTGGCATGGGATGACTCACCAGGAGGCTTGCTCGTAATGTCGTAAGTCACACGTGCGATGCCCTCCACCTCGTTGACGATG
The DNA here is from genome assembly GCF_000167675.1 of Trichoderma reesei QM6a. Classification (NCBI taxonomy): domain Eukaryota; kingdom Fungi; phylum Ascomycota; class Sordariomycetes; order Hypocreales; family Hypocreaceae; genus Trichoderma; species Trichoderma reesei. Next base: position 970,119 of record NW_006711157.1, on the reverse strand, counting down.
CGCGTCGAGATCTTCTTGAGCAGGGCAAAGTCAAAGTTGTAAGGCTGTGAGAATGGTGTTAGTGCCAGAAACTTCATGTCCGATTAGATGCGGCGGAATCTTACCTCGGCGCTCATGAAGTCAAGTGTTTTGACGGCACGAAGGCTGATGTCCAGATTAGCAATCAACTCCAGTGGGCAATTATTGTTGAGAGTGCGAGATGAGGTGATTGTTGATATGTTTACTCCCAAAACGCAAAAGTCTTTTCCCACGATATGGTGGTCCAGTAGGACGGCTTGCGTGGATAAGGCAGGGTATGGTCCGTTGAGCATCGATGAAAGCACTTACATGGCAATGTATCCGTAAACTCGAGCGTCGCCCTGGACACCGACAGCTGTATAGTTATCAGCAACCATGTAACAGACTTGTGATATCCTAGGGAATCCATTGCTGATTGGAGCAGACATCGGGACCAACACGTACCTCGGTCTTTGCTGATGGCAACGTAGGCTTGGCTCATCTGTGGCATGGTTAGAAATGCTCGCGAGAAGGTATATCAGCACCATTACCTCGTCATACACGCCGGCCGCTCTAATCTCAGAGATAAAGATATGGTCCGCGGCACGAGCGATGGCGACTCTCTCAGCGTCAACCTCACCCAGAATTCGGATCGCAAGACCGGGACTGTTGAGCAGAACGTTAGCGCGGATTGTTTCATTGAAAGGGCGAGGCACATACCCAGGGAAAGGGTGACGCATCACGAGGTCTCTGTGAATGCCCAACTCCCGGCCAAATTCTCTGACTTCATCCTTGAACTGATCTAGAGTTAGCAATTGATAACCTCCTGATTATGGACTTTTGAACAACATACCAGTTCTCGGAGCGGCTCAATCAGTTTCAACTGCAGAGTGTTAGTGAGCTTAGTTACAATTGTAGCTAAGATTTGACATGATTAGTACCTTGAGAGTTTCAGGAAGGCCTCCAACGTTGTGATGGGTCTTAATCGTGGCACTTGGTCCTGCGGAAATGTCAGCTTGCCGTGGATCCCTTGACGACAGTTCAAGCAAGCGCCTTACCTTTGTAGGAGACACTCTCGATGCTAATACAAGGTCAGCTTTTCGCACAGTAGTGATAGTACCAAACGGGTCAGACATACACATCAGGGTAGAGCTATTACGGTCAATGTCAGCATCATTGCAATCCAGGGGGGGGGGGGGGGGAGATACGTACAGTGCCTTGCAGGAACCATTCAACCGGGCCGGCGTTGGGAGTGTTCTCGGCCTCCTTTTCGATCCGAAGAGCTTCTTGCTGGAAGAGATCGATGACTGCATCTACGTTAGAGGCTTCCAAGCACTGGCGGAAGAGGAAAGGGGAAGCAAGCATACAGGTGGCTCCGATGATCTTGCGCTTCTTCTCGGGCTCGTTGACACCCTTGAGGCGGCTAAGGAACAGCTCAGCTCCGTCGACGACAGTCAGGTTGATGCCGAGATGCTCGTCAAGGGTCTCCTTGACCTGTTCGCACTCGTTCAGACGCATGACTCCTGCAAGTCTGTTAGGGCTACGTGAATCACCACTGAGAATGGGACGAGTGCGCTCTCACCGTTGTTCACCAGAATTGCATGGAAGCGATCACCTGCACTGCATTAGCTTCTCAAGATGCTCGAGACAATGCTTGTGGGCTAGCGGTGACGGGAGCATACCAATTGCCTCCTGCATGAGCTTGGCCGCAACGGTCGAATCCACACCACCCGAGACGGCGCCAATGACCTGGGCACGATCACCGACAAGGTGGCGGATGCGGACAATCTCCTTCTTAATGAAGTCCTTCATCTCCCAGTTGGGCTGGGCTCCACAGATCTCGATGGCAAAGTTGCGCAGGATCTCGATACCGCGGGGTGTCTATGACGACCGAGTCAGCAGAGGCGAAGGTCGCAGAGTCGAAAGAGGACTTACGTGTTCCAGCTCCGGGTGGAACTGGACGCCTATATGGTTTCAAAGTCAGTTGAAGAATCCATGAAACCATAAGCAAATAAAGCAAAGCGTACCATAGATGGGCTTGGTCTGATGGGCAATTCCGGCGTACTCGGAGTTCTGGGTGCTGGCAATCACCTCGAATCCCTCGGGCAGCTTAACAAGCTTGTCAAAGTGGCTCATGTAAGCTACAGTCATGTTAGACTCAATGTTTCGGATGATGATATCGAGGCCAGGGTCTCACCGTGCATCGTCTCTCCAAGGCCGGCGAAGAGACGGTTGGCGTGGGAGTTGGCTCCGTTGTGGATGGTGACATCGGCATGGCCATACTCTACGAGATGATACTGTTAGAACCGCGGTCCATTCGTCGGCCAGGCTTTCTTGGCTTTACAAACCTCGGATCTGTCCACCAGCGACGTTGGCAGAGTCGATTCTCCAGGCAAGCTCCTACGCAGAATTGATCAGTTCCTATTCTGACAACTCGTCATGGCATTGCTGCGGCAGTCTGTCCGAGTCCTCACTCTTCCGCAGCATACTGACGGAAAGCGATTCTCATGGCGTGGTTTTACAAGACTAGATGCGAGAGATTTACCTGGCAACCATAGCTACGAGCATGATGTTAGTGCCGGTATGACTCATAGGCAGCGAGAGGTTTCATACCAGATACCCAAGATCGGGACACCGAGATCAAAAATGGCGGGATCAACGTCTTGGATACATCAGCATTATAGTCCCCGCAGGTCGAGAAAGGGAGGATTTACGAGGTGCGTCCTTATCGTAGACGGATGCCGGGCCACCGGAGAGGATGATTCCCTTGGGCTTGAAGGTAAGCTCCGCCAGCTTAGTGGTGCATGGCAGCATTTCGCAGTACACTCGGGCCTCATTTCTCAACCGACGAAGGATCAGGTGGGAGGTTTGAGAGCCTGTAAACAAGTTGAATAAGCATTTTGCCATTACGAGTTGGATATATATATGTCATGGGTCATGGGGTGATTCATGTGCACAGAAAATTGGCAGGAGTGGACAGAGGATCGCCGTTTGTTGAAAGATTGGGGTTGGCACAGCCGCGGGAAAAGAGTCAAGGGAGCGGGCTTGACGAACCAAAGTCCAACAGAAGGATAGTCTATATCACGAGGTGTTAGCCATCACGGATCCTATCTTGGAGAGGCAATGGCATCTTCTAGTGTTCGTTGTCGTCTCTGACTGTGCCGATGCCATCCAGACCACTGCGAATGAGCCAGTCTGCCCTCAGCTGCCCCCGGGTTGTACTTCGCAGTCGCATAGTTGTCGTTCACTGCCTTCCGAAGAAGGCATGCATCGCTTTATATCGGCCGACATCGTGTTGGATAGCAATTCGTGCGAGGCTCGTGACAGCTTCGAGGGCAGGTTGCGCGGTGGTGACATGGGGAGGGCAGATATCGCGACACAGCCAGAGGCTCCGACGAACCCTGCAGATGGCCTTTGCTTCCTGCTTCGTAGCTCCTGTTGGAGGGGGCAATTGGACGTACGTCAAAGGTGTTGTGAGGCGCCTCAGCCTCAACGTTTGCCGCCATCTTGAATATTCTGCTCGGGTGCGAAAATCGGAGTTGCTGGTGAGTCTCGAGTTTGCGCCAGAGAGGAAAAAAGAGAGCCTGCAAAAAAAAAAAAAAGTTGTTGCTCATCACCAAAATCTCTGCTAATCGGTGGGGCCGACAAAGGCGTACAGGTGCAATTGTAGCGGGGGCGGGGCACTGGACCGCTATCTTATCTTATCGGGCATCCTTTCAAAGCGCTTCACTTTAAAACACTTTGGGTCTCTTCAATGGAATTCATTGTCTCGGGCGGAAGAATATCGCAAGCACAGCTCCAAAGAAGCTTCATCGAGCATGCGCACCGTGGACAAATGAGACCATCTCATACGGCCGTCCTGGTGCAGGAAAGTCTCCCTGCTCAACGGAAAGGTCTGGCTGAAATTGAATCGAGGTAGTCATGGAAGTGCCAGTGGAAATGTCGAACCTCTCCTCATCCCGCCTCCTAGCATCATACTCGGTCGTCTTGGACAGATTGCTTATCCGGCGACCAACTCTCCGACTCGACGAGACACGAGGCAAACCGACTCGACGAGACACGAGGCAGAGCGTGCCCTTGTGTGATATGTCATGAGGCTGCTACCTGCTCCGAAGTTCTTGGGGGCCAGAGAATGGCATGAATGGGCGGAGCTGCATCCCTCGGAGACTGGTCCTATTGAAGGATCACCGCCGCTGCCTGCAACATCCACTAAGAGTAGCCGTTGGGAAAGCTCGAAATGAATGCGCAGCAAGGCGATGAGTGCGACGAATCAATGTCGGCTGGAATCAGCTCTTCCCGTCAAAGGACTTGCAGAGGCAAGCTGACGTGCCGTGTCTCGGAGCTTCACGGAGCTTCAGAGATCAGAACAGGTGAGTGCTGCGCCAAGGCACAGGAAGCAAATATGCCCTCTATGGGATTTGCGAATGCAAAAAGATGAAAACGCCGTGTCCAAAATGACGCATACATAGCTAGGTCCCTGTCGAATCGGGCTGAAATCTCCGCGGGACATGTAGGCAGACGGGGCACCCGATGCAACCTCAAGAAACGCATGCTGAAGTGTACGAAGCAAGGGCAAATGCAGCAGCTGTGACGATGCAGAAACTTGCCCCCTGCTTGTGCATATCTTCACGTTCCACCATCCCCTTGCGCATCTGTCCAGGATGCTATTACTGTATGTATGTACTACGGCGCACACTTGGGATTCCCTCCATCGCCATGTCTGCCGTTCACTCTTCGTCTTTGCTTCTTTTCTTCAGCTGAGACGGAGGCCCGTGATCAAAGACACAGCTCACGTCAACCGCATGTCAGCCTAGGTAGGTAGGGATTAATATCACCTTAAGTAGGCAGTCACTGACAGCACAGGCCCCCAACTCCTCCTCTGACTCTGACTCCTCCAGCTGCATGTCTCTCTCAGCCGTGGCGCTCTGCCGTCTCATCCTCCTGCAACCACCCACCACCATCCATCCTAGCCGCCCCAACCCGGCCATGTGACGATGATCATGCCAGCGGACGGGAGCTGTTGGGCCGCATCCATTATCCGCCAGACATGGTCTTATGTAGTGCTTGGATTAGCCGGCCATTATTATTGCTGGGAAGCGCGGCATCTTACAGCGGACCTGGTGGGCCGTGGCTGCCTGTCATCAGCCTGACTGACCCGACCTGATCTTATCAGATCCGAGAGTCTCCTTGCCTCCTACCACTTACCCTTACCTCCCTTACTATACCTGAAGTACATACGCAAAGCTCGCCTCCTCACTCATAAAGCCCTCATCCCCCCTGCCATTCTGCCGTTTTCTTTTCATTTTCTGCTTGCTATGCGTTTTACTGATTTGCTTGAAATGACATGAGACCAAGCATCGCATCCAAATGATCGCTGGCTGTTGTGACCTTTTCGTCCCTTCTCGGCCTGCGCTTCTATCCGATCCATCGCCGGCCGAGGCTTAATAATAACATCAGCGATGGCCGCCTCAGGCGAACAAGCACCGCTCCTAGGCTCGGACTTGCGATCCATTCCCGAGCCTCACGCAACCATCGCCACCACTCTTCTCAAGCACAACCACCATCATGACTGTCTGCTGGACGCCGAAGATGCAGACTCAGCGCCGGCGGGTTCCGGCTCTCGGGCTGCGGGCGTGGCGCGGATGGAGGCCGCCTCTGCCCGACTCTCGTCCATGGAGCGCTTCTGGATCTTCTCGGGCATCTTCCTCATCGGCTATGCCTACGGCCTCGAGAGCCAGGTCCGGTCGACGTACATGCCCTACGCCACCTCGAGCTTCTCGGTGCACTCATACCTGGCCACCATCAACCTGCTGAGGAGCGTCGTCGCCGTTGCGGTCCAGCCCACGGCGGCCAAGATCGCCGACGTTCTTGGGCGCTTCCAGGTCGTGGCGGCATCCACGCTGTTCTACGTCGTCGGCATGGCCATTGAGTCGACGGCAGGCTCCGTCTACTCCTTCTGCGCCGGCACGATCCTCTACCAGATCGGCTACACCTGCATCGTGCTGCTGCTGGAGATTCTCGTCGCCGACTTCTCGTCCATGCGCGCCCGCGTCTTCTTCAGCTACATCCCGGCCCTGCCCTTTGTCATCAACACCTGGATCAGCGGCAGCATCACGTCTGCCGTGCTGCGCATCACCACGTGGCGCTGGGGCATCGGCATGTGGTGCATCATCTACCCTGTCGCGTCGCTGCCGCTGCTCATCACGCTGTACTCCATCGACCGTCGCACAACCCTCCGGCACGGGCACAAGAGCGAGCTCGGGCAGACCTACGAAGACCTCCGCAACTGGAGCGTCCGCTTCTTCGATCAGGTGGACGGCATCGGGCTCGTCACGCTGGTCACAGCCTTTAGTCTTGTTCTCACGCCTCTGACGATTGCTGGCGGCACGGTATCTCATTGGAGGAACCCGCAGGTGGTCCTCCCGCTAGTCGTCGGGCTGATTTTCGTTCCCGTCTTTGTCCTGTGGGAGAAGAACGGCGCCAGAAACCCCCTGGTCCCCTTCCATCTGCTCAAGGATCGTGGCGTCTGGGCGGCCCTGGCCGTGCGGAGCTTGCTCAACTTTGCCTGGTATGTGCAGGGCAACTATCTGTATACCGTCCTCATCGTTGCATTCGACTTTCCCATTGAGAGCGCGACCCGGATCCTGTCCTTCTTTTCCTTCTTCGGCGTTGTCAGCGGCGTTGCCGTAGGCCTCGTCATCTACAAGTTCCGCCGACTCAAGCACATCATCGTCATGGGCACCATTCTGTTCATGGTCGCCTTGGGCGTTCTCATTAGATTCCCCGGAGGAGCGACTACGACTTCCAGGGCCGGGCTCGTTGGCGGCCAGATCCTCCTCGGCCTCTCCAGCGGCCTGTTTGCTTATCCCACTCAGGCCTCGATCCAGGCATCAGCCTCTCGAGACCATGTCGCCATCTTGACGGGTCTCTACCTCTCCTTTTATAACGTTGGCAGTGCGCTCGGCACTTGCTTGTCAGGGGCCATTTGGACCCAGACTCTATACCCGACGCTGGAGGCGAGCCTCGCTTTCCAGCCAAACACGACGCTTGCACGAGCCATTTACGAGAATCCATTTCACATCGTTTCGCAATACCCCGTGGGCACCGAGATTCGAGGCGCCATTATTCACAGTTATGAAAGCATCCAGCGGTTACTTTGCATCACGGGCATGTTTATCTGTTTGCCCATGATTTGTTTTGCATTAGCGCTGCGGAACCCCAAGCTGTCGGATCGACAAGTGCAAGAAGACGCAGAGGATGTGACAGCACACGATGCATGATACCAGCACACGTCATTTATTACCTTGTCAATGCACTTTTTACGACGCTCTGATTTCATCGATGGAACTGATGGCAAACGTACTACTAGCGAGCAGACTGTGAAATTCGGAGATACCACACCTTACGTTACCTACCTATAGATAGATTGACGGCAATTGTTTTTTTCATGAATATAGATTACACCACCTTTCTTTGTATTTAGTGGCTTTGCAGCCTATCCATGATTGTTTGACTTGAGGCGAGGTATGTGACACTGTGAAGAGACTTGCAATTGCATAAATAGAAGCAGTCATCCCCCTTGCTTTATTCTGCGCTTGTATGAGCTGAAAGCCAGCGGACGTGGTAGTTCTAGACTCTTCTCCTGTACACTACAGCCACCTGCAGCCACTGTGTTCCACGCCGATCGACTCGATTTCTCGTATCGGACCCCCAGCAGACCGATCAACACGAGGTTTCTCGGATGATGTTCGCAAGTCGGCACTCTCGGTTGACGGCAATACATGTCGGCTATGCTTGATTTTACGTCTATTTTGGGTCGTGCCAAGGCTTCTCGGCACTCAGGAGCTGAAAATGTCGGTGTCGTTGCTTGATGTGTGAATGCTGCTGGAGCTTTGATCCCCTGAGACGGTGGGGATGATGGTGGCTGAAATGTCTCGCTCTGAACGAGGTGCTGGGAGTTGGGAGGGCGGTATGAAGCGAGGAGGAGGAGGAAGGACTACTATAAGAAGAGTCGAGAATCATCATTGTCTCAGACCTTTTCCTCTTCAGCAAGTCACACAGTTTATGACCCTTCACCTCAACTACTTACTTACACTCTTCAGAAGACATCGAAATCACCAAATCGTCACCACCACCATCACCATCACCGCCCATCATGAAGTTCCAGCTCCTGTCCCTCGTCTCCCTCCTTCTCACTGCCACTACCGCCGCTCCGTCGCCCGCCAAACCAAAGACCTTTGATGTTATGGCCCTCCGGTCTGCCAGCCCCATTCACTTTGCGCAAGTCAGTGCTGCGAAGAGCGGTCTGTTCCTCAATTTGCCGGCGCAGAATGCCACGTGCAAGGGCGGCCAGTCGAGCGACCACGCGACGTTTTACGTTGAGAACGAGGAGTTGGTGCTGTATTCGTGCGAGGGGGTGAAGCAGAAGGTGTTTGTTGATCGATCTGGCATGGGTAAGTCTTTTCTCTCCTCACTCTCTCTGATGCGGGACTGGCTACGAAGGCTGGGGAAATTGAAAGTCGGGATTTGTTGGACTGACTTGTGTGTGTGTGTGTGTGTGCTTGCAGGACAGGGAATAGTGGGCTACATTACTGGGGATGCTCCTCTTCCGCGATATGGAGAGCTGAAAGGCTGGAAGGTTGATGCGGACCAGAACTTGTGGTTCAAGGACACGGCTTTGATTGCGTGTCCGAGTAGCATTGATGGCTCGTGGAGGATTTGGCTGGGCTTGGGACTGCAGAAGCCTGGAGGGAATGAGGGATGTCTGGGTTTCACGGCGAGGACGTTGCCTAATGCGAAGCCGGTGAGCTGCCGGTATACTCAGCTCTAGATGGTTCGAGTTTTTTTCTTTAGAGAGGGGATGTGATGTGGGTCAGGAGGTGACATAGGGAGATTTGAGCGGTAGGGTTGCGAAGTTCATGGCAGTAATATATAAATAAAGGCTCATATAGAATCTCTTTGTGTACAAAAGAGTCAACGCAATAACGAAACCCCATAGGTTAATACTACGAATGCAGATACTCCAGGCGTCTAACAAACTTCTTGCTCCCTTCATGCCGGCCCGCTGAACGGGTCATTCGTAGGATCAGTGCTTCTCGAATACTCTGATATTGTTGCAATACTGTCAGCAAGCTCTTGGCCATATTGATCAGCAATGAAGGCATATATCATGTCAATGCCGGCCGATACTCCCGACGAGGTCCAGATGTTGCCATCCTGTACCCATCGCGCGTGACGAATCCAATTGACATTCGGACCATTCGACATGACCTACAAAAAAAAACGTTATTGTTAGTCCAATAGCCATTATCAAGAGCTTGAGGCCTTCAGTCCAGTACCCAGTCAAAGGCGAGCTTGTTCGACGTCGCATTTCTGCCATCCAAAACGCCAGCTCTTGCCGCAACCGCACTTCCCGTACACACAGTAAGAAGATACCGAAGCTTCGGAAACGACGATGCGATAAAGTCCACGACGGGCTGCGTGAGCTCGGGATCGCGTGTGCCTTGACCCCCTGGCACGAGGAGGACTTCAATGTCGCTTGGGGCGTCTTGGTACGTGTGTGTCGGGACGACGGACTGGCCGATGAAGCCGGGGATAGGGTCCTTGACGGGGATCGTCGATACGGGGGATAGTGTTGTGGAGAGGATGTAGAGGCCTAGGGGGGTGGAGGCGGAGAGGATGTTGAGGGCGTCTAGGGGGCCGAAGACGTCGAGGGCTTGGAAGCCTGAGAAGAGGGCGACGGCGTATTTTGTGGGTGAGCCGGATAACATGGTGCGAGTGGGATACAGAGACGAGGGATGATTCTCTGAACGGTTATCTGAATGTTCCAAGGTCTTGAGGTTTGGGGACAACGTGGAGGACTTCTCCGAATGTGTAGTTGAAAGAGAAGATTTACTACGGACCGGATATAGCTTCGTATATGTATCTTTCCAACCCGAGTTGGATATCCACGACAAGATTTTGAGAAACCCTAATAGCGCAATAGGCTATGTGTAGTGTCACGTCAAGTATAAGATGCATCGGAATGCCGAGGAGGGGGATTCGGCTTACACGCATATCTAGGATTGTGAAGTCGGAGCTTGAGCTGTATTACCAACCTTGATGCTTGATTCACATAACAAGTTGGATGAATTACCCATGTTGTACTACTGTCGGGACCAACGGCGCCTAGACTTCTACAAAGCTTATTGTTTCTCAGCGGCTATTGACTTGGAAGAGTTGTGGTACAGAAATCCTTTCCGAAGGATTACTGGTAGAGATGGTGTGCAGGAAGGATCGCAGACGAGCAGATTTGGCTACTCATGCTCGTCTACAAGTAGTAGTCTTGAATCTGGACGGGCCGATGCTTTGTCTACCCACCTTAGCTACCTAGGTATACAAGCCGTTTATGACACATATCTTCCTGAAGTGGTGTAAAAATCTTTGACGATTTGGAGTTGGGGGCATTATCGCGTAAACCATGTGTAGGATTGTGTTAATCACAAAGTTGCTATTCATAGGCAATGACATTCACAACAGCAGTTGTCGGCAAACTTGCCTTATGAAGCAAGTATAAGATGGTATGGATCGTAACTGTTATCCGCTTTGTAGTGACTTATGCCCACCTATGCCTTCTGCATGCATATCATACATACACTCAGCGAGCCCAAGAAGCCGTATTCTGCCCAAGGGTTATTAGTACCTGGGTAATTTCCTAAGGCAGGTTGCGAACTCACACAGCCACGCCAAATTACCATTCCAAACTACGAGACGCCAAGATGGATGCAGGTTCCGGTCCTATGGAAGGGAACGGGGGAAGGTTGACTACTTATAAGTCTCTATGAAAGCTGAACAACTTCAACGAAGCATCATTTTGCAGTAAATCAGGAAAATCCTGGATATGCAGAGTCAGATGACCTGGATTCCAATGCTGAACAGAGAGCTTGGTCATCAAGAATCCAGCGGTAACACCAAGGGAATACGCTCATGCAAAGGAATCGTGGATGGATGCCTCGGTACATGTATAGGACTTAAACGGACACCCTCAGCGCCACCGGCAAAAATAGCACCAACGGGCCGCTCCGGGTCTCGTCAGGGTCTATCCCACATGCAAGCAACAAATACGAGTACAGACCCAAGGGCTCATCGTGTTTCATGTTCAGCATCGCTTTGCTCATTGCTCTCATCGTTGAGGTGACGTCAGTTCACCGCGAGACAGCTAAGACAGTCTCAAATCTTCATGCCAGGCACGAGTAGCTGCCGAGGCGATCATGTGGCTGTTTACAAGTCATCAGAGAGAGAGCGTGAAAGTTCCACAGCACAGGCGATGACTCCGTATCTGAGGCCAGGCTGCAGCGTGGCATTTGTGGCCAAGATCTGCTGAGCACAGCCCAAGTGGAGGCATCAGGCGAACCACGTCTTCGGGAAAAGCGTGCGTCTACATACACGTACGCGTACTCGAGACCTGCTTGTCCTCCTTCTTCTACCTCCAAGTTGCCACAGTTCGCGATGCGGCATGTGAGCCCGACTCTGAAACCCTCACAGATGCAGAGATTCTGTCAAACCCCCGCCCGCCTTGCTTGGGTAGATGTTGGCTCAACTGACGGCCACCCCCTGTCCAGGTCGTCTGACGGCTGACGACACAGCAACGACTGCGGATCAGCATGCAGCCTGGGGACTGCCTTTCGGCATCTAGCGCGCGCAAATGAGGCGGAGAAGGGCGTCTAGCCCTGTCACTTGAGGCTCTTTAAATCCCTGCGATGGCCCTTCGATGTTCCCCCACATCAAGTGAGCCCCAGAGGTGATCAAAATAGGATCCGTGAACTATCATTAGGGCTAAGGAAATCGAAACTCTGAATATCCACGATACCCAACTTCTGTCATGTTTCAAGGAAAGCCTTAGCAGAAGCATACCAGAAGATGGGCGACCAGGAGAAGCAACGGACCCAGCAGGCGCCGGGGATGAAGACGCAGTTTGCCGCCGTTCTGGCGGATGCCGCGAGGCTCTTCAAGGACTCATCCGGCAAGGGCCTGACGCTGGACGAGTTCCTGACGCCGCCGATAAGGTCCATTCCGGACCTGATGCTTCAGTTGACGGCGCAGAACGACCAGTTCAGCCACTTTCGAGAGAAGCGCAAACACATATTCGACGCCGTTGCTGTCACGCTGCGGCCGGTAGTGTTGATAGGTGATATTCTTGCCGAGGGCGTCTCGGAGACCTTTCCGCCTGCTCAGGGCATCTTTGCGGCGGTGATGTACCTGATTAACGCCGCGCATGATGTTTCGTCAATGTACGATTCGATATTGGAGCTGTTTGATCAGCTCAAAGTAAGACGACGACCTTTGCTCTAGACTTGGGTTGAAACTAACTGTTTGTGTCTAGGACTTCACATCGAGATTAGACGTGTATCTGAACCACACACTTAGTCCTGCACTGCGCGAGAAGCTGGTCACCATCCTGGCAACCCTATTCGAGGTCCTCGTCATTGCGACCAAAGTTGCGCGCAGCGGCAGACTAAAGGCGTACTTTAAGAAGCTCGTTGGCATCGAGAGCCCTGTTCAGCCGGCTTTGGACAAGCTCAATGCTTTGACGCTGGGAGAGGAGCGGCAAGTCATTGCCGAGACGTACGACGGCGTGGCTGAGCTCAATCTCAAGGCGGACAAGGTAGAGAATCTGGTTGCGCAGATGAACCAAAGCATATTGGATATGAGACTGGGGGAGCAGCAGGACGGGGCGCTTTCTTACAGGGACAAAGTGAGGGAGATTCTGGAGCCTACGCCTTATTGGGAGGACTCGTATGATGCATTCACAAAGTACAGAGTTCAAGGCACCGGGGACTGGCTGCTGGAAGACGAAGGGCTCAAGTCCTGGCTCCGAGGGGAGACGCGCCATCTGTGGATGTGCGGCAATCCTGGTAAGTTCTCTTGATGCCCGTTGAACACCAACGTGGGAGTACTCACTAACATATTTCAAGGTACTGGAAAGTCGTTCCTGACATCACGGCTTATTACCTGGGGCCTTGAGAGCCTACCTCACCTGGGCTACTTCTTCTTCTCTGCCAACGATCCCGAGACAAGATCCGTGCTGCAGGCCCTGCGTGACGTCGCCTATCAGCTCAGCGAAACCGATGCCTTTTACGCAGAGAAGCTTGCGAAACAGCTCCATAGCAGCGACGACATCAAGACGGTGCCGAGTGCTTTTAGGAGATTGTTTGTGCAGCCGTTCCTGGATGATGCCCGTGACGAGCCCATCTACGTCTTCCTCGACGGCATCGACGAAGCAGAGCAGAGCGATATCGAAGAGCTCCTGTCTCTGCTTGCGCCTGGGAATGAGTCAGAGCCTACAAAGGTGCAGTTTGCGTTGACGGGGAGGACTTATTTGGCTGACATCGTGACCTTTGCAATGGACCCGAATGCAGTCGGCCAGGTGTTTACAACCATTTACGTTACGCCAGATCGAATCGCGGATGACGTGAGTGCTTTCATCTCCGAGGGCGTCCGGCATTCGAGGATCCTCAGTCGGTCCCCGGAAGACTTTAAGCAAGAAGTCATTGAGTCCATGAAGAAGCAAGTCGACGGCCTCTTCATCCTGGCCAAGTTTATGTTGAACGAGATCAACCAGAAGCGGCATCCAAGCTCGATCCTCAAGAGCCTGAAGTCGTTCCCCAAGGAAATCAACGGAATGCTCAACGAGACCTTGGCGAACCTCTCCGTCACCATCTCGGAGGAAGACGCTCGCGACCTCAACGAGATGCTGCAGTGGGTGTCTTGCGCGGAGGAGTCGCTCACGCTGGAGCAGTTGGAGGCTGCGCTCGTCATGAAATTTGGAGATCCTCCGCTGCGGTTGGAAGAGTCGTTGCGAGGCCAGTATGCGTGCTTCTTTGAGCTGGAGCGTGAGGACGGTTTGACGACGGACGATTTGCTCAAGGATTTTGCTCGGACGCAGCGCGAGGTGTATCCGGAGAGGAACTTTCGAAACGAAAGCCCGCGGCGTCGGGGCCTCAGCTTGTCTGACACAAGTAGCCCTGGCCGAAGGGTGAGTCCCGTTGATAGAGGCGCCTGGAGTCATTCGACGAGCCCACCTGCAGGCGGGATATCGAGCCCAACGCGGCATTTCAGCCCGGCTCGAAGTCCTGGAGTCTGGGACATTTCCAACGAGGTTGACTTTCGGTCGAACCCATCCACGACGTATGTCACTTTCTCACATACCTCGGTGAGGCAATTCTTTCGTGATGGAAATGCCAACGGCATTCATGCGATGAAAGGGGGCGTTGTGCTGGGATTTGACATGATGACGGCTCGCATCAACATATTAAAGACCTGTTTACGGATCTTCAACGACAAAGCTTGGTTCGAGAGTCGAGAGCTGGACCATGGAAGAGAAGCCATCAAGCAATATGCTGCGTGGTACTGGCAAGAGCACCTGGCGGCCCTCGATCCGGCGAGCGTCCCCTCAGAGCACAAAAGGGTGCTGGGCATGCACATCTATAACATGCTGACCGTAGAGAACATCATCTACGACTGGAGCATCATGTATGAGAAGAACAACGAGGGGCTGGAGGTGTTTACAGACTCCAACATCCAGGGTCTTCGGAAGTGGCTCAACGACGCCGAGGTCCTGGCGAGTCTGACTCCCGAGGCACGAGACTTTGTGACCAAGTCGGCCAAGGAAGATGTCGGCATCTGTCGAACAATCGGCCGCTTCTACGCAAAGCAGTGGCTTTCTGAGGACTACTACAAATATGTGCCGACGCTTTTCTGCTTCAAGATTGTGCAAAACGTGGCATTCATGAGTGATGAACGGCCTTGGTCCCAAGCCCAGAGTGGCTGGTCAGAGACCCCCGTCAGAGAGAGGGTTCTAAAGGCCATCGAATGGGCGGACTATCCCCAGACTGCACACTGGCATCGACGACTTGGGAGCACGTACCTCATGCTAGGCTTACACAGTGACGCCTTGATTCACTACAACAAAGCGCTCGAGCTGGATCACAACAACGTGGGCACCGCTGGACGCATCGCCTACTGCTTGTCCAAGTATGGGCAGTATGGCGAGGCTCTAACACAAGCTCTCAAGTGCGCAGAGATTGAGGAGAAGAGCATTCGAGACGGCACGCTGGAGGGATATCATTTGACGAGCTGCAGATGGCGGCTGTACAAGGATTACCTGCTTGTTGCGCGGTGTTCCTACAAGACGGGGAGGAGAGAGGCCGCGCTGGAATACTTTCGAAAGGCAATCGACAGCGCAGCAGATGCAGACCTGAACTCGAATGAGCGGTTTGAGGCAGAGCTGAGTTACTTGGAGATGCTGGCGACGGAAAATCTGCATGCCAAGGTCATTGAGCTCCTTCAGGAGATGGCGAAGAAGACTACCGGAAAGAAAGACAAGGAGACGACTCTGTTGACCAGCCTTCTGCTGGACAACTGCGACAAGCCGCTCGTCATGGAATGGATCCCGAAAGCAGCCGTCAAGGTCGGCCAGGTCGCGTTCATACTGCACCAATACGAGGTTGGCATTGAGACGGCTCACACGGTACGCAACCAGATGGGCGTGCTGTATCTCCGCCTGGCCTACGGAAACACGTGTGCGTACAACCGCGATCTCGACGCCGCGATTGCGATTTTCGAGCAAATCTCGCTGATCGAGTATCGGCCGCGGGGGAACGTCCCCATGCGGCATGGACACGCAATGTCCTTTCAGAGGCTATCGGCGCTGTACAAGCAAAAGATCCTGCAGGTCGATCTGACATCGCCCGAGGCTGGAGAGTGGCTCGACAAGCTGGAGCAGGTGCAGGAGAAGCAGAGCAGGCACCAGAACCTGGACATCCCGGCGGACAAGTACGGCTCGGACGTGAACATTGCGTCGGTCTATCTGGCCCTGTTCCACCGCCTGCTCAAGAACGAGCTCAAGGCCCGGCAGCTCCTGGGCAGCCTCGTCATCAACAGCCTCGACATCCTGCTGGACGACGAGCCGCGCAACGACCGCTACGCCGCGGAAAACCTGCTGCAGGCCTTTGTAGCGGCCAACGACGCGGACAACGCGCTGGCGCTGGCCCGGTCCATGAGAAAGGTCAACCGAGCAGCCGCCCTGGCGACGCCCCTTGCTTCTCCCGTGCGGACGCGCATCGAGCCGAAGCTGCCCGACATCCAGGCCTCGGTCAACAAGGCGTGCGCGCAGTGCCTGGACAACATCTCCATGGCGGACAACTTCTACCTGTGCCGGTTCTGCGTGGAGGCGTACTGCGAAAAGTGCCTCCACGGGGTCATTCAGCAGCCGGGCAACAGGACGAGCGATCGCAGGCTGGACGTGGTCTGCCGGAGCGACCATGCGTGGTTTGTGGTGCCGCCGCTGAATCAGTTTCTGCATACGGGGGAGATTCTTTGGGGGGATGGCGTGGTGAAGGATTTCAGGGAGTGGGAGAGGGCGTTGAGGCAGAGGTGGCGCGATGCCTTGTAAGTGATGATGATGATGATGATGATGATACCATGGTGTTTTGCTCTATTTCGCTGGTTCATTGGGATATTACAGCGGTCACTGGATAGCATAGAAGACATATTGTAAATTAAAAGAAGCATATGATATACAAAATTGTAGCCTGCTGATACTTGAATACTTCAGGAGTCTATAGAAAAGAAGAAAAAATGGGCAAAAAGGCAAAAAAGATGAACCCTTTGAAAGGGTGGCGCTCTCCCGCCGGGAATTGAACCCGGGTCTCAAGCGTGACAAGCTTGCATACTGACCACTATACTACGGAAGATTAATGACTTGGAGCCATTGTAGCAGGTTCGGATGCGAGTTGACGCGATAGTTTGCCTTATATATAGGCTAGTGCGGCTAGTTTGTCTTTTTGACTTGGATTTGCTCGACACCTTTGATGCGATTCAGTACATGATTTCTGAAGGTTTGATCATCAGGGTCAATAGGATGTGGGAAAGCTTTGAGGAATAGCAATGTCACTGCTGGAGGTCTTGTTGCTGATGGTTGGGTCGAGACATTGAAAGCTGTCGATGCTGTTTTCGGCCCCTCAGTAAGGTATGCCGTGTGAGGCTGGTTGACTAACAGGCTCGTGTAAGTGATGATCACGGTGCAGCTTGTCCAGCGTAGCGAGAGCTTTGTTGTTCACCAAAGCAACATATGTCTCCCAATGACTTGAAGACATAAGAGAATTGAGTAATATTACGAGGTCGATAAGTCTCAGTGAGGGGTGGTTTGAAGACAGATGTGAACGTGCCCTGTAAGGCCCTCCCCTTCCCCTTCCCCTTCCCCTTCCCCGCTCCAGCAAGCCAACGGTTTGCCGAGATGTGTCCCCTTGCCTGTGCATTTTTGCCCCCGTTTTTCTGCATGTATATACTCAACTGGCAGGGTTTGGTCTGCCAAATACATACGGGGAAGCCTGAGGAGGGGCTATGATGTTGGTTGCAAAGGATTCTCCGCCTCTGGGGCTCGTTAGTGTAGGCATACACACAAACACATAGTAAGAAGCTGGGTACTTGGATATCGCCTAGGACAGATTTGTCGCCATCTTTCATCTGAGCAGATGCATGGGCCTCGGCTCGGCCGTGAGAAAGCGGTGCTGGAGAGCGGGAGCTGTAGCTGGTACATGCAGTTTGCCTAGATATTGACCATGCATGCCCAAACGAGTCCCAACTCCGCGGTGTTTCACTTGTAACACGCATCGCCACATATCTTGAATGGGATCGAACACATTGAATCATCGATATCATCCCAAGCAGCCTATTTCATCCCGACATTCCGCATCATGATATATACCAACCCCAGACGGATGACAATACCCAACTTGGATCTTCTTACTCTTCTGTTCGGTAGGTTGACCATAGCATCTACTCTGCATGAGGCATCTCCACCTCCTCCAAGTGCCACAATCCACATCTCGCCATCTACATGTATACCGAGCATTGACGCTCACATATTCCTCCAGAGTATGAAGGTTCTCGAGCAAAAGACGATGACCCATTATTTGCCGAGGCGAAATATCCCTCCCAAACCATCACCAAGGCACGCGTCCGCGACTTGACTCGCCAATTCGCCTACTTCCTTCGCCATCAATACGGCATTGGGAGCGACGGACCCGGGCGCGACGTGGTTGTATCGATATCTACGGGACAATCTGCGCTAGCCTGCGTGCTCTACGCGGTGCTTGCTGCGGAGGGCATCTATTCCGCTGCATCACCTTCCTCCACGGTGTCAGACTTGACAAGGCAGATCAAGGATGGTCCTGGAAAGGTCGTTGTAAGCAGTGAAGATGTCAAAGGCGTCGCTCTGAGTGCTGCTCGTGAAGCCGGACTGCCTGTTAGGAATGTTCTGGTGTTAAAGTCTCATCCACAGATACAGCTAAAGAGCGCTGACGGCGAGATTGAATGCGACTTCAGAGGATCTCTGGACTGGAGACGAATCTCTGATCCGGAGGAGCTCGAGAACAGCAAGGCATGCATTGTTTATTCATCAGGCACTACAGGACTACCAAAGGGTACGAGCACATCTCACCACTGGCTAGGTGCCGTAAGAAACATCGTGACGGGCAAGATACTCACATCAAACAGGCGTCCTCGTGTCTCACCAGAACATGGTTTCCGAGTGCTATCTCCCCAGCACCTTGGGCCGTGAAGCCTGGGAACGAATAGGCAGAGATTTTCCTCGATCCACGCTCGGCCACCTGCCCGCCGCGCACATTGCCGGCTTGCAGAGTTATTTCGTAAATGCTGTCTACGATGGAGCCGTGACTTACTGGATGCCAAGCTTCAACTTTGATGATTTCGTTCGATATTTTGCAGAGCTCAAGCCGACATTCTTCTTCTCTGTGCCGCCCATATTCATGGCCATTGCCAAACATCCCGCAGTCAAAGATCAGTTTAAGAGCGTCGAATATGCGACGTCTGCTGCGGCGCCGATGAGTTATGAATTGCAGCAAGCAGCAAGCAAGAAGCTCAAGGGGATTGTTTACCAAGTCTGGGGGCTGAGTGAGACGACGGGCGCTGTCACTTATACTCCACCTGACCGGACTGATACCATGGGGAGCTTGAGTCCGCTGCTGCCGAATGTCAGCCTGAGGTACGGATGCTCCCACACATCAAGCAGTGCCGAAGGAAATTGCTAACAAGTCATCTGCGAAACAGGCTGGTTGACGAGAACGATAATGACGTCGAAGAGGGACAATCAGGCGAGGCATTGCTCAAAGGTCCAATGGTCACCAAAGGATACCACAACAACCCAGATGCCAACAACGCAGCCTTTACCACGGACGGCTGGTTTCGAACAGGTGATGTCCTTAAAATGGAGGGAGACGTGTTTTACCTGGTTGACCGGAAAAAGGTAAGGCCTGGCTGGATCTTGACAACTGTCCGAAGCATCCTAGGTACTGAACACATCACAGGAATTGATAAAGTACAAGGGACTCCAGGTTGCGCCAGCTGAACTTGAGGGCATCCTTACAGCTCACCCATCCGTGGCCGATGCCGCCGTCATCGGGACGAAACGAGAGGACACGGAAGTTCCTATCGCATACGTCGCTCTCGCATCGGGAGCAAAGGGCAGCGTCTCAGAAGCTGAACTTGTCGACTACGTTCGGAGCAAAGTCGCGGATTATAAGCGTCTGAGAGGGGGTGTGATTTTCATCGAGGCCATTCCTAGGAGTCCCACGGGGAAGATTTTGAGGAA
This sequence comes from Trichoderma reesei QM6a, assembly GCF_000167675.1. Lineage (NCBI taxonomy): Eukaryota > Fungi > Ascomycota > Sordariomycetes > Hypocreales > Hypocreaceae > Trichoderma > Trichoderma reesei. The sequence goes on along the minus strand of NW_006711157.1, from coordinate 950,471 downwards.
AGATTTGAGAGCATTGCACAGCCGCCAGAGGGGATCGAAGATTTGAATGGTATTCGGACTGTTACTGGCTGGTCATGCGTCCATTCCAGTTTTCAACTTGATACTGACCACTATATTACAGAGAATCAATGACGTAGAGCCATCATATCATGTTCGGATGGTGAGTTCGACAGTACGTAGGTAGTCCGCCTTATACGAGGTACCAACTAGCAGGATTGGTTCACTCGTGATTGATCTGCTTGAGGCTTCTGGACACAATTGGGCATCCCCTTGGCGAGCGTGGGTGTGGCATGCTAAGAGTCTGCAGAAAGTGAGGCTGTAAGCGCAGCATCGATACGTGCGTACATTCAGGCAACATGTTCACTTATCCGACTGCTTCAGCGTGGCTGAGATGTGTGTACAACATCTTTCCCTGCGCTACTGATCGTTCCTCAATCTCTTATTCTTCTGCAAACCAATTGGCGTGCGTTGTAGTATCTACCTGCAAAAGGCAGTGCTCGTATGTGTACAGAGTGTACTATGGCGTAGCGGCATCATGATGATCTTCGAAACCGTCTGGGCAAACGAGGTGGTCGAACCATCTGTAGTCCTGATTACCAGGCGATGACTAGGGAGGTAGACGACAGTTGTGAGAAAAAGCCATGATCAGAGTTGAGATGCCATTGGGTATGAACCCCCTCCAGGTCCCAGTCTCGGCTATTTCTGCAGCAGTAGTATCATGACGCGACAACACAACGCTGTCAGGGGAATCTCCTTCTGGCCTCAGTCTTAGGAGGGTACCAAAATCATCATTGGCCATGATGGGGGGAAAGGAAACGCGCTCGCGCTCCTCTCCCCAATCCCCCAGCGTCCCTTGATGGAGTCCTCAAGGACGTCCATACGGGCCTCCGCCCAACCCTCCAACATGGGCGTCATCGGCCCAGTGATTTAAAAGAACAGATTTAATAGTCCAGCGTAGGGCCCCTGTATATGGTAATTTGCATGTATCTGATCGCATGCCATGCGGTGGAAGGCTGTGAATTTATACCCGAGGCCTGGCTCTGCCTTGCCCTAATTATGTAAAGCTTGCATGTGTGGCGATTTCAAGGTTGGAGCTTGGCGTCCACCGCCACAGAAACCACCAGAAGTGACGGTCATCTAAAGAAGCAGGCTGGACTGGACACTGAATTTCGTGATGAACACACCAGATGTCTATCAATCAAACGCATTCGATACTTTGACCATTGTAAACAGTCAACAGAGAGTGATACATACATACATACACCTACTTTGTCGCATGTGTTCTCTTCTCTCTTATAACAACCGCTCGATTAAGAAAGGGAGCATAATATACATGTACTTATGCCTTGCTCGGACTGGACGCCACACAGCAGACGTCGTCATGAGAGCCCGGCGGAACCCAGCAGTGAGACGGACCGCGGTATTTCAAAGCCATGTCAGATGATACCAAGGGGGAGTGTATGAACATGGAAGCTCTACGGAGTACTCAAGGGATCAACCCGAGAGCAGCGCGCAGGATCACCTGCTAGCACCGAGGTTCTTCTGGAAGAGACGGATGTGATATTGGGGTTCAAGGTGGCTGGAATGGCGAGCTTAAGCTGATCTCGAGGGATCATTTCAAACTCATTGCGATTGCTTTGGAAGACGTGTAACACCTTGGTGCTACCTGGTATCCTAAACAGCATCAGTCAAACAGGTCACAACACTCCTTTGCTGCTCGGTCCACGCAACCAGAATTCAACCATGACTGTACATTGACTTTCATGCTGTGCTTAGAAAGCATATATGAGGTAGGTATCGAATGTGTGTGATCTTGGTACGTCGTAGGTGGCGTAGTCTAAGAGTGTGAGATGCGTTTGAATACGGGCGACTTTGGTAATCAGGAGTTGAGCAGATTATTCGACTTTTAGACCATCTACAAATTTCACAACGGCATCGCCAATCTGTTCGGGTGCCTCGATGCAGTACCAGTGACCTGTCCTCTCGAGTATCTGCAGATGCTTATCCGCGGAGCCCCATCTTTGCAAAGGGTCAGCAGCCTGTGTGATAAACAAGACAGAACAAGAGCAGCACTCACGCATCGTATATTTTTTGCGAGTTTTGCAGCGGGCAAACCACGTCTTCGGCGCCATTCACGAGCAGAAGCGGCGTCTTGATGCTCGCATAATCGGGGATGGAGGCATTGCAAATTGCCTTGCAATTCGCAATATAGCCCTCTGGGGTTTGGGCGAGGAGCAGAGTGCGGATGAATGCGCGTTGGAGGGGCGTGGACGACGGTGCTGTCCCGACTTTGGGGATCGTGTCGACTAGGGCATCCATGCCGTCTGCGAAAATGAAAAAGCAAATCAGTTATTGAACTAGGACAGTAGCCAAGGCTGTCCCTGAAGTTCCTACTTTTTTGGACCTTGGCAATCCTTTCTTCGAGGTTCTTTGTGAGGGCTTCGTTGGGGAACACGGGTCCGAGCAGGATTGTGCCCGCGAATTTGTAGCGGAGAGCAGCTTCGGGGGCTACGATTCCGCCCATGGAATGGCCTACTATCACGGCGCGGCTGGGTGGAATGTCGTGGGCTGAGATGGCGGCTCCTATGTCGTCAATGATGGTTTTCAGATCGCCGCCCTCACCAGTCAATTTGGTCAAGGCAGAGCCTTTTTTGCTTTCTCATCAGTATCGACACCATAAGTTTGCAATATCGTGAAACAGCGGGGGGCAAATGAACCGACCATGAGAGTCGAGTGCTAGGCAGGAGTATCCTGCTTCTACAAGCCTTGGGATAATGGGAGCATAATAGGAGCTGGAAGAGCCCAAGCCGTGAATGAGGACAATGGTTGCTATTCTGTTTGAAGACGAAGCTTCGTTTTGGGGAGCCGTAAAAGTGTAGTACAGCTGCCGGTCTCGGTCTTGCAGCTTGAGGAATGGCATGGCTTGGGCTTCTCCAGGAATAGACTCCTGATCTTGGGATAGGTAATTCTTTGACGAAAGAGCTAGTCAGCGCCCCAATCCTCGTTCTGACAGATGGATGGACTATGACTTAACCCTAGGGTAGAACGATTGTTTTTAAGCAAGCGGATAGACGCGGTACAATGGGATGCCTCGGGGGTGTTTCGATTCCGCCAACGGATATCCAACTCTCTTTAGAGATAAACGGCAAAGAAAAAAGCCACCAGAATGAGGGGAGAGACAATGATGTAAGATGGAGTGTGACATGTCAGGTCCGTCGGTTAAGGGCGACCCCCACTGATGTCGGAGTCCGGCATTTGAAGATCGGATACGGGATCCGGTTCGGGTTCGGTGAGGACCCCGGATTGCAACACTTTGAGCAGATTCAGAGATCCATCTATTCTCTGAAGAAATCTACTTGGAATACTTCTTGATTAATGTTCAGCGTAGAGATCTTGGATGCGGCATCGAGTGGTCTACTTGCCTCTTTTTATTTCCCAGCCGGCGACTTATACACACTGCTTTACACCATCAAACACAGCATCCGCTCCAAACTTCACAGCGCGGCGGCAGAGGGACAACCTTGCATGTACCGAGCGCCATCAGATATCATAACCTCAATCGTCTTCATAGATTTCGCTAGGTTTCGTCATCCATCATGAACGGAGAGTCAACACCCGCGTACTCTTCCAAGAAAGAGGCCCTTGACATCCTGCACTATCTCCGCAAGGAATTCGACCCCATATCGCTACCCGCTGGAGTAGCTAGTCGAGCGGACCATGTCCAGTTTGTCGCGGAGCGAGATCTGCCCTACTTCCCCATCCCTTTCAAAGAGACGGAAACAGCGGCTGCGCTGAAGGCTATTGAAGGCTCGGTTGCGTCTCTCCTCGCCGATACGCGGCAGGGCGAATCTCCGTCAAATAGGAAGATCGTGGTTGACCTTGAGAAGACGACGGCGTTTCTGTTTCAAGCATACCTGGCCAGGGTTGGAGGATATGGGAAGCTTGACAAGGAAGTGAAGGGGCTACTCAAAGGTGTGTTACAGTCGACAAGACATGTGAATAACCGATTCGCTAAATCTGGATGTATGGCCAGACACGGATTTGCTTCAAGCGCAGTCTGATCCGTATCGCCGCATGTCTGCCAATCTATACGCCACCAAGACCCCCAACGAATATTATCACATCCACGGCTCGCTGGAAGCGTCGACAACGCTGCGAATGATTGGGCTGGAACCCTTTCGGCCTGACTTGAAGACGCACGAAGACATTGTGCAGACGATTGAGTCCGCGGTGAAGAAATTTACAGTGGATGAGCTCGAGAAGCTGAATGCGGAGCATAGACAAGCTGGTGTCAAGGCATTTACTCACGCCGACTTTCTCAAGACTCCTCATGTAAGTTCAAGAGTCGCAGCTTGACCAACTAGCAGAGGGCTGAGACAGCGTGAGCTGACGACCTTGATAGGGCAAGGCGAATATTGCGCTTCCGCCATGGTCGGTCGAGGGCTTGGAGGATCAAACGCCGCGGATACCTCTCGCAGAGCATCAGGGCAATCGACTGCTATCCGGCATCAAGGTTCTGGAACTGTGTCGAATCATTGCCGGACCAACAATCACCAGGATTCTCGGCGAATACGGCGCCGAAGTCATCAAGGTGACGAGCCCGAACCTCAGCGACGTGCCATTCTTCCAGGTCGACGGCAACATGGGCAAGCGAGCGACGGACTTGGACCTCAAGACTCCGCAAGGGAGAGAAGCGTTTGAAACGCTACTGGGTGAGGCCGACGTCGTGGTCGACGGCTATCGTCCTGGAGCCATTGAAAAGCTGGGCTACGGACCAAAGCAGCTGTCCGAACTGGCCATCAAGAGAGGCAAGGGGTTCGTCTATGTCAACGAGAACTGCTTTGGTTATGAAGGCGAGTGGGCGCACCGAGCTGGATGGCAGCAGATTGCCGACTGTGTAAGATGTCTTCTTACTTCTCACCTAATATGAAATCGCTGACAGCAGAATCGTTCAGGTGACGGGCATCGCCTGGGAACAGGGCAAGTTCATGGGCCGCAACGAGCCCATGGTGCCCCCCTTTCCCATATCAGACTACGGAACAGGCTGCATTGGCGCAATCACCGCGCTGGTCGGCCTTTATCACCGAGCAACCCGCGGAGGCTCGTGGCACGGCAAAGCCAGTCTCATGCACTACGACCTCTTGCTGTTCAAAGTCGGCTTGCTGCCGGAGCATGTCCAGCAGAAGCTCCGCGACACCATGGGCCCAGAAGTTCTTGCGCTGCGGTACCACAACAGCGTGGACCAGATCTCCGGGACCGTGCTGCGGCGGATGCGGGAGGTCTATCCTGGCTTTGTAGAGAATCCAAAGTTTCTGGATAAGTGGTATGCCGACAAGTACAAGGCGGAGGTGCATGTGGTGAAGCCGGTGGTGGAGGTTGAGGGCTTGGAGCTGGGGTTCAGACGGGCGAGTCGGCCGAATGGCTCGGATGAGGCGACGTGGGAGGTTGGTGAGGAGAAGGACTATCGGCTTGAGTAGACGTCGATTCCATAGACATGGAAGATATGAAGAACGTTTGGTTACATTTGATTCTCTCAACTTACTGTTTCGTGATTCTTATGATGACTGTCGCAGATTACTGAGGATCATAGAGCATCAGTGGCTTTCAGGGTTCACGGAGTGTTCTCACAAGATACCCGAACACAGGTGACACAACCCTGGACATGGCACCATTGATAATATCCGACAGGGAGAAACCACCCCTAGAGCTGAATGGTAATCCACGACCGGTGAGAGGTCGAGAGCGTTCACATGGAACTTTTAGTCTCCCAATCAGTTCCTCGCTAAGGACAATGAGTCGCCCATTGTTTGCGGGGAAAGCGTCGACTGTCCCCAGCTTCAGGGGGTCCCGGGATGTTATCCGACCCTGCAGCCACTGTCGGATCTGGGGAACCCCGCGAGGCGGATATCGGCCGGCGGCACAGCTGGAGGCGAAGCGTACGGCATGTAGGCGGCAGCTTTGGCTTATGCGTTTCTTGATAATGCTGATTTACGAACTGGGTCGTTTTGAGGCGGTCCGTCTGAGTGTCCAAGTATCTGAATTATAAGCAAGGCCCTACATCTCTGAGGATTTTGATCCGACTCGCTATTCAGTGAAGCATCAACGCCAGCGTTCTTTGACTACAATATCTCACTTGGATCCAGTCGACAAGTAAACACACAGTTTCCACGTATACTAAGAAATGGGTTCACAACCAACCAGTGAAGGCCTCGGCCAGGAGTTCACCAGCCATGTCATCCAAGCCATGGGCCCCAACACCTCCCCCCGAATGCGCACAGTCTTGTCCGCCCTCATCCAGCACGTCCACGACTTCGCGCGCGAGGTCAACCTCACAACGGACGAATGGCTGGCGGGCGTAGACATGATCAACTGGGCAGGCCGGATGAGCAACGAGAGGCGCAACGAGGGACAGCTGCTGTGCGATGTCATTGGCCTGGAATCGTAAGTTGGCCCCTCGCTGAGGCACTCGATATGCATCACATGTTGGCTATACTAGTGATTGAGGGGAAACTGAACATAACGACATTCCAGACTTGTGGACGACATCACATACAGAGAGGCCAGCAAGGCAGACAAGCCGCCCACGTCGTCTGCTATCCTGGGGCCCTTTTGGCGTGCTGATGCGCCGGTTCGAGAGAATGGCAGCACCATCACGTTTAACACGCCAAAGGACGGACAGGTGGCGTATATGCATGGCCAGGTGACGTGCGCTGAGACGGGGAAGCCTCTGGCGAATGCTTCAGTGGACGTTTGGCAGGCTTCGACGAATGGTGAGATTCTTTTGATGAGGTTGTTTGATTGAATGGCTGGGTACTGACGGAGAGCGGCACAACAGGACTGTACGAGCAGCAGGATCCGGATCAGATTGACTGCAATTTGCGTGGCAAGTTCATCACTGATGCGGAGGGTCGATATTCGTTCTACTGTCTCCGCCCCACGCCCTATCCTGTAAGTGAAGAGGGAAGTCGTACGTTGTCATATAAGAGTGCATCATTAACTTGCTGATTTATATAGATCCCCTTTGATGGCCCGGCAGGGAAGCTGCTGAAGCTCATGGATCGCCACGAGTACCGGCCCGCGCACATCCATCTCATTGTAAGAGACATCATCCCATACTATGCTCCTACTATGATCACGCTAACGTGTCCATTATAGGTCGAAGCCGAAGGATACGGTTCATTGACAACTCAGATATTCGACAAAGACTCCAAGTATCTGGAAGACGACAGCGTGTTTGCTGTGAAAGATGGGTTGACTGTCGAGTTCAAGCCCCGTGAGGGAGATGCGAAGGCACAGTGGGACTTGGAATATGATGTAAAGCTGGCAAGGAAGAACTAATCTGGAACATGAATGAGACCATGTATGAACTGTAATTTGTCATGATAGCGAAGATTGGAATTGCTTGTAGTAGCAAAGACATTGAAGCATGATGTGTGTCGTGCCGACTGCATATCGGCCTCTACTGATGAGCTTGACGGGTCGAAGAGTGAAGAAATGCATATCGTAAGGTCTTTGGCTTTGACTTAATGACTATAATCCCTACATGCTCTCTTGATGAACGGCCGTTGACTGAAAACAACATCAGCTAACATCTCAACAACAACAAAATAACACTCGATATATGATGAGGGATCCTTGCAAAGTCATTGATAAATTGTACAATTATATTTACACGCTTCCGAGCCTACGTTCCAAGAAGAGTATCAACATCATTCATCTCCCCGATCTATGCCTCCTGTCCAATTATGATCCCACTCGGCAGCTCCAGTCCAACCGGCAGCCCCCGGATGTATTTTTCTCGGAACGCAGCTCCACGCCTCTCAGCCAGAGCTTGCTCAATATCTTTATACATGTCGTACCTAGTTCCATCATTAGCCCATCACTCATGCCTAAACCCTATGACAATAACTTACGCATTCATCTCTTCAATCGTCAGCTTCTTCTTCTCATCCTCGACCTGATACGTCGGGATATCCTTGTTTTGCGAGAAGCCTTCAACAACATCTCACAGTCAGCACTGACTAACAATATGGGGGCGCAACTGCTCGAGTCAACTTACCAATCCTCTCGTTAATGTTGTAAGCCGCCTTGGCCGCGGCAGACTGCACCCTCGTCACTCGCGGAAGCCGGACGGCGTCATACACCGCCAGTGCTTCGCTGATATCTCCGCTAAAGTAGTTTTCGCTGAAGAGGATGCCCAGAGCGGCGGCGTCTTCGATGGCCATGCACGCGCCTTGGCTTTGATGTGGCATCATCTAGTCGTGTTGAGTTAGTTGGTGGGATCTCTTCAGAGCTGCGAGCTTCAGGGGCAACATACCGGGTGACCAGCATCACCCAACAGACAGACCACGCCCTTGTGAATATAAGGATACGGATCACTATATCCTCAAAGTCAGCAGACAGCATCCAGGCAACATCCCGATGCCCACAAAAACTCACTGCACCCACAGCCGCCACGGCCGAATCTCCTTTCCAATTTTCAGATGCGCCAGCACCTGCGCATCCAGGTCCGGATACGGCGCCAGCAGCTCCTCCACAGGCCTATCATCATTGCCCCAAGTATGCGAAGAGTAATCTCCCACCGACCGCGGGAAGAAGCAGTAGTACGACAGCAGCTTGCCGCCATTGCACGGCGACAGGACAATCTTGTCCCACTTGCCCTCCTGTCCGCCCCAGTATTCGAGCGCGCTGTGCTGCGAGTAGTCGACGAGGCCCAGCTTGACGGCCTCTTCCGTGGTGACGTTTGCGTGCAGGCAGCTCTGTTCCGAGGGCCGCTTGGCCGGATGGATGCCGATTTCGCGGCGGACGACGGAGCCGATGCCGTCTGCACCGACGACGAGGTCGTGCTGGGCTGTGACGCCGTTGGTGAAGGTGATTTTGCCAGTGTTCGAGTCAATGCTTTGGCACTTTGCGGGTAATAAACATGTCAGTTTCTCCCCCTTATATCCAGCCTATATACCTCGCCACTTTACGTACCTGATGGTTAACCCTCAACTTCGCAGGCCGCCCCTTGCCCTCCTCGCCCAGCGCACAATCCTTCAGCATGGCATGCATATACTGCCGATGAAACATGTTGTACACAAACCCCCACCGCTCCTCGTAGTCGTCCAAGTCGTACACGCTGACCGGCTCGCCCGTCTTCCAGTCGCGGTTGATGAGCTTCTTGAGCACGACGGGATCCCCCTTGGCCACGTCGACGCCCCATTCGTGCAGCCAGCGCGTGCCGTTGGCGGCGCACGACACGGAGGCGCCCACCTCGCCGGCGAAGTCGTGCTTCTCGTAGACGGTCACGTCGTGGCCGGCGCGGCGGAGGGCGATGGCGGCGGACATGCCGCCGATGCCGCCGCCGATGATGCCGATGCTGAGGCGGCGCCAGCCGGAGGGTGGATTGGAGCCCATTGTGAGTTGTGGAAGAGAGTTGTTGATGATGATGATGATGATATGTTGGCTATCTGGCGTGCAGACAATATACATGTATCAAACACTCTGTTGGCGAAAGTAGTTGCGGTGTGCTGGGTGAAGCCCCAAGTTTTATCTATTCTCTTCGCATGTGCCTCTGCTTCACCCGCCTCGTCAAGGATCGGAAAAGGAACTCTCTTCTCGTCATCATCAACTCAGCTCAATCCTTCACATGTTATCTCTCTCATTCCCCGTGATCCAAGCCATCCACGTCAGTGCTGTGTCCAAGCTGAGAGGCTTATCGCGGATGTTGGCGGCTGCGCCCCTTGTTCGATGGAGGTGCCATAGCCGCTCCATGGTTTGGTGTAAGCCGCAGAAAGGGGCGCATGTCTGATCCCGTCCGACTGGGTCGGGAATTTTCCTCTTCTGTCGTATATGCAAGCTCCAAACTGTCTGATCCCGGCGTATTCGGGACAGGAATGCAAAGTTTTGGCTGTTGGATGACGACGTGCTGGGTAGGCACGGGATGCAATGTGTACGCACTTCTGTGCCTGTCACACCTCATCACCAAGCCGATAAGACACCAATAGAGTGCTTTATCCGACGCACTGTGGAATACACAATTGCAGTTTCAGTGTTGATAAGAAAGATGATGTATCACTTGAACTACTTTCTCTCCCATGCGCAGCAAGATCCTTACCGCTGCATATGGGTCTCATAGTTTCGTTCTCATACCGAGACCTCCACAGCGCATGAGCTTCAACAAGATGATTGCATTGGCTATCCCCTCCTCAGTAGTGAAGGCCATTCCCCCATGATAGCCATATCAGAACCCAAACGCCCGCGGATTAAAGAAAGGAAAGCTATCCCACTGAGACAGCTCCAACCCGTCCCAACCTCGCAACACGTCTCCCCCCATCTCCGCCGCCTGGGCCGGCATATCTGCACCCCAAACTTCACCAACAACCTCTCTAGCCGTGACTCCTGTAGTACTGATACGGTCATCAAAAGTCAGCGCTTCATCGTTTCCAGCGCTGTCATCGTGGTCCGAATGGCCCTCTCTATTAAAGGAAAATAGCTTCCCGACGTATTTGCTTCGAGGCCGCGATGACAGTTCCATGCGTCGCTTCATGATTGCATTAGACAATAGGCCGAGGATTTCAGAGTAATGACTAGCCTGGGGGCTTTGGACGCCCAGGAAATCGAGAACGTCTTTGGCGCTGCGAAAGGCTACTTCGACTTCGTAGTCGAGCTCCTTTTTCGCAAACATGTCGAATCCGAGTATGAGGCCAGCGGCAAATATGAGAGCTCTATTCCCCGTTACTAGGTTTCGCACGGAGCAGGAGAAGAACGACTTACTTCAAGATGCACATATTCCCCAGCAGTAGCCCAGATTTATGCGCCTCTGAACACGCCTGTATGAGATACACTCCCGCATCAAGACAGGCAGACGCCAGGGGAGAGGACGAAGGCGTGGAAACATCTGGGCGAGAAGTGAGTCTCGATATCAGCACGGGCCGAGTGACCAGAGTAATGGCAAAGTAGTAGAGACAGGCAACGTGTATGCTGTCCGTTGCAGCTTTCTGGGTAGAAGCATCTCCTCTCGTCGTGAGAGGGTTGCGGAGAAAGCTGGGCAGGCGTTTGCTCCAGGCTTCGATTTTGCTCAAGTACGGCTCCACCGTGATGGTTGAGGAGACTTTTCTGCCGTAGAGTGCTTCGATGCTTTCGTTTATGATGGTGAGTATTTCGTATGATGCAAAGAGGCCAGCGGTTCGTGGACTTTGGCGCGTAGCTGACGAACTGTTGGAACCGATGATTGCGGCGTCAAGCTCCGCCCTGAGGCCAGCTGTAGCAGGCGGCCTCCCCAGGATAGAGCTCACAAGCATATCCAGAACACAGAGACTCATCCAAATGTGAAGCCTATGCCTTCGTCAGCCTTGAAAAAAGAAGACCATGAGATGACCGACTTCAGCCTACCTATGTTGACACACGGGATCCTTCAAGTCCGTGTAAGAATGGGGGCTGTGCATCCCCAGAGCAACCGCAGCTCTCGCCGCGATGCCCAAGTACATGAACGCCGTATTTCTCCGGCAGTGGCCGAGCATGTAAAAGGCCATGAGGAGAAATGCGCGAACCATGTCGACGTTTGGATCCTCCAGCATGCCGGCAAAGGCACGCTGCTGTGCTTGTCGAAAATACGGTGGCCCGACCTGCTGCGCTTCGAGGGGGGACTTGCACTGAGCGCCAATGGCTATGACGAGGTCGATGGAGGCATGCTGGCACGGGTTGAGGGATTGAGCCTCGTCAGTTTTGGTTTTCACGAGAAGATCTTCAATTTCTGTTGGCCCAAAGACGTCCAATAGGCCGCCAGTCTAATGTACTGTTAGCATCATCCTCTCCCTATGTGGAAGCCAAGGTATGTCAAGGGCGTACTCACAGCAGCTTCAAATGTCCGTGTATACAGCAGACTGCCCTCCAGGTCAATGTTACAACTGGCCGTCCCCAAGCCGCTCGACTCCGCCGCAGAAGGCTCCATCTCCAGCATACTATCGCGCTTCTCATTATGAGAGAACTGTGACGGTCCGATCTGTGCCGTTACGGTATCTCGTATCAGCTGGAGAAAGGACAAAGACGCAGCCTCGCCAATGTACACTAAAGGCTGGCGTGTCAGCTTCACATGGACAAACATTCCGATTCCATCAGACACAGCACGACGTACCTCGTTCTCCTCGTAGATTCAGAAGCATACGAGCATGAGACTCTGGTTCCGGAGCAGGAGAACTTCGCCGTGCTCTTGACTGGCGTGCTGACTGGCGTGCAGATCGGCTGGCAGTCCCCTCAGGGACGCTCACACGAGAATCCGACGGTGTAAGCGGTCGATAGCTCCCGTCGGCATCGCCGCCGTTCACCGAGCACCACTCGGGAGCATCCATCTGTCCAAACCCCTCTCGATCCCACGCCGAATCGTTCATCGACGCACCATCGCCAAGAAGGACATCCGGGACGCAGTCTCCACCGCTCGGCGACCCCGGGACCTGCTCCGGAGCCGGAGCCGAAGCCCGTGTCCGGGGCGGATGCGGCAGCGGCAGCGGCGCCGCGCGGAAGCCTCGAGGCCGGTGGGTGAGATGGCACGAGTCACCGATGCCGCGCCTCTGGCAGGCGGTGCAGGGAACGGTGGCACTGCATCGCTTCTTAGAGGCGCGGCAGAAATTGCATGCCTCTGCGGCGCGCTGGCGCTGGCTCGGGTGGACTTTTGGGCGTGGCATCTCGCGCTCTTCTTTGTCGGCTCGCGCGCGATAGCTTGCCTTGTATGGACAGATGCGAACAGTGGCTGGATAGGGGGTTATCCGATCTGGCGTGAGTATGAAGGGGCGGCTTTGGGAGAGTCGTTGTTGGCGGGAGGTCGGGTGCTCATCCTGAATGCTCGGGTCGTCGGAGCTTGCGCGATGAGCATGCTCAGGGGTGGTGGCCAGCTACTTGTTCAGAGCATGTATCCCTTGCTTGAGCATGTCTGCCGTTATCTCAAGCGATGACGCGGTCAATCTGCCAGCACCGGTGAGATGAGATGAGATGCCGGCGTCTTGCTTGATTGAACAGATAGAGGGTTGATGAGGTGACCGTATCCGCCAGCTGTCTCATACTCGAAATATACTGTGCGGTAAAGACACCCGGCTCACCCTCCCCCGCATCCTCCTCTGAGATCCTCTCGGATCAAATCCCAACCATCTCCAGACCCATCAGCCGTCGATACCCACTGCAGCCCGCTCCTCCAGAAGCCCTTAGCTCGTGTGGCGGAGCGCGGGAGACTCCATCATCGGGATCCAAGTCCACTCCTAGCTTCGATCTGTTGATGGGGCTACTACCTACAATTAAACCCCCTTCGTGGATTGAGACGTCATCCGCCGATAGTCGCCAGAATAGTATTGAGTTGCTAGGGGCTTGAGCCGCCATTGAGCGGAAGAGGGACAGCAGATGAGGGGTGCAAGTCCTGGCGTTGTAAGCTCCCGTCTTGTGCCCGTTTTGTCGTGTGGGAGTTGCAACAATATTCGGTGCCGATGAGTATGTAAAGGCCGGCTGGTTCTTTCTTATAACAGTGACTGTATCAACCTGTGTGCATGGACTTACAACCCCTTTTTTCAAATTCGTTGCCATCAGTTTTCTGTCTATTCTTGCGTCTATAGAATTGTCCTCGTATATACTCAGAAACACCAACCAAGATGCTCGGCAAGGTAGCTCTGGAAGAGGCATTCGCCCTCCCTCGCATGCAGGAAAAGACGAGGTGGTGGGCTTCGCTCTTCGCCGTCAACCCTGACAAGCACGCACACGAAATGACAGACATCACCAACACGCGCATCGCCTACATGGACAAGCACGGCGTGGGCTACACATTACTCTCGTACACGGCACCGGGCGTGCAGGATATCTGGGACAGCAAGGAAGCGCAGGCCTTTGCTGTAGAAATCAACGACTACATTGCGGGTGCCATCAAGGACCATCCGGATCGATTCGGCGCTTTGGCGTGAGTGCTAAGACAACGCATGGGGCACTTTTTGATATTCCATGCCTCAAGGCTTGCAGCTGCTGACCGTGGGCACCTACCTATACATAGCACGCTCTCTATGCATGATCCTGCCGAGGCAGCGGCCGAGTTGAGACGATGCGTCACCCAGCTGGGCTTCAAGGGCGCCCTCGTCAACGACACGCAGCGAGCCGGCGACGACGGAGACGACATGATCTTCTACGACGGCCCCGAGTGGGACGTCTTCTGGGCCGCCGTCACCGAGCTCGACGTCCCCTTTTACCTGCACCCGCGGAATCCCACGGGAACCATCCACGACAAGCTCTGGGCCAAGCGCAAGTGGCTCATCGGCCCGCCTCTCAGCTTCGCCCAGGGCGTGAGCCTGCATCTCCTCGGCATGGTCACCAACGGCGTCTTTGACCGGCATCCCAAGCTGCAGGTCATCATCGGCCACCTGGGCGAGCACATTCCCTTTGACCTGTGGAGGATCAACCACTGGTTCGAGGACGTCAAGAAGCCGCTGGGCCTTGACTGCAAGAAGACGATTCGGGAGTACTTTGCGCACAACATCTGGATCACGACGAGCGGGCACTTTTCGACGCCGACGCTGGAGTATTGCATCACGGAGCTGGGCGGTGCGGACCGGATCTTGTTCTCGATTGACTATCCGTTTGAGTCGTTTGGGGATGCGTGTGACTGGTATGATGGAGTGACGTTGAAGAATGAGGAGGATGTGCGGAAGATTGGCAAGGATAATGCAAAGAGGCTGTTTAAGCTGGGGGCGTTTAAGGATTCGGAATAGAGGCTCCTGATATAAATTATTTGACTCTGGGTAGGTAGGTGTATCTGCTCCAGCCGTAGCATGAGTTCATTTTTTCTTTGAAGCGCCTTGTAAGCGATTCTGAGCGTCTTTGCTGTTTCCAATAGTCAAAGGTCTCAAATTGTTCTTCTCTGACAGTAAAAACAAAAAAGATTGCCCTTGACAGTGAACGTCCTACTATACTATGAAGAGGCATTGACAAGCAAAGAATGTCTGAAGATGCAACAATTTCCCTGCAATGCACCCTCCATATACGGTAATAGGACACACATGTGCATGAAATCGGCGAGATGGCCGAGTTGGTTATGGCGTCAGGTTAAGGCTACCTTAACAGCAATTCCTGGTGGAGCAATCCGCGTGGGTTCGAGTCCCACTCTCGTCAGCTTTCATTTTTTTCCTCTCTCTGGATCTTGGTCTCGACATTCGAATGCGTGTGATAGCTCAAGGTCTGTCTTGACTCGGTTTGATTTTTGCAGTTTTTTGAAGCATTGCTATGGCATGCTGCCCTTTTTTTTTTTTTTTTTACCATGTTCTGGCAGTTGGTCTATGCAATATGATTTGTTCTTAGAAGCCGAGAACCATTTATGTCCATATTGGCTCACAACTTTGAATGACTATCTTCGATAAGAGTACATATGTAGGTAAATAAGTGAAAATACTTGTACCACCCTTGATGTGACGGCATCTTGTCAAAATGACCAGTCTGTCAGCGGTGAAAAGGGGGCTGTCTTTGGTTGAGTTGTTCTCCTTTTCGCTGCGTCGTACATACATACCTATGGTCAACAATGTAGGGTAGTGGGGAAAGGCCTCCCCTTGATGGGTATAGAGAAATATGAACCACAGCCTCACCAGCAGTCGAGGAGCCAACTGAAATTCGGTTTGCAAGTGTTATGGAGGTAGAGCCGTTTGATGAGCGATTCCCGTGCTGTCTTGGCATTGGCTCGATCGCCTGGTGTAGTCCATGGGATAGTATGTAGATTGCCGTGGCTGGTGATGCCCAAGTCTCACGGCTTCAACCAACAATCGACCAACTAACAAAGAAAAAGCGCCAGATCCGAGCCCAGGCGGGCTGCAGGGCTGGTCCCACCATTAGCTGACAAGGGATGGATCGATTTCCTCGGCAAGGGGACTCGGTCACGACATGTCCACTTGACCTCAACACCAGAGCCATGACCGGATCTCACCAGAGAGGGTGACACTCGATGCCTTCAGGCCCCTGCCCCCCTACCTTGTCATTGACCAGTTGCAGTTAGCCCCTTGCCGTAGTTACTTGTACTGTACATCGTGTAGCTCTATCTGGATGCCCTGGCCAACCAACCACGAGAACCTGCGCCCAGGTCAGCATTATCAAGCAAGTAGCCGAATAAAGACGGGCTAAATCGGCGTCTACCCATCCAGACAGACAGACAAACGGACAAGCTCCCCAATCTTCCCCCATCCTGTGACCAATGGCTGCCATGCAAACTCACTGCAACGGAGTCGCATCGGCCCCGTCCTCGGCTCGCCTTTACATCTTTCGCCGCCTCCCTCTCTTTGTGGCATCGAGCCGGGCATTGACGTCAACTCGAGCCCCCCCCCCCCCCTAAACCATTCGGCATCGTTGAGCCGGGAAGTGGACCGGGAATAACGACGGCAAGACGTTCGAAGGCGACTGGGATCAGATTTTTTCTTCTTCTTCTTGTCCCCCTTCTGTTAATATTCCTTGCCCATTGTTGGCTGGATTACTATCGCTTCTGGGTCGTTTGCTGTTAGAAATCAGCGGTCGAAAGGGTCTTGTGGGATTTCTTTCCCTTCCGGCTTTCGGCTTTTTGCGTTCTTACAGCCCCAGGGACTCTGCATGCCTCTTCCCGGCAAGATTTACCGCTAGTCAGGCACTTATATAAATGGATGCTCCGTCCTTGGCTCACGATCCGGAATCTGGTGATGCGCCAAGATCAAGTCGCTTCATCATTGTTGGATCTGGCTGCTTTTTAGCAAATGCACCTCGCGTGCTCTAAACGCTCTCACCATGCCAGACGACGAAGAGCAGGCCCGTGGACGGCCGCGATCCCGGTCCCGGTCCCGATCCCGATCCGAAGTCCGTGATACCGCCACGCTCTCTGACAGCTCCGAAGAGGAGATGGAGCGCAGCGCGAGCCCAGGGGACGAGCAGGAAAAGGCCGACGACCTGGACGGCCACCGCCCGGCGCTTCGCGAGATCCGGTCTCACGCGTCCCGGACCAGCAGAGACCGATCGCGGCCGGGATCTGCTCGGGGGACGGGCACGGCCCTGGACCAGACGCTGTCGCGGCGAGACACGGTCCTGTCGCGGCTGCGCTCGCGGCCTCCCATCCAGTTCACGCACCCGCTGGCGCACATCCCGACGACGGAGGACCAGATTGTCGACTTTGACGGGCCTGACGACCCTTACCACCCGCTGAACTGGCCCACGCACAAAAAGGTGCTGACCACGGCCCTCTATGGCTTCGTGACCATGACGGCGACCTGGGCGTCGTCGTCCTACTCGGCGGGCACGATCCAGGTCGCCCAGGAGTTCCACGTTGGAACCCAGGTGGCGACGCTGGGGACGACGCTGTTTCTCTTCGGCTTCGGAGTCGGCCCCTTGCTGTGGGCGCCGCTGAGCGAGGTCTATGGCCGGCGCATCGCCGTCATGGCTCCCATGCTGGTGGCCATCTGCTTCAGCTTCGGCAGCGCCACGGCCAAGGACCTGCAGACGCTGATGCTGACGCGCTTCTTTGGCGCCTTCTTCTCGTCTGCGCCGGTCACGAACACGGGAGGCGTCTTGGGCGACTTGTACTCGCCGGCATACAGAGGCATTGCCATGGCTGGATACGCAATGGCCGTCGTTGGAGGCCCTTCGTTAGGTGAGTCCCCCCCCCCCTATACAAATAACGACGGGTTCAAAAATCACCCCCGGGTTGTCCCTTTGTTTCCCAGCTAACCCACATCTCCCAAAGGCCCCATTGTATCTGCCGCCGTGGCAGAGCAGGCCTCCCTCGGCTGGCGCTGGACCGAGTACCTCACCGGCATCCTGCAGGCCTTTGTCCTCGTCATCGCCGTCGTCTTCATCGACGAGAGCTACCCGCCCAAGCTGCTCGTCTACAAGGCGCGCCGCCTGCGCCACGAGAGCGGCAACTGGGCGCTGCACGCAAAGTTCGAGGAGTGGGACGTCAACGTCAAGGACCTGTGCAAGAAGTTCCTCGTCCGCCCCGTCCAGCTGCTCCTCACCCCAATCTGCTTCCTCGTCGCCCTCTACGCCAGCTTCTGCTACGGCATCCTGTACATGCAGCTCGGCGGCATCCCCATCATCTTCCGCGAGATCCGCGGCTGGAACCCGCTCAACGCCACGCTGCCCTTCTTGTGCATCTTCCTCGGCGCCGTCTTCGGCTGCGGCGCAAACGTCTACAACCAGCTGCTGTACAACAAGGCCTACTACGCCGCCGGCAACCGCGCGGTCCCCGAGAAGCGGCTGCCCCCGATGATGATCGGCTCGCTGCTCTTCAGCGGCGGCCAGTTCCTGCTGGGCTGGACGGGCGCCCAGCGCGACATCCACTGGATCGTGCCCTGCATCGGCCTCGTCATGCTGGGCACCGGCTTCTTCACCATCTTCCAGGCGGCGCTCAACTACCTGGTGGACACGTTCCAGACGTACGCCGCTTCGGCCGTGGCGGCCAACACGTTTCTTCGGTCCTGCTTTGCCGGCGCCTTTCCGCTCGTTGTCGGGCCCATGTTCCATAACATTGGCGTCGGGCCCGGCTCGAGCATCACGGGCGGGTTCGCGGCCCTGCTGATTCCTGTGCCCTTTTTCTTTTATCGGTATGGAAAGAGGATCAGGGCTGGGTCCAAGTGGTCCAAGGGATCTGTGTATGATTAAAAGAGTGATGAGTTCTGATGATTGATAATATTGTGGTGCCTCGTCTATACCTATTAGAAAGCGCAGTGGTTGGGGATTTTCTTGCTTTTACCCTTGTTTTCTTTTTACTTTTTTCTCCTCTTGTCAAGAAAGGGGGGGTGTTGTGCCTTGCATTGGCGAACAGTTAGATATTTCAGCTTAGAGTCTTGTACTTGCCATACCTACCTACTAATACTGAATTGATGATACCCTGTTTACTATAGAATCACATCCTCGGTTATGAATCTGACAGTGTAGGAGAAGATGGGTCATAGCAGTGCGTGAATGACGAGGGAAACTGACCGGAGCTATGGCAAGATATAATTGTAGTGCTAGATTGATGATAGTCCCGCATGATAAGTTCACTTGCTGGCCAGCCGTCAATTCTACTCAGAGCTCTCCGTGATTCCAGTCTGCGTCTTTGCGTCTCTGACTTCTGTAACTTGTGGCCCAAACAAGGTCACCTACAAGAGATCCTACCCATCAGAGCAATCTCATCAACTCGACGCCATCAACGCATCCCTAGGTAGGAGCCCCTTAGGACAAGGTAGCAATATACAGTCAGAGAATGATTCAAGCATCAGAATCCAATCGTGCATTTTCCTATCCACTCTCTTTCTCTCTTTTCACGCAGCTGTTCAGATCTGGTGAAAAAGTCGTGCTCATTCACTCACATTCAGCCTCAAACACGGCGGCTCGCGGCCAAGGACCCCCCCTGCACATCAACCTACCTTGCCTATGTGAACAGGCAACCAAGCCAAAGGTAACCACCTGCAGCAACCCTTCAACTCACCGCAACGTTTTCAAAAACAATGCAGGACTCACGACATGTTGCCAATGAAACTCCCTCCTTCTGCTTATCGTCTCTTCCCATGTGAGAATTCAACAGCAATTGGCTGCATTCACCGGCATGAGAGAGCTGCAGCTCCCCCCCCTGGCACAAAGTTGTGGGGATGGCGTGGTGGCTGTGTGTCTTAAGCCTGTCGACTAGTTACCGATTCGCCCATGAGGCACACTTGAAGAGCCTCACGCACGGACACGGGAGAGACGTGGGAGCCTAATTGTGTTAGTATTGCACTGAGGCCGTTTTGGACAATAACGTTGAAGGCAGAGAGGCTTGGTTCTTGTATGGGCCGTTCCTGGAGCCTTGTGCGATCGATCTCGGGCAGCTGTAATGGTTGGTCAATCGGGGCACATCGTATGACTTACACTATCAACACAAGGTGGTATTAAGGCAGACAGGGCTATGAGGACTGCACACGGTTGATTGCTCGAGGACGGCATCTTACGACTTCATCAATGCTTCTCATGCTCGGTCATCATCACACCATCTACCTCTCTGTTGCAGCTCAACTATCAATCTGACAAGAGCTAAAGCAAGCATGGATGCCTAGCAACAACGTGTCACTCCCCAAATCCCCTCCCCCGGGATCACTATCTGCATGCTTCTTCTCCATTGTAAACTAACGATGGAGGTGAGCAGAGATCGGCTACACAAGCGAATGCACCCAGCTCCTTCGCCCACTTCTTATCATCCCAGTAACTACACGTATTAACTCAGTAGAGATGCAATCTGCATTTCACTGCCCTCGAGCACAGGCCTAAAATATTACTAGATGGTTGCCTGCCTGGCACTCCATGCAAGCCGCATGCAGGTCGATTGGCTGCCGCTCTCTCGTCTCACGGCCGGTGCCCGTAGCTGCCTGGCTGCCTTCACTCGCGGCGTGAGTCACGGTTCTCAGCTGCTGCTGCGGTGGAAGGACTCTTGACTTGTAGAGTTGTTCAAGTTGTATTTAATATGGCTTCGATCCTTTGTTGATTCCTTCATCACAACCATCCGTCCTCCCTCACCCTCCCCTTTCCACCCCCCTTAACATCACCATCCCTATCATCCTGCTCTCTCCCCTTTTCCCCCTCTCATCCATCCCCTTATCCAGACAACAACAACACCAACACCGCAGCAATGGCTCGCACCAAGCAAACCACCAGAAAGACCCTCCCGCGCCGCGGCGCCGGCAACACCGGCTTCGGCAACACGGCCGGTCGCTCCACCCGCTCCTACGGCCCGCACGACCTCGACATGATGGCCCTCCAAGAAGAAGCCGAGCGCCGGGAGCGCATCCTGGCCGACCGGCGCCGCGTGGCCGCCAAGTGGCGCCCCAAGATCCCCGAGGTCCGCAAGGTCAACTTTGAAAACTTCAAGAACCGCTTCCAAGCCGAGGACGAGCCCGACTACGCCGTCGAGGTGCTCGTCGCGGGGCCCGGCCTGCAGGGCCAGATCCGGCGCGAGCGCGCCCTGCGCCGCAGCGAGGAGACGGCCCGCGTCCGCAAGAGCTGGTTCAGCCTGTACGACAACCACGGCGACCAGCGCCGCAAGAAGGCCGTCGTCGACCCCCTGGCCCAGGTCAAGCGCGAGAAGCGCAACGAGCTGCTGCCCTCGGACACGGAGATCCAGCGCATCCGCGTCCAGTCCCAGCCCGTCCTCGGACACCTGACGTCCTTCCTCAACGACACCGAGTCGCGGTCGACGCCGCGCACCTTCATGCGGCCCTTCAAGGCCCTGGTGTACTTCCAGCCCAAGATGCGCGAGGTGCTCGCCACGCTGGAGGAGAAGTGGGCGGACTACGAGGAGCTCGACGACGGGCAGGGCTCCGACACGGCCGCCAGCGACGAGGCCGAGGTCCTTGTCGATGCCCCCGTGAGCAAAGAGGCGGTGTTTCACGCCGACGACACTGAAGATGAAGAAGAAGATGACAAGTCCGACACCGAGTCCCTTGCCTCGGTCGACTCCAACGCCGACGAAAACTTCGACGGCCTCATGGACAGCCCCGAGGCGCTCCGCGACATGCGCTGCTACGTCAAGTTCATCGACGAGGAGATCATGCCGCTGTACGCGCGCTTCGACGACAGCTCGGCCGAAAAGGTAAAGTTCGACGACCTGTGGTCCCTCTTCCGCGTCGGCGACCTCATCCACATGCCGGCCGCCGTCGAGGCCGGCGGCCGCTACCACGAGGTCTGGCGCATCTACCGCGTGCAGGCGCCGCAGCCCGAGACGTCGTACCCCAAGAACGGCTGGGGCTTCTTTGACGAGTTCGACGACGTCGACGACTCCAACAAGTTCAAGATCTCGGCCTACTACGTCGACCACGACGGCTCGACCTTTGGCGCCGTCAAGAACAAGTTCGAGATCGAGGCCTTTGCCGGCGAGCGCTCCATCGACTCGCTGCCCTGCTACCCGCTGCGCTACCAGCCCGGCCACGAGGAGCTCATCGACGGCCTCAAGGCCCAGGGCCGCCGCTTCCTGCACTACCTCGAGGACCGCCACCAGCAGCACAACGCCTGGACGCTGACGCGGAACCCGCCCTCGCACCGCAACGAGCCCGACCAGGAGATCCTCGAGAACGAGTACTACGAGAAGATGCGCCACCCGGAGTTCGTCGAGAGCGACGTCATCGTCGACCTCACCGAGGCCTACCAGAAGATGCCCAACTGGCGGCCCGACTTCCACCAGCTGGCCGTCAGCAAGTCCATCCGCTGCGAGATCGCCGAGGACGAGATGCCCATCCAGAAGTGGCTCGACGGCGCCCGCCAGAACCGGTCGTACGTGCAAAAGGAAATCATCCAAAAGGCCGACGGCGTCGAGAGCCGCCAGCGCCGCGACAACCTCGCCGTCGACACCTTTTTGCGCAACCGCCTGCGCGGCACCCGCAACTTCGAGGCCAACGCCCAGGCCCTCAAGCTGCGCGACGAGGACCTCGTGCTGCTGCCCAAGCGCATGTTCGCCTACGCCCTGCGCGAGCGCCGCTTCATGCCCATCGACCTCAACCTCCTCAAGCCCGTCCGGCGCGAGGTCGGCGTCTTTGAGAACCTCCGCATCCACGGCGACTACAAGGACGTCGTCCGCAGCCTCGTCATGTCCCACTTCCGCAAGAAGGAGCTCGAGCGCCGCTACGTCGACGCCGCCACCGAGGGCCCCGGCCAGGACCTCATCCAGGGCAAGGGCCGCGGCCTCGTCGTCCTGCTCCACGGCGTCCCCGGCGTCGGCAAGACGGCCACCGCCGAGGCCGTCGCCATGGAGAACAAGAAGCCGCTCTTCGTCATCACCTGCGGCGACCTCGGCCTCTCGCCCTACGAGGTCGAGTCCCGCCTCAAGAACGTCTTCCGCCTGGCCCACCTCTGGGACTGCGTCCTGCTGCTCGACGAGGCCGACGTCTTCCTCTCCCAGCGCTCCAAGCAGGACATGACGCGCAACGCCCTCGTCTCTGTCTTCCTCCGCGTCCTCGAGTACTACAACGGCCTCCTCTTCCTCACCACCAACCGCGTCGGCACCATCGACGAGGCCTTCAAGTCCCGCATCCACCTCTCCCTCTACTACCCGCCCCTCGACAAGACCCAGACCACCGAAATCTTCCGCCTCAACATTGCCAAGCTCAAGATCATGGAGTCGGAGCGCCACAAGATGACCGGCGAGCCCGCCCTCGCCATCAAGGACGACGAGATCCTCGAGTTTGCCACAAAGCACTACGAGGACCTCGCCCGCTCCACCGGCTGCTGGAACGGCCGCCAGATCCGAAACGCCTTCCAGATCGCCTCGAGCCTGGCCCTGCACAACTACACCAAGGATGCCGACGCCGCCCGCGCAAAGGGCCAGCTGCCGCCTGCTGCGCCTGTGCTGGACAGGAGGCTGTTTGACAAGGTGCAGATGTCGACGCAGAGCTTTGACAAGCACATGAAGAAGGAGGAGGGCAAGTATGACGACGGGTTGCCTCTGCGAGGCACCTTTCAGGAGTAAGATGTGTGAGGTGGTAGTGAAGGATACATATCTTTCTTTCTTTCTTTCAGTTTTGTCGGAATCTTGATTGTTCTCGAGTCTTTGGACATGAAGCCAGATAGGCGCGAATTTATGAATATTCATGACTGCAATCATCTTGTTGTACCTTGGAGAGTCTGCTGGGTGGTTGTGGGAATATGATCCGACTACCATCGCTTCTGCATCTCAATTATATCCTATACCCTGAAAGTGGAATCAGCATAAACTCTAGTCGTCTTCTTCTCAAGAAGAAAGAGAATCCCGGGTTGTAGATCGAGCAATGTATGGCTTCATCTATGCTTCAATTAGCACAGGTATGGTCAGCCTTCTGTCTCTTAATAACGTCGAATCTTCAGCCCATCTTATGAATTAGCTATCGATGATCAAATGACACACTTTCACAAAATAGCTTCCATTCATGAGTTGGCGAGTTACCTGCCGTGTTACAGTCAGCCGTCGAAACCTAGGACAGCATTGAGTTCTTTGCATAGCCGTCATCCACATCCTATGCGATCCCTGTATTCCCCTTTCCCTGAGTAAAGCAATCATTAGAAACGGCCATGTTCCATCATAGCGGGTATCGTGGTAAAATCGTCCATCGTGAAAAGTCAAACGCCCATTCCATACATGCCATCGTTGAACTGTCATTCAGCTGATGAATCCCCCAGCCCCCCTCAGGGCGTAAGGAACTGATCGATGTTGACCCTCTCCAGGAAGCTAATGTGCCCGAAGCCAACCCAGTGTTGAGCGAGTTTGTCGTGGCTGATGAGGATTAGCTGGCTCTCAATGAACTTATCTATCACCGAACTGTTAGTTTTGGCTTTGAGTTTTGGCTTTGAAACGAGCGTAACATGGCGACAAGGTGCTCGTGCTTGCGTACCTCTGAGAAAGCCAGTGGCGGCAATGTGGCCTTCGCTTTTGACCATTCTGGCCCCGGAGAACTGGGCGTCCGTGGCTGTTCCGACGAGGCCACCTGGGCCCAGATCATTGACCACGAAGGTGTATTCGCCCCTCGGCACGTTGGGGTCACCCGTGAGCTTGATGCCCTCCAGGCGGCCTCTGTACACCCTGGCATCCAGCCTCTTCTGCGCCCACACCTCATCGCTGTCATTTTCGTCGCGGAAAACGCCCAGCTCGGCATCGGTGGCAGGTGGATCGTCAGGCTGATGGATCAACAGGAATTCGCAGCCGTGTCCGCTGTAGTCGCCCACCCAGATGCCTCGCCACGGCTTTTCCGGCGTCGGGGTGTAGAGAGCCGGATCGAGGGTCGAGTAGGTGATGAGCTCCTCGCCAATATGGAGCCCAAGGCCTCCTCCCATGCCGATGCCCGCCGCCTCCTCGTCCACCAGGTCGCGGACCAGGGTTCGGAGCGCGCCGGCGAGACCCCTCTCGCCCATAAACCTAAGAGGGCCGGGAGTGCCCGTCAGCTGCATCCATTGGCGAATGCAGAAAGTCTGGTCAGAGACCTCGGCTCTGGTCTGAGGTCGGTCTCGGGACGACAGAGCAGCAACGCCGCGGCGCTCTATATCGCCCGACACATAGTGGTTTGCCGGGATCACGGGAGACGGCCACATGTTGCCATAGGGGTAGCCCAGGTGCGCCCGCCGGTCCGCCTCCTCGGAGCTCAGCGGCTTCGTGAGCATGAAGTTGTTGTACATGCCGCCAACGCGGTCGTCGAGCCTCATGGGTATCTCGTCGGCGAAGCGGTTAGCGCCGGGCCTTTTGAACAAGCCTCCATCCTCCTGCCGATCCTGGACACGGAACTGCAGGACGGGCTTGTCGAGATGCAGCTTCACCACGGGCGAGAAGCTGTGGATGATTACGTCGTGATCTGCCGACCAGTGCTGAAAGGTCGATTGGTTGCTGACGGCCACCAGCTGGTAGCCCTCGATGCAGCCACGCCTGGGGTCGTAGCGCACCAGGATCAGTTTTCCCGTGAGATCGCGATCGCAGAACCAGACCTTGTACTTTGGCAGGAACCAGACCCTATCGTGGGCGGCATACAGCTCGCGAAAGCTGGCGCAGGGGCCGGGGCTGGTGACCTGCATCGCAGGGACGTTTTGCTGGACGAGGGGCTGCCAGAGCAGGTCGGAGAGCGCATGCTGGCGCAGGGCGCGGCATGTCGCAGAGACGGCAGCGAGGTCGCATGGCGAGAGATGGGAGAGGATCGTGTCAATGAGCTCGGCGGGCGTGGCGAGCAGTGGAGGGGCTTTACCGGAGGTCTTGAGGGGCGATGCCGCCGTCTGCTCTGCAGTGCTGGAGCCGGCAGCGTCTGTGTCTCGCTCTGAACAGCACAAGATTAGCTGATGGTGCTCAAAGAAAGCTGGATAAAACAGCTGAGGAAATTAGACGAGGGAGGCCAAGAAATTCGGAGATTTCGGCGGCGCGCAGCACAAAGCGACCGGGTTTGGTGTGGTGGGCACAGGACGTCGCACGCACACACAGGAGCTGCAGTACCTTGCATATTGGCGTCGTCACGCCGTTGGGCCGCAGACGGCCTCAGCAGCTTTGCCCGGCCCAGGGCGCCATGTTCGGCGACGCTGCTGAGCAGATCAATGTTGTCCTCGTTTGCGGCGTCGACTCGGCCGTAGATGATGCGCGCATCGGCATCTGGCGAGACCGAAGCCGTGGCTGGCGACAACGACAACGACGACGACGATAACGACAGGGCGGAAGAGGCTGCATCTGCCGAGGCGGGCGATGACGAAGCTGCACTCGCCTCCGTCGCCTTGCCGCTAGCGAGGCCCGGGTCCATGGTGCGGTGCGGTGCAGGGCGAGCGAGCGAGCGAGTTGAACCGGGGACGAAGAGAAAAGATGATGATGATGATGATGATGAAGAAGAAGAAGAAGAAGAAAAAGGAGAAGAAGGAGAGGAAACAGAGAAGCTCGAGTCAAGGTGAGAATTAGGTTCCGGAATAAATAGGCTACGCAGCCAAGTACTGAGCAGACATGGAACCTTGGAGTGAGTTGCAGCGCTCGACAGCTGGCGGCGTCGACGGCAGCTAGGTGAGTTCAAGGTGAGCCCGTCACTGCTACAGAGCCTCGCCGTAATACCTTAGGTACAATCCCATCAATAACCTGAAATCTGAACAAACTGAGCAGCCACTGGCCGTCGAAGCTCCAGACGGGGAGCTGCCGCAAAGACCCCCGGTAAGTCGAGCTTCCGTTGGCTTCCAGAAAAGGCTGCCGAATCTGACCATCAGGGCCCACGAACGACAAGGACTCAACTGGACTAGAGCGCCAGCAGCAGCGGATATCCAGGGCTCGATGCACCTCGTTTCGGTCCCTGGCGGTCTATCTGGTGATGGTCGTTCAATGGATGTCTGAGATCAAATTAGGATTAGGCGCGAACAGCCTTTTTGCCGGGATCTTTTTTTCTCCTCGCCTTTTTTTCTACTTTCCCTTAGTGAGATCCAGCGCGGAAGCGACACAGCGTAGCAGTCGAGCAGACCGAGTCCATCACAGTTGCAAAAGAGCTGCAGCCGGCGACCAGGGAGGGCGCTTTGCAACGGGTCAAGCAAACAAGTTGCCGTGGCAGTGAAGAGTTCTCCGTCTCTGTAGACAGATCATACGACAAATAAAGGTACGGTACATCGAGTATCATGCCGAGTTCTGGGTCGAGCATGTGGAAAACTGACGACGCAGCAGCGCCTTTGTCCACACGACAGCAGGATGGGAGAGACGTAAGTAGGGCTGGCGCTGTCTTATACGGGCACGACCAGATACTCAGACCAAGCCATCATCCCCCCCAAAAGACTCGGCCGAAGAGCGGCGCGCCCACCAGCTCTGCCAGACCACAAACCACGCGGGAACCGCTCCGATGACGCTGGGCCATGGTGAGATGATATAACGAGGCCCTCGTGTCAACATACATACACACACCGAGCAACGAACCGGCCCGTGACGGCTGCCTGGCGCGTGAAGGGGGAGGCTTCCTATTCCCCAAACGGAGGCCATCCCCGACGCTCGCTGACTCTGGAGCTCTGCTGCCGGCATCTCTCCCTCGCCCCCCCTTCTTTGACAAGCACTTCCCAGTCTCGCGCACCCCTCCCAAGAATAACCGTCGACTTAAGCCGGGACTGGCCCAGGTTTCACGGTGACACACCCCTTGCTTCTTCTCCACACTCTCCGCCGGCGCCGCCGCATCACCACTAGGCGTTCCGGTGTGGGCTCCTCCGGGGCTGCGAGATTTATCACAGGTGCCTTGTCAGTGTGTGTGCCTGTTCGGATGCCCGTCCTATCAGCTACTAGGCGAGAAGAGGGTGTGTGGGAAGCTGTACAGCACATAGAGGGCGGTTGCAGAGGAGGGTCGCCGAATCTTGTATTTGCCGTCAATCAGATCCCACCGCGGCATTCAAGGACGAGCATCCTCACTCAATACTACCTGCCGAGCAATTTGCGCCTTGATCGGCAGCACCTATACGCACCAATACGCGCCAAGCGCCTCAAAGAGCATGATGTTGTCGGTGTTGTTGTTGGTGTTCCTCTCATGTCGCGGCCTTGATTTGATAAATGCCGAAGCCTGCTTGACCAAATGGCACCGCGGATATATGGTAAGGTATGTCAGATTGCTGCCAGCATGTAGAGTGCCATCAACGCAACATGGAAACCCCTACCATAGAACCATGACATGCAACATACCGATGTAGGTACTATCTGTTATGTACGCACAAGCAGGAAGAAATGGTCTCGTCAAGCCAAGAGGCTGCGGTAAGCGAAACCACAACCCGATTCAGTACCCAGATAGATACTCGCAACTGGTCCGCCAAGGATCCATGTTATCGGAGGCAATAGTTTGCGATCAGATCAGCCGGCTTGAGGCCCCCTTCCCGGTAGCTTATACGAAATACCTGAAAAATATCGTACGTGTCGTGAGAACAAGAAACCTGGTTTCCGCCTGTCGCCCCGGTGAGCACAAGCACCACCTGGACCAACAGATCTATTTAGATCCAACGCTTCCCCTTTCACCCAAGTCTGCATAACACCGTCGGCGATATTTCACAAGCCATTGCATCCCTGGGATGCCGAGCTAGCCACCAGACGTCGGTGCTAGTTCTGTCTGAGCAAACGGCTGCGGACGACCTCTGTCTCGTGCGAGCCGAGAGTGAGCGTGTGTGTAAGTCGAACTTGAAGCAACATCCGCGTCTAGACGCTCACCTGCTTTTCTTGGCCTAAGCCCAGCTTCCCATTCCAGCGGGATCGTGCACTAGCCGCAGGGAGTCTTTTCCCATGTGCCAACAGGCATCTGGCAGCAGGGGGGGCCGCAATCCGGTCGACCAACCAGGCGGGCAGACGCAAGAGTGTGCGCTTGGCTTCTACGACATGTACTGGGGGAGGCTGCCCCAAAAGCCCCGAGTCGACCTCCCTATACGAGTAGGTAACATTACCACTGGAGCGGATGCAGAATGGGGGAGCGAGCACAGGGCACTGCTTATTAGCAAGCCGATCAATGCTGAACCCTGATGCTGTGCGGCTGTCGTGACCTGTGTGCCGCAGACTTGTGTACCTGAGTAGGTAAGGTAGGTTATGTTCGGGGAGAAGAGAAGCACCAACGAGGAGAGCGTTCAATCAATTTCGGCTGAGGATTCCGACTGCACCCCATCCAGGCCACACCAAAGCAAGCCGCCCACGGCTCGATATCGGAGCCCTACGTACTTGTACATACATACAACACGATCCATGATAAGGTAGGTGGCCGTAAAGAGCAAAGACACGTTCTGTAGATCACGCACCGTCGCTATAGGTATGTCATATACGGCAATTGATCCTCGCGTCACCCCAGTCCGTCAGATCTCAATCTGTCCGCACAGTCGTTTTCCTCTCGGCGAAACTCGAGACCTAGGCTGTCCGTAAACAGTATTAATACCTGAAACTACCTTGTAGGTAGTCGTACCTGTAAAGAATGAAAATTAGAAAGAAAAAAAAAGGACACAGTATGGGTATCTTTGTCGACATCAGCAAGCGAAAGTCCCTCTGCTGTTTGATCTTGGCTTGCCACCCTTGTACGGAAAAAGAAGACTTCGGCTGGCCGTCAAAGATTTACAGTCGCATTGTGGCTCAACCGGCCGCAGGTTGGCCAAAGCTTGTGTCCCCTTCGCAAGGGCTCTTTCTTTGCGTCTCCAGGGGCTTGTTTGGTGGACGAGTGGGGGCTGCTGCGACCTGCTGTAGTAATAGGCCCTCCGTATAACAAACGACCACAAGAACTTCTGCGTGTAAGAACTTTTTGTAGTTTATGCGGTTCCATTTG
Source organism: Trichoderma reesei QM6a (assembly GCF_000167675.1). Taxonomy (NCBI): domain Eukaryota; kingdom Fungi; phylum Ascomycota; class Sordariomycetes; order Hypocreales; family Hypocreaceae; genus Trichoderma; species Trichoderma reesei. The sequence goes on along the minus strand of NW_006711157.1, from coordinate 920,784 downwards.
GGTCATGCTTCTCTGGATTTCAGACACCAGCAATTTTTTTTTTCAAGCCCAGTTACAGAAAGGTACCCGGAGTAAGCAGCAGGAGAATCCCTTGCTCAGAGTCGTATGCCGGTTCTTCTCTTTGTGGTTTAGTATTAGTAGGTACCTACCTGGTACCCGTATCAGGTCTCTCAACAAGTACCTTGAAGTCAGATACCCGTTCATTCCTCTTTCGTTTTTCAAATCCTTTATTTTGCTTCTACCAAATAAAGTCGTTTATTCTAGTGATTTCTCTCCAATTGATCCTCACCAAGTCCCTGCAGAGCTAGCCATGTTTACAGGTGATACAGAAGCCATTCATGCATCCAAGTCGCACCAAGCAGAAGCCCAAGCGGAAAAACAAATCTGCCGACGATCGCGATTCGCTAGGCCTCCATGCGTCCCCTATCGATTACCACCTTATGTAGACTTCCGCTTGGCTTCTAGACACTCGATCTCAACTCTGCCTTTTACCAACCAGCGCAGCATTGACACGTCATATCCTATCCTCTCTCTCGCCTCACCTCGAGCCCAGCCAGGCCTCATATCATTTACACATTCACTCCGAGAACTCATCCAACCATTGCTTCATCATCTGTCCTGCTTCTCTTCAGTACTCCGCTACGCATCTCATCGTCCCCTATTCCTTGCACATCATTTCTCAACGGCTTCGTCTATGTTCCGCATCCTCGCACCACATCACTGCCTCGCCTTCCTAGTTGGGCCTCGTCTTCCCCCCTTGGGTGTCCTCGTTGCATCCCCGGCACCCCCAGCCTAAACGGACAAGTACCGCAGGCACACGAGAGACACTCAGCGAGAGAGAGAGACATAGGGTCAGCCGGGACGCCAGCTACGCTAGGAAAACTGGCAGTTGATACGCCCTGATACTGCCTGCTGGTTGGGCCCTGCCCTGCCGCCAAGTGTGACCGCAATCCCACAATACAGTCGTTGAATGTCTTGGGCCATGTCGTCGCTACTCCCCATCATCACGGAGATCCTCCCCATGATCCTGCCCTCTACCACCGAGGTGACCCGCGCAGATCAGCTCACGCCCATTCTGGACAATGAAGGCCGTTCCATCCGAGATGCCGCCATCGTCGGTAAGTGTGACAAGATGTGTGCTTCGGGTGAGTCTTCTCCTTAGCCCTCTGAACGAAGCGTGCCAGAAACTGCGTCGTAACTCTTTTCCTCTCTCTCTCTCTCTCTTCCGGGCAGTCCTTCGCATACCCCCCAATTCTAGTTCCCCAATCCACCACAACAGCGAGCAAGGTAGGTTGCCGCCTCCCCGCCTCTGGGGGTGCCCTCCCTCTTCCCCAAGAATGGCCACGCTGGTTGGTTGGTCTCGGTTTCTGATAACGCCGTCAAGACGCCATTATCAACGCAGTGTCCGGTACCGGCACGCTCGTCGTCAAGGAGGGCTTCAAGGGCGAATTGCGACATCACGAGCTTAAGCCGGGAGACTTTGCGTTCGTCCCGGCCTGGACGGAGCACCAGGTTCGGAACGATACGGACCAGGAGCTGGTTTGGGTCATCACTCAGAGCGGCCCCCGTCCCGTTGGAGCCATCTTGACTGATTGGGGAGGTCAGGAGGCCAAGACTATTGAGTGATTCGCTATTTGAGATTGGCTCTCGCTCCCGCCGAGCTGCTGCAGCTACGGCACGCTTCAGCTCCTGCGGCTCTATAGAGTGGTCTATTCCGCTGATCCTGCACCGCAATATGATCTGATAAGCCGGATTACCTTCTGACAGTCTGCTGGGGTGTCGAATATCTGCGCATGATCCAGATGAGGGAACATGAGCACCTCCACATCGGTTGTCCGATTCTCAGCGGTGCCCCGAGCCTGGTTAAGTCCCGTCACCCCAAGGTCGGTCAGATATTGTGCGACGCTGGGGGTGTTGACAAGTACATCTCTCCCAGCCAAACAGACAGCAACCTTCCGACGATACACCGGGTCGGCGTGTTCAAAGTCTTCCTTCCATATGATGTTCTCACGCCAGAAAAAGTGTCGGCCTAGGCACCGTGCCACGCCTGGATCAGTGCTGGCGAAGTACCACAGCAACCACTCATATGCTCCCCTGGGCTTCCTGCGAGTGAAGTTGTAGGCGACATCGGGGAGGTGCAGCATCACCGTGACCGGGTCGATGAGCACGACGGATGTGACCATATGCCCTAGGCTTTTGGAGTGCAGCAGGTGGGTGGTCTGAACGGATCCATACGAGTGTGCCGCGACTGTAAACCTGTTCCACTGATGGTGCTCCAATATCTTGGCCATCTGCCGCAGGAACTCGGCCTTATTCAGAGGCGGGGAGGTCAGTCGAAAGGATACGGGAAGGATCTCCACAGCAATGACACCGATACCCTGGCCGCCACCAATATCCTTAGCCGCATGGATGTTGGCAAGGAAGTCGACATATGTCCAGAGCCCAACGCCAATGCCATGGAAGAAGACGACTGGGTTGCAGTCATTTGATGCATGAGGCCGGTACCAGTAGCTCAGCTGAGGAGCACGCGAGCGCCGGCTGGTGAAAATCTCCTGCGGACGCGGTGGGAACGTTGCAAAAGTTGGTGCGAGCCCTCTGGCGTAGAACTTGAAGCCATGCCACGCAAGAGCCATGTGTGTTGCTTGATCCACCAGGTATATGACCAAGTACCACGTTAATGATCTGTAAGTGACCTCGATGTCGTCCAACGTCAGTCGAATGCACTGCGCCGAACCTCGGCCCTCTCGAAGAGGATAGCCCAGCCGCTCCTCAATCCTCTTGACAAACTCCTCCAGATCTCGTGCCTCGGCCTCGGAGTGGCCGCCGTTGCTCTCGACGTCCTCCCTAGCCTGGTCGAAGAAGCCCCAGAGCAGGAAGTCGCGCAGGTTGTCTCGGCGGATGTCCTTGATCTCAGCCCCGAGGAACCACGACCGCAGGTACGCCTCCGCGGACTGGACATTGTCGATGCACTGGTTGAAGAGAGCCCATCTCTCGACGGACGTCAGGGGCGTCGGGTGCACGGCCTTGCGGTTCAGCTTGTGCATGTACGGGAGGTAGATGAGGCAGAAGAAGAGCGCCTCGGCGAGGATGAGGCCCCACAAGATCTGGGCGGCGGTCGTCTGGCGTGCCGAAGTCCAGCCATACCAGCTGTATGTTGCGGCCAGGAGGACGGTGTAGATGAATGGCGTGTAGCGGAAGAATGCGATGCAGAGGCGGATGGTGAGCCGGCCGGTGACGGTGTTGCTTATCATGGTGACCAAAGCCGGGAGACGCCACCAAGCAGCGCCGAAGGTCCACCTAGTAAGGCAGCGAAGAACAAGAGGCACCGTGACCGATGCGCCGGTGTGTGATGGGATGTGACGGGCGGATGACTGGGGAAAATCCTTTTTTCTTTTCCGAGAGTGTAATATCATTCCATCATTGAACCTTGTGAGTCCCAGTCTATCGTTGGCAGACAGGAAAGAGTGGCTCAAGAGGAGAGACGAGGACCCCGAAATTTGCAGCCTTGCGTTTGTTGAGCTGCGCCCCAGATTTGGGCAAGATGGGGCTCCCGTTGGGCATGACGTCAATGTTGTCACTGCAGACGCAAGTTTCGGTACCGGGGTACATGGGCGGTGCCCAAGCGGACTGGTACTGTAGTTTGATGGTTTGGTGCACCGGCGAGGTGGCGGCAAAGCCCATCAGCCAGAGGATTGATTGACTGAGCTGAAGCTGGAGTCAGTGTGTAAGTGCTGTGGTTCTATTTTCCCTTTTTCCGGAATTTGCGGGAGAGGATGGTGACTTTTCTGGGGTTTGGAGGTTGGCATGTGAATGATGACACTCAGTCAAGGGAATAGCTAATACGTTGATGTCCATTGGCGCCGACAGCATCAGTATAGCATCTCGTCAAATTACTAGAGCTACAGCTATTTGCAATCTGTTGCAATATGAGCACTCATACTTTGACCGAGTCTATGTTGCTATTTGATTGATTTCGATCGTCACTTTCAACGCTCAAGGGTGTCACATGTGACAAGTCAAGACAAGCCCTCTGCCACGCCGGCTCTCGTTTGGAGATCTGAAGTTGTTCTTCCGTCATACGCCCAAGGGGCACAATTGATACTCCCGCCTGTGGCTGTGACCGCCCGTCTTCTCTCAATGCATCGATGGTTATGAGTACTACCTAGGTAACACGTAGGTATGTTCTTTCTACATACCTTAGGGGTCCCGGTCAGGGCAGTGGAAATGGCCCCAAGCTTGCTTGAAAGCTCCACCGTTTCACATGAACTGGTAAGATGTAGCATTGCCGGATGAAACTCTGGGCGACGGAGATGCTGTTTCAAGATCCGCACTAAGATTGCTTCCGTTTTTGTTTAATCAAGGAGGAAATACGTTGTAAGACGCCGTTGGAGGCGGAAGAACGATGGGAAGAACAAGTACCGAAATCCAGCAAACCAAGTCATGGCTCCAGGGTAACGTACCGTTGACGCGCACGATTCGCCACCTCGCTCCAAGGCAAGCGGCACTAGTAGGGAGAAGCCAGACCCGTCCTTGTTATTAATAGCAAGTTCAATGCTATAAGAATCTTAAAAAGTATGAGCTCAGGCGCCATGGAGATGGAGAAAAGCCACACATCAGAGGGGCATCATTATATAGTCCGACTCGGCCCTTCAATTCAACCTTTTCCGACCTTCAGACGAATGATCCTGTCCATATATCAATCCTCAGCAGACCTGCGTCAAGATGAGTGCCATCGACAGCGCCAATGAATGCACCATCGAGTGCGATCCTCACGACATGAGACTCTCACGCACACCAAAGGACAAGTACATCCTGCGAGTCACGGCGGGGCCCAGCTACGACGAGGGCACGCACGTCGAGGTGCCGGTGAACGAGGCCGCGCCGGTGCGCATCAAGAGCGACCTCGCCGACATTGAGCTCAACGTGCGGATACAGGACTACAAGGGCTTGCCGCGTGGCTCACCGTCGACGTCGCCCTACTTTTCCACGGAGCCGCATGCGAGCAATCAGGACCAGTATAGCATCGCATTCCGGTTTACGCCGCTTAAGCCGGCTGGGGCATCAGAAGATGATGGAGGAGATGATGCGGGTGGTGGTGCCGCCTCGGGGATCAGAGCCGCAGACTTGCAGTTTGGCAATGACTTTGATCGGCCCATCAGGGACAAGCTGCCGCCGGGCTTCAACTATGCGATGAACATTGTCAAGTGGTGGATCGATCCGGGTCTCGAGGGCGATGCCTACGCGGACAAGCCCTATCTGTACGGGCCGGCCCTGAGCTCCTTCAACGTCGTGTCTGTCGGCCCGGGAGAGTTTGACGAGTCCAAGGGCGGGCTGTGGTTCGAGGAGGGAGGAGACGAAAGGGGGCAAAAGGTGCGCGAGATGAACGGCGTGCCCAAGGAGAGCAAGCCGAGGATGAAGTGGGCCTTGTCGGACGCGAACAAGGAGAAATGGACGTGGGATTACGGCCAGACGTACGGCATTGACTTTTTCAACCCGTATCTCGACTTTGCCAACATGGCGATTCGGTTGCCGGGGTTTCAGCTCTCGGTTGCAAAGTATCTTGGTGCCGAGGCTTTGAAGTAAGTAGTCTAGTCCAGCCTGAGAAGTGACGACTATTTGTTTGGGTGTTGTACTAATGGGTTGCTGTTAGAAATGATGGACGGCTTGCGCATCAGCTGAGATATGTTCTTCGGAACAAGGTTACTGGAGATACCTATCTGGTGATTACCTTTGCGCTGTATTTGGAAGAGTCTATCCATGAAGATGGGACAGTCAAGACTGCAAATGGAACAAATGGTACCACCAATGGTCATACCAACGGCCACACCAACGGCCACACCAACGGCCATGCTCACGGTCATACCGATGGTACGACGAATGGGAAACTAGAGGATACACATGAGAGTAGCGGCACTGCAAATGGCAGCGGAGGAGGAGGAGGTACAGACGAGGATGGTGTGGATTAGGTGGTGAGGCGGAAACCCCATCTTTCAACCTTTCCATTCTTTTTCGGCATTTAGACATGAGCACTGTATCATACGATAGACTTGGAATTAAGCGACTCGTTAGTCTTACACGAGATTCAGTGTCAGTGATTTTGATCACTCGAGGACGGTTGGAATAGCATTTCCAAGCACAGACATACCTTGGGCATATCAAGATACACTTCTCGCGCACCTACCACCCCAGGTGAACAAGTGCTCGGAGATGACATCTGCTGGATCGAGATTCTGTACAACAGCAATTCAGCCATGCGGATACGGCCCGAGTACACGTACAGAGCAGTACAATTCGATGCTCATTCGCTCGCTGCTGACACTCTGTCGGTTCTCTGTAGCGATTCACGGCTTCTGCAGCCGATGGTGATACACGTGCTCCGGTGCTGCATCGCCAAACAACGGAAGGTGCGAGCACAAACACTCCGCAACTGCCCTCTCTGGCGAACCCCAGCCCTCGTCCAAATAAAACCGCCCTCGTCTCTTCTCTAGAGCACAGACTTTGACTCCTTCATGTCTGGTTCATGTCGGAAAGCACTGACATTGAGCAGTTACAACGAGATCCATCACGATATTACGGCTGTGTTTAAATCCGGGGTCGGAATCGACACAACAGGAATCAACAAACCAGGAATCGACAGCGCAACTCACTGGTTCAAAATGGCGGTCCACACACTCTCCAGCGGCACCAAGCGAGTGCCCTACATGCCCATGACCATCGAGTTCATTCCCTGTCCCGCCCCGGTTCTTCAGTCCGATTTTGATAGCTGTCGGATTCCGGGAGGGCTGGAGCTCTGGGCAAACGGGGGCTTCTATTCGCCCGGGGAATGCTTTACTGGATACTATGCTAGGTGCACCCAGACGGCCCCCGTCAGCAGCGGCTGGCCCATACAGAGGGAAGAGACGGTTGTCAGATGTATTCCCGAGTAAGTGGGCATGGCAGCATGAGTCAGGAGGGCGTGGTTACTGACATGGGAGGAAGGGGATACGACTGTAACGACAGGACTAAAGATCAGAGATATGCGGTGTCCAACTACGATGGGACTATTCTCTCTGCCCCAGCCTTTGAGATTCGCTGGCGAAGTGCGGATGTGTCGAATGCGATGAGGAGTACCGAGTTCAATCCGCCAGGAGCCCCCACCCCTAGGCAGACATCAACAGTCGGCGTCTCAACTTCCAGCTTCGTAACCACATCTGAAGTCTTGACAACGCAATTTAGCTCGTCCTTGCCAACCTCCTCCACGCCCACGGAATCAACATCATCCAGCGCATCGGATTCACCTGCCCCAGGGCCGAGTTTGACGCTCAGTCCCGGAACGATTGCCGGAGTCACAATAGGGAGTTGCCTGGGGCTATTGGCTGTTGCTTCGGCGATTACGTTTCTATTCTTACGCCGCCGAAGGAGATACCAAGGTCCCAGACGGCTTACGGAAGACACGGGTACATGGGGCCAGCAGGATGCGCACAAAGACGCCACTGAACTGCCCGTTTCCCAACGCCCAGCCGAGCTGGAAAACAAGTCGATGGAGTTGAGGGAGCTCCCGGTAGAGCCACGACTATCCAGCCAGGAGCTTTCTCAGATGTGGAGAGCAGGCCACATCAGCGTCAATGCCATACCTGTGGAAGTTGCAGCAGATCCAGCCCCGAACGCAAGACAAGCAGCCGAGCGAAAGAACTAAGACTGTCTGCCAGATGTCCAGCGCTGGTCGAAGACATGGATGCACACTTGACATAGAAACAACCGAAATTTCTCTGTCACGTCATTCTACCCACGTCCGAGTCAACATGAAGAAGCAATTGGGGAGGTATTTCAAGCAGGCACAAAGCTATCGACAAGGTTTCGTGGGGGGGCAATCATCAGGGGAGATGTTCGCACCATGGTGGACTTGTGTCCTTACGGAGTTCTGCACTAGTCATCTCTGCTTGTGTAATAGAAAGCAACACAACGGGACGGCAATGCAGAAGCAAAACGCCTCGGTCCTCCAATTGCGTCGATGGCCCCGGTAGCCGGCGGCCTTAATCGGGAATAACGTGCCGTGAATCTGACTTCGTCACCCCGAGATGCAGACGCTGAATCCACTCATTCCGTGGATGGATATTCCACTGGCCGGGCTCGAGTTCTTCCATCAGGGATCAGCCTGGACGGAAACCTTCGGTTTCGGAATTCAGCTGTTGGCAGCAGCTAACATCTCGGATTTAGCTGGCCAGTTCAGGTCGCTCCTCTGATGCTGGTCTCCGCCCCCAAGCCCAACGCTTTCGCGGGGACGGATTAGGAATCTCAGATGCAAAGCTTGGCTTGTGGAGAACCGCTCTGAAGGATTTCCGTGGCTTATTCCCGCCGGTCTATTGACTAATATGGGCACAGCTCCTAGTGAGTGCGTTGGTTGACTGAATTGTCAGGATCAAGACGAGTTGGCATGCGGTCGAGGAGATTCGAGGTAGAGCTCCGAACTCCGGCGCTGAGTTGTGTGATTCATTGTTCTGGAACTTCATCCCGACGAATAGCATGAAGCAAGGGGTTCTTGCCGACTGCGTGGACAAGCATTGTTGTGATAAACGAATGGAGAGTCATGGTCATCCCGTCAGCCGCGTGGGGGCCGGCCCCGTCCATGCGAGGGCAGATCGACCTGACCGGTGTACAAAGAAAACCTGGTTATTCCCGTCGAGTGACTATTAGCTCCACTTACGCCTTCTAGCCATTTGATAAATGGGCGTTGCCGCACCTTGGATCGGAGCAAATCCTTCTCGAAGCTGGCTGTTTGGTTGAGTGTCAGTGATACGGCGACTTGTTGGGTGCTCGCGCCACAGTATATCAATGTCTTGGATTCGCAGCTACGATTCATAGCCCGCTCTTCATCAACCCGGCTGTCTACGACAATGGCCGCCGAAGAAAAGGGAGGTTCTGGGTCGCAGGGGCGGGAAGACTTCGACATTGTTCGCAGCGGTGGCCCTTCCCGTGACGAAGCGGACCTATCCTCGAGCGAAAAGCCAGGGACCGAGCAGTCTGAGACAACGACTCTGGACAGCAACACGCCAATCACGTATCTGTATCTTACCTTTGACACCGACTTGCCGTCGCCGCCTATGATACAACAGCCGGACCTCGATGGTCGACAACCGCCTCTATGCCCAGACTTGGCAACGTACACGTCTCCCTTGACATGGGGTCCTACTCATAAGAGCATCATGCTCATCCTATCATGTCTGGCGACGTTTCTGACAGCGTTCACAGCGGGTGCTTACGCTCCGCCGGCCAATATCATGGCAAATGACTTTGGGACATCTCGGCTCGTTGTGCTGGTGGGCATCACCACGTTTTGCATGGGATTTGCCTTTGCCCCAATGGCTCTCGCGCCCATGTCTGAGATATGGGGGCGCTATCCCATCTTCATCATCGCCGGCACCGTCTTTGCCATCTTCCAGGCCGTTTGCTCCGTCATGCCGGATGCTGCTGGCATGCTGGTGTCACGCTTCCTCGTCGGTACCGGCGGCTCGGTCTTCTCTGCGGTCGTCGGAGGCGTCTTGGCGGACCTATGGGAAAAGGAGGAACGAAACACACCGATGGCACTGTTCAGCGGTGCCGTATTGGCTGGGACAGGGGCTGGCCCACTGGTTTCTGCTGCGTTGATCGAGACGGTGGGCAGCAATAATCGTGCCTGGAAGTGGTCGTTCTGGGTTCAGGTCATTCTTGACGCTGGTCTGCTGCTTGCTCTCGTTCTTTTCTTCAGAGAGAGCCGAGCTTCCGTCTTGTTGTCCAAGAAGGCAAAGAAGCTTAATAAGTGGTATGAAGAATTGGAAACGCATGGCGTATACGGGCTATCCATCAGCAGCGAACTGGCTATCTTGGCGTCTGCTACGTCGAGCCAAACGACAATTACGCTCAACCCGAATGATCGGAGTAATACTTCCACATCCCGCTTACGACGAATCCGCTGGCTCGTCAAGGAAGACGAACAACGCGCTTCGTTGGGACAGATCGTCCTCACCTCCATCAGAAGGCCATTTTACCTTCTCCTCACGGAGCCAGTGGTCTTCTGCTTCTCCCTATGGGCTGCCTTTTCGTGGGGCGTCTTGTACCTCTCCTTTTCAGTTGTCCCCTTTCTCTACGGCGCAAACTTTAGCATGTCGAGCAGAGTGTATGTGGCCATGATGATTGCATCTGCGGTGGCAACCATTGTCGGCATCTTTCAGGAGCATCTCTTGAAGCACTCCCAGTGGAAGAAGCAGGAAGAAGGCTTCCAGTACTCTAACTCTAGGTTCTGGGCCTTTATGCGGAGAAGATTTCCGGCTGAAGCACCGGAGGCCAGACTATACTTTACCTGCATCACCGCGCTGCTTTTGCCCGTTGGCCTCTTCATTGCTTTCCTGACAACGGGAGGATATTCAAAAGCAATTGGTCTGGGCTTGGCGACCTGGGGCATATACTCCGTCTACCTCGCCACGTTCAACTATCTGGCCGACACATACCATATTTACGCCAGCTCTGCTCTTGCAGCACAGAGCTTCTGCCGAAACGTCCTCGGTGGCTGCTTTCCGCTGATTACGAGCATCATGTTTACCAACCTCGGTACCAAGGGCGCTGGGGCTATGCTGGGCGGGATTGCAACAGGATTGACGGTCATTCCTTGGGTGCTCCTCTTCTATGGGGAGAGGATCCGTGCGAAGAGCACCTTTGCCAATGTATGTTGCCCATATCCCTTCCCCGATGCGTATCGTCCGAACAGTTGCTGACCTTTCGGACAGACTCTAGTAAAAGCGTAATGTTTGGGCTACGCGATTAGGCGGCGTAATTGTTTCGAGATTTGTTTGGCATGAGAGCGAAACGACATTCCTCTGTGGGAGCACATTAGCGACTGCATACACACTAGATCACGGAGAAGCGATATTTGGCATATTAAGAGCGACTTGATGTATATAGACATACATGTATCCAGCAATATTATACACGGCATACCTCATTTCTCAATACTTCCTGTCCATAGCTACACTACTCAAACAAACCCTTACATCAAGTGTCCAGCAAACATCATCTGTACTCGATATAGTCCCGCACTCAAGGAGCAGATGTCGGCCTCGGCCTGCGCCTGGACTTCTTGTACCTCTCCAAAAGCTTGTGCACTAGTGACTTTTCGTAGCTACACCGCGAGGTTTTCGAAGTATTTGCCTCTTCGGTGCTTTCGACACTCTTCTGAGAAGGCCAGCTCGACCCCGAACTGGCAGTATTGTTCCTCGGGCGGTGTGCCGGCAAGGATTTGATAGACAGGCATTTGTATATGTTGGGGGCTGGAAGCTGAAACGGGCCTTCGGGAAAAATGCATGGCTCCGGAATGGCCTCGTGATCATCGAGCACAATCTCTCCACGGCCGTTGTCAACCATAGACTTTTGACCGCGGAGACGAGGCCAGAAGGTGGATGGGGCGACACGGTATGAGTGGTATCTCAGGGGCAGGATTTTCGACTCGGGGAAGAGGGTGGCTATGAAGGCGTTTGTGTATGCCTCGCTGAAGCCGACCATGCGGAGGGAGTTGACGTTGTTGCAGAGGCGGATGAGGTGGTTGCATATAGAGAGGTGCTTGTCCGGACAGTATAACGGCGGCTGTTCGTCTTCTTCTTCGGGGATGGTGTGGGAGATGGCGAGGGGGGTGTTTGGGTTTGAAGATGAGTCTGAGTCTGAGTCTGATGCTGATGAGGAGGATGTGTAAAAGGCGTATGAGTTGTTGTTGTTGTTGTTGTCGCTCATGAAGGAGATGTTGACAAGATCGGCGTCTTCGTCGTCATCGTAGTCGTCTGAGTAGATGTATGAATCTGTCTGTTCGCTTTCTGCATCTTGGCCAATGTACGATTCTTCAAGAGAGAGGTCCGAGTGTTCAAAGGATTCGTCTGGGGCGGGGGATAGTGCTCGGGCAATCATGCCGGGAATGTCGCACGAGGACAGCCTCCCTGATATTTCAGCTACAAAGGACTGATGATGAAGCTCTTCTTCTTCTTCTTCGACGACGACCCTGACAGAGTTCTTTGACTGGACGGAGGGAGGAGGAACAACAACAGATATGTCCTCTCTTTGGCCGTAAAACCGACGGCATGCGAGGATGAGGGACTCGAGAGGTGCTTCCGGGGCTCGCTGGAGCTGGGAAATGCTGAAGTTGTGGAGGAGGTGTTGGAGTTTGGCCGTGCAGGGGAGGAGATGTGCGGCTTGGGGGGAGGGGCCGAGGCCGAGGCGGGAGAGATCGATTTCGATGACGAGGGACCTCATGAAGGGACCGTATTTGTTGAGCCATGTAGTTGCGAGGGGATTCAGGTTCGGGGCGATGAAGGGGGACAAGGTGACGTGGAAGCTATGCTCTGAGAGAATCGCGATAAAGATGGTGGAATAGAAGTCGAATGAGACGCGCATGTAGGGGCGGAACGTGGCGAGGACCCTTTTCAGGGGTGTAAAGTCTGAGGGCTCCCAGCAGTCTTGGTTCCAGGGGAAAGCATTCAGGCTGATGGGCTTTTTCGATTTCAGCATCTCATGAGAAGCGACGAGGGCCTCAAGGATACGGCGACGAATGTGCTCGGGAAAGCTCTGCTAGGCGCGTCCCTGTGGCTTTACGTCGTCGTTGTTGCTGACTTGTTTTGAGTTGTTATTGTTGTTGTTGTTCCGTTTATGTAGCGCAAAGAACTTCTTTGTCAGGGTCTTTACGGCAATGGTCTTGTCTGGCTTGGCCTCTCCGTGCTTGTACTTATGGTAGACGACGTCCACGGTGCGATCCCATGGCGGAAGACAAGGACGACCGGAGAGCTGCTGCTGCTGCTGTTGGTCGTCGCTGCGAGAAGTGTTGGGAGATGTGGAGTGTTGCGAGACGCGGCTTGTGGCTCGTTCGACGAGGGACTTTGAGCGGGTGAGTTTGGGAGGGCTGCTTGATGCTGCGAGATAGTCAGCGCGTTGTTTGTATGCCTTCTGTGGGAAAGGTTGTGGCGAGGAGCGTGTGAAGTGGCTTGCTTGGTGGTGGGAGATGTGCCAGGCTTGAGAGAGGGTTGAACTTACTAGGTGGTGGTGAGGGCGGAATGGGAATGACTTCGCCGTCTGGAGAGAGTGAAAGGTCGAGCCAGGAGGTTTGGTCCATGGCGATGTGGGCGGGAGCAGGTATCGCGAGATCTTCCTTGGACGGCCGAGTCTGACGCATCTGCTGTGATGTTGTTGTCTATTTTTCGCCGGTGTTGTAGGGAGGACAGAAATCTACCCAAGACACCCATCTGTATGGGAGAAATTGCTCTGGGTTCAATGATTCATTGGGGCTGAACGGCCGTCGCTTAAGGGCTCGTTTTGACGACGCTGATGCCTGGGCAGCTGGCACCAGTTTGCCAGGTGACGAACGGGCGTTGGCACGGATACGGATCGAACAAATAACAGACAAAGGCCACATGATTTGAGGACAAGCTTTCCATTGCGGTTACTTTGGTACTGAGTAATAGGATAGGTAACAGACGAACGAGTATCTACCGAGATTCCAAACGAAACATAAAAAGAGAGCATCAAGTTAATATCAAGACGTATCTGCGTATTGAGACGAAGCAGTAGGTATGCAGGCACGCGCGTGAAGAAAGAACGCTTGATTTCCATTTTGCTAGATTTCGGGGTATCTATTTAGAGTCCTTCTTCTCCTCCTGCGCCTTTTCCTCCTGCGCCTTTTCGTATATCCAGTCGTTGAGGCCGTGCTTGTTTCTGTGCGCGCAAAGGGTCAGCAAATAAAAGCACCCACTAGAAACACAGGTTGATGCAAAACGTACCGAGCAATCTCAATCGCATAGAACTGCATCCTAGGGACTATTCCATCAAACGTCAGCAACTTAGTCGATCAAAAGCAAAACCCCAGTCAGGCAAAAAGAAAGCTCACCAAAGATGGTCGTGTCCTGCTCGTACTCGGCCTTGGCGTTGTTGCGCACCATGGTGCCGAAGTTGTAGTCGTCCACCTTCTTCTCGTACTTCATCATGAACTCGCGCCACCTCTCCTTGCCCGTCTTGCTCTTCATCTGGTCCTCGTCGATCGTGGCCGCCGGGTCGAACTCGGGAAAGGCCTCCTTGAGGTGCTCGTAGATCTCGTCGTCGATCTTGGTCAGTCGCAGGCTCGAGCCCTTGACCTTTTCGAGGATGGACCAGTAGGTGGCCATGTGCTGCACGACTGCTTGCGCGTTAGGCGGATTCATTCATGGTGTCTGCGGGATCATGAGCCATGCGTACCTTTGACGGCAAACTGCTTCTCCATCTATCAAGCAGGAACAAGGTCTTGTGTCAGCGAGATGCTCTCTATGTTTAAACAGCTCCAAGGGTAGCAACAGCTCCTCCATTGCTCAACGGAACGGTAGACGTACATCCTCCATGTTGCCCGCATCTTCGGCGTTAAAGTCCTTGGGCAGAGGACCGCCAGTTGACATGCTCTCTAAGGGATCCATTGTGACGGTTGTTGTTGAATGCTGTAGATGTTTGTATGGCGATATCCAAGTTGTTGACTGAGCTCAAACTGTTTGTTTGTCGCAAAATCCAAAATCTCGAGCGTGGGGCTGCAGCCGTTTGGAGGGGCAGTTGATGAGGTCAGTACAGTGTGTGCGACATGCCCTTACTGTCTCGCTCGCACAGTAAGTGGTTTCTTCCTGAAGCTTCTTGTCCGGTCGAGCAGATACTGTACCTACTGTGTGTGCTCTTCCTCCCAACCGCGACTCGTACGATATCTGCTGTTGTTGCCTTTGCCGCCGTTCTGTCGACTTCCAACACCTGCGATTCATCACTGTGACTATCGGTGTGATTCGTCGCTGCGGACTGGCGTTGCAGCATAACGGCGGAATTTGTGACGATTCCCGGAATCCGACAGCTTCCCCCGATTCGCCTGATGGCTTCGGATGGCGTTCGCATGTTGTATCGGATGCTGGGGCTTACCTATCTTACTTTACGAGCGCTTTGACCGCTATGCGTCCTCTTAGCCAGAGATCGTTGAAGAGAGGAGCTGAAGATGCAAGGCATTCGTCAGCCAAAAGTCAAACGGTCGGGCGACGATGGCGATGCGACGATGTGGCAGCAGCACGGACTCGAGTGAGTCAACTGCTACAGATCGAACACCCTTGCGGCGTGCAACTTTCCGTCTCGTCTCATAGCTCACTACCTTATCTTACCTACTAATTACCTACATTCCAGATCCAGCTGGTGTATCTACTAGGAGTCCGCTCTGTGGCCGGCGTGTTGGTTCTCGAGTCGCCTCTTGCGAACAATATCAAGGTGGAGATGGAACAATGGCGCCCTCAACCTTTATTTCCCCACCACGACGCCGACTCTCTGCATTGTCCTCGCACAGGCTGATGCATATTCGAGCATCTGCTCATATTCAAGTCGCTTCACGATGAGAGACAAATCCATCTCTATTGGCTGTGAAAATTATGGCTTTTTCACTTACTCCTCGTGATATCTCCATCCTCTTCGTCTCCCTGAGTCCAAGGATCCAATGCTTCACGAACCAGCTGCTCCCAAGACCTCCGTGTGATGGCTGAAAAAGATAAAGAGACGGCGTCTTCACCGGCCTCGACACAAGATTCGACATTGATCACTGATACTGGTCCCTCTGCCGGTTATCAAGCCACCAAACCCGAGTCTAAGCCCCAACGCTCCTCTTTCAAGCACCTCTTCTCCTTCACGAAATGGAATCACACGGCGCCACTGCTTGCGGCACTGGTTGCGTCTGCCGCAATTGCCTCGATCAAGTCCCTCCTGTCTGTGGTCTTGGGCAAAACCTTCGACGCTGTCTCCGACTTTGGGGTTGGCCATGGTTCTGGCAGTGAGACTCTCGACAATGTAGCTCACTGGGCCCTGATTCTGCTGGGCATGGGCATTGCCGATTGGGTTGCAAGCACGGCGCTCCTCTTGCTATGGATCATCTTTGGAGAACTGCAAGCCAACTCGGCTCGAAAAGTCATCTTTGAAAGTCTGCTGTCTAAGAAGATGTCATGGTTCGACTCGCTGGACCAGGGCATCTCCAGTCTGCTGGTCAGGATACAGACGCAAGTTTTCACTCCTCTCACGCTGTGAAGTGCAAGATCAAAGGCTAACTGCAGGATAGTCAAACTCGGGAACTCCAACTGGCAGCATCTCAAGTTCTCGGACTACTGGTCACGGACTTGATTGTCTCGGTTGCTTCACTTGCTATCGCCTTTTCTTCTTCCTGGAAGCTCACCCTAGTCCTCATCGCAACCTTGCCCGTCTCGCTTGTGATCATGTCAATAGCAACTCGTCGGCTGGACCCGGCGATTCAATCTCAGAAGCTCCATCAAGAGACTGCCTCAAAATTGGCCACCTCGTCTATCAAAGCAATCGAAATCGTCAAAATTTTCAACGGAGGCGATCACGAGCTCCGGCAGTATTACGAGGCAATCAAATTGGCTAGCAAACAATATCTCATTCAAGCCAAGTGCAATTGCTTCCAGATGGGCTATGTCGCCTTCTGGGTCATTGGCATGTTCGTTGCGGCATTTTGGTACGGCACCGTCCTCGTCGAACAAGGACTGAGCCCCGGCCATGTCATCACGACCTTTTTCGCAACTCTCACGGCATTCCAGGGGATCGAGGCCTTACTCCCACAATGGCTGGTTTTGGCAAAGGGCATGTCAGCAGGGTTGTTCCTATCATCGCTATCGAACCAAAGTGATGACAAGACTGGCAACACTCAAAGCGGCCGCACCCGGCCGGCGGCTTGTGTCGGCAACGTGGACCTGGTAGATGTCCGTATACTCGAGTGCTCTGCTTTCTGCTAAGATTACTGACGATGGTCTCCCGCAGGTCACATTCGCATATCCGTCCAATCCCACAAAGGCGGTTCTCAATCGATCATCCATGTCCTTTCTGCCAGGCCAGCTCACGTTTATTGTGGGAAGAAGCGGATCTGGGAAGAGCACAATCGGCAATCTCATCGCTCAATTCTACGATCCGTCCTCGGGGATTGTCTGCTTAGATGGGCATCCACTGACAACTCTGGACGAGGATTGGGTTCGATCCAACGTTACTCTCATTCAGCAATCGAGCGTAATGTTTGACGATAGCGTCTTCAACAATGTGGCCGTTGGCTTTGGCGACCCAGAAAGTGTATCGAAGGAAGCCGTTTCGTCAGCTTGCGAATTTGCATTGCTGCAATCCACAATCAGCAGCCTGCCTCAGGGTCTCGAAACACGCATCGGCCCAAGTGGAATACAGCTGAGTGGAGGCCAAGCACAGAGACTTGCACTTGCTCGAGCAAGGATTCGAGATCCAACTGTCCTCATTCTCGATGAAGTGACAAGCAGTCTGGATCAGGTCAATCGGGGCCTGGTGATGGATGCTATTAGGGAGTGGCGCCGAGGGAAAACCACCATCATCATCACGCATGATGTTGATCAAATCGAGGATGAAGACTTTGTCTACGTCATGGACAATGCTTCTCTGGTGCAACAAGGGCTACGGAAAGAATTGGACTCGCTTTCCACAGGGCCATTCATAATGCTGTCCCGCCTAGCTCCCATTGAAGTAAGGCCTCCTTCACCGACTCAGAGGGAACGTACTGCATCTGGTTTGCTCGGCTCGACTAAACGGACCACCTCGACTATTAGCGAAACCTCACATGACAAGGCACTATCCATGTCAAGTCTCTGGCACAAGGAGCTCAACAGTGACATGGCAGACCCGGCCCGGAACCGGTTCTCTCAGTATAAGGCGCTGGGAGCTGGCACTGCCATTGCTTTGGAAATGAGGAAGAAGCAGATATGGGAAGGCTTTGATGTCGGAGAAGAACCTAGAGAAATTGCACGATCTGGATCGTTTTGCGAAGCCGAGAAGAGACAGTCTTCCAACACTGTTGACGAAGTCTATGGATCACCTCGCAGATGCAGTTGCCCGGAGCCTGGTCGAACGCCAACTCCAGACAGCGACTACAGCATTGATCTTTTTGACGATCAACGATATAGCACAGATGACCTGCTCTATGTTTTTGGGAAAGCAGAACGCCGGGAGGGCATCCCTGGCCTGCGCCTCGCTGCCACCCATGTAGCACCCCCAGTCATGGACGAGGGTATCATCACAAAGAACAGGAGGCCCAAGCCGAGCACTCTGCTGAAAACACTAGGTACTGTGTGGCCAATACTTAGGGCGTCCGATCGAGCAATCTTCGTTGTCGGAATTGTGGTGTGCATCATCGCTGCTGCGGCAACGCCGATATTCTCATTCTGTCTCTCACGGCTGTTTGGGGTGCTGTGGCTGCCAGACAACAGGGCGGCCGAAGCGAAAAAGTGGGCGTTATACCTGATGGCTACAGGCATTATTGACGGCACTGCCACTGGTTTTGGTCACTATATGCTCGAGAGAACCGGCCAGTCTTGGGTGAATGCGCTTCGCCTGGAGGCTTTGAAGAGGATCTTGCAGCAGTCAAAGTCGTGGTTTGATAAGGAGTCGAACTCAGCCAGCCGAATCAACGAATGCCTCGACAGGGACTCAGAAGAGACGCGAAACATTGTCGGGCGATTCATCCCCCTCTTCATCAGTGCTGTTGGCATGATTACCGTCTCCGTGATATGGGCGCTCACAGTATCCTGGAAGCTGACTCTCGTCGCCCTCGCACCCTTACCCCTGATTGTGGGAGCCGTCAAGGGGTATACCACTCTCAGCGAGAAGTGGGAGGCCAGGTGCAACCAAGGAGCGACTGATGCTGGTGCTCTTCTCAACGAGACTTTTGTCAACATCCGCGTCGTGCGGGCCCTGAAGCTCGAGAAATATTTCAGTGCAAAGTACCAAAAGTCGATGGCGCATGTCTTTGGCCTGGGAAAGCGGAGGGCAGGCTATACCTGCGCATTGTTTGGGCTGTACGAGTCCATGAGTTTCCCCCTGACAGCGCTGGTCTTCTACTATGCCACCGTGTTACTGACTCGCAACGACGGCGTGACCCTCACTCAGATGCTGCAGGTCATCAACCTGCTGCTGTTCAGTATCGGAATGTCGGCCGGTGCCTTGGATGGCATGCCCCAGCTGACAATGGCCCAAGCAACCGCGACCCGGCTGCTAGGCTACGTGACGATGCCCATTGAGCCCGAAGAACAAGGAGACAGAGGAACTAAGCTTTCGAACCCCTTGCCCATTTCGCTCAGAGACGTGGAATTCACATACCCGCAGTCTCCCAACTCGCAGGTCCTCCGCGGAGTCTCTTTTGACATCACGCCCGGAAGCTGCACCGCCATCGTCGGCTCTTCCGGCTCTGGCAAATCCACAATCATCTCCCTCCTCACGGGCCTCTACCGTCCGTCAAACCACACGGCATCATCGCTCACATACGCCGGCATCCCCTCTTCGGCCCTCAACACGCACCATCTCCGCTCCACAATGGCCTACGTCTCTCAAACGCCGCGTCTCTTCCCGACCTCCATCCTCGACAACATTGCCTACGGCCTCCCCCCCGCCTCCTCCCTCCGCAAAGAAGCCAACATCCACGCCGCCGCCAAAGCGGCCAACATTCACGACTTCATCGTCTCTCTGCCCCAAGGATACGCCACCCCCGTCGGCGAAGGCGGCATCGCCCTGTCAGGGGGCCAGGCACAGCGCCTGAGCATCGCCCGCGCGCTCGTCCGCCAGCCACGGCTTCTGGTATTGGATGAGCCGACGAGTGCGCTCGACGCGGAGTGCTCGGGCATGATTAGGCAGACCATCTCGGAGCTGGTAGGTAGGGCGCGGACGAAGGGGCAGGAGGAGATGATGGCGATTGTCATGGTGACGCATACGCCTGAGATGATGCGCATATGCGACAACATTGTTGTGATTGACGGGGGCGTCAAAGTCGAAGAGGGGACGTATGAGGAGCTCATGGCGGCGAGGGGAGCGTTTCGACATCTTGTTAGTAGGGGGGGATGGCACGGCGGGGAGAAGTCGTGATTCTGCCCATTTGGCTCTTTCTACTTCTCATCATCCAGATACTTCTCATAATATAGAATCCATTTCAAAGTATGAGGCGATTCAGTTCGATAGGTTGAAATGCATATATAGTCAAATTCCAGTCTTGGTATATCATATTCTCAGTTACTAAACTAAAACCCATGTGCCCTCTTGAAGAAAATCGTGATATCCTGAATCCTCTATCATGTCTCCAATGCCAATGTATAGCCACATAATACATGTAATACATCCTTTCATAAGACGGGCGTTCCCCTTTCCAACCAACCTTCATCCCCAATCATCATTCTCTAACCTGATAGACGGAGAAAGACATTATGTATATAATATCCATATAGAGCGCCCCAATCACCCCGGAAAAGCATATAGCAATGCGATTCGCCTAATCCCAACATGTATGTATATGCGTGCATGTCCCATGCTCATGTCGCCAGCGCCATTGTTACCCAGCTCATGAGCAGCATCGGAGGGAAAGTAAGAGGAAAAGCTGCTCTAGGTAAGAAGCCATTCGGACAAAAATAGTCAAGTAGAAGAATTATAAGAAGAAAAACCAGCAGCAAAACGTCGTATAAAAGTCCAATGTTCATAAGAAGAGATGAGTGATCTATCGCCTCTTCGACCTCAGCAGCCCCTCCCAGGAAATCCAGTCCCGCCTCGGCTGCTCCCTGGTCCTGGCAGGAGTCGGCCGACTCGGCTCAACCCAGGTAGCCCGTGCAGGCACCGTAGGCCTGCGAGCCGATCTGCTAATGGAGCCACGGGCATCGTTTCTCCGGGTTCTGATGAAATATCGGAGAATGTACGGGTCTTGACTTGGCGGTATGTTCAAGTCTGACCGTGGTGTGAGGATCGGATCGTTCTTCAGCGTGCGCGGATGGATCTCCAGCATCTCCTTGTCTGCCAGTCGGCCCAGTTTCGCAGCATCAATCAGCGCTTGCAGGTCAATTTCCCTCTTTTCGGATATGGAAGCTATTGTGGAGTTCTCGGCTAGGCTGCTGCTGTTGTTGTCGTTGAGAGTAGGCTGTGACTCGGTGTCTGACATGATATGGTTCGCCTCTCGTGGAGGTGGGTTTGCAACTGACAATTCCGTCTGGTGGGCTAAAGCGTTGTTGGATGAGATACCCGAGTTCTCTACAGACCCAAGCTCTCCTTGAGAGGCATCGCCGGACCTCTCTTTGGTTCTGGCAAAGATCAATGCCCAGACATTTCGAATCGGAGTAGTGACGAAAAGGAAGAGCTTCTTCACACCGCGGAACAACTCCAAGACGAGACTGTCAGGTACTTGGCGGATCAGTGCACCGAGCGGAATCGTCAGGCTGCCAAACAAGATGCTCCATCCCCACTGAGCGCCCGTCAACGGTTTCGTATCAAAAGCTTCACCTCCCTTGAAGATGATGAGGAACTGGCCGAGAATCGTAAGGAGCTGCACGCCAATGAACCACGGATTCTTCAGAATCCCTTGGTACCAGATATCCAGCTTATTGTCCACACGCCGGCAATTGTGCTGGTTGAAGAACTGCATCCAGACATAGATATTGAACACCAGCGTTTGTAGCTTTTCAATCTCATGCTCGGTGCCGGGATTGAAAAGGTCCCAGCCCACATAGTGCACCAAAAAGACCACCAGCAGCTGGTAGATGGACTGACCGACGATCATCTTCCACATGGTGATGTTGATGATCGGCGTGTTGCGAGGCTCGGGTTTCCGCATCAGGAAATCCGGCGAAGGATGGTCGGTAGCAAATGCGAGCGACGCGAAGATGTCCATGATGAGGTTGATCCAGAGGAGCTGTACAACCGTGAAGATCGAGTCGCCAACGAGCTCTGATATGATTGTAGTGATGCCTGCGGTTATGTTGATGGTAAATTGAAACTGCAACGGGGTTAGTTCAAACCAAGAAATCGTGGTGCCTGAGGGTTCGATCGAGGTTGCTCTCTTCTCACCTGAATAAACTTCTTGACGGCATCGTTGACTGTCCGGCCCCAGCTCAAGGCCCGGACTATAGATGCAAAATTGTCGTCAAGAAGAATGATTGAAGCAGCTTCCTTGGCCACCTCGGTGCCCTGCAGACCCATAGCAAAGCCAACATCAGCCGCCTTGAGGGCAAGTGCATCATTCGTTCCGTCGCCCGTGACTGCCACCGTCTCCCTCATCTCTCTCAGGCGTGTGACGAGCAGCAGCTTGTCCTCGGGACTGGACCTCGCCAGCACCTGTAGGCGCGGGATGATGGCGTCGCGCTGTGACGGCGTCAGCTTCCTGAAGGTTGGCCCGTCCATGGCAACGCCGCCAGCAGTGTAGATGCCACATTCTGCTGCGACAGCCTTTGCCGTGAGGAAGTTGTCGCCCGTGACCATGCGCACGAAGACGCCGGCATCCTGGCACTTGCGAACGGAATCAACGACTTCGGGCCGAAGGGGGTCGCGGATCCCAAAGAAGCCGATGAAGACCATGCCAGAAGCCAACCATTCCAAGTTAATAGAGGCCGGGTCGTCGTCTGGGTGCAGAAATACCTCGTCCTCGTCAAAGTCCCTGAAGCTTATGGCGACCGGGCGAAGCATGTTGACCGCATAGTCGTTGATCGTTTTGCGAAAGCTCGCCCTGTCCGGTTCCGTGAGCCGATCGATGGTGACTTGGTACGTCGGGTCGGATACTATGAAGGCACAGTACTCAAACACTATTTCGGCAGCTCCTTTGACCAGCAGCCGGTATCTGCCATTGGGAAGCTTCAGCAGGACGGCCATCCATTTCCGCGTAGAATCAAACGGAAGCATGGTCACGACAGGAGTGTTGGCTCGCTCTTCCCCGAGCCTTCCCATGCCCAAGTGATCCCGACCAAACTTGAGCAGAGCCGTTTCAGTGCTGGATCCAACGAACTCGGCTCCCGCAGAGTCGTCTCTCTCGAAGGCAGTGGAATTGAGGGCTATGCTCTCCCTGATCAATCTCTCGACTTGGGGAGAGACGGTCGACATGAACTGTCTAGCCGAAGGGAGCTTCGTCACCGAAGAGGAGCCCCTTGAGCTCGCACCAGTGACAGGAACCTCCAATTCTTCGAATCCGCTTTCAAGCCCGACGCGGCCGGCAACAACGGCCATTTTGTTCTGCGTGAGGGTCCCTGTCTTGTCCGAACAGATGGACGTGGCATTGCCCATAATCTCGCACGACCGAATGAGACGAACGAGATTGTGGTCCTTGAGCATTCTAGTGGTTGCAAATGCCAGGGCAATGGTGACATTGAGTGCCAGTCCCTCGGGGACGGTGATGACTACAATGGTGACAGCCAGCATAACGATATGGAGAAAGGCCTCGGCCTTTTGTGTTGGCCTGGCGTGCTTGTGCTGCGGCAATCGAACCAGGAACCGGATGAAGAGAATGCAAAAGTAGATGGAGCCAGCAACGGCACCAAACAGGATAAGCTGCTTGCCCAACTTGCCCAGTTTCGCCTGGAGAGGCGTCTCCTCCACGTCCTCTCGCAACGACATGAGCGTCATCCCGTGGGCTGAGTATTCTCCGACGGAGAGGACCAGAAAGCGACCAACACCACGGCAGACAGTGGTGCCGCTAAAGATGAAGGGATCTGGCTGGAAAGCTCGAGAGCGGTTGCGGTCTGCCGGAGCTGTTTTGCGGACCAGCTGAGTCTCTCCCGTGATGGACGACTCGTCGATGTACAAGCTGGACCCCTGGATCAGGACGCCATCGGCGGGCACGACCTCGCCGGCCTCGATATGCAAGACGTCTCCCACCATGACATCGTATATAGAGATCTGCTGGATCCTGCCAGAGCGGAGGACCGTCACCTCACGCTGTTGCTGTCGCTCGTTAAGCTTCTCGAACCGGTGATTCTTTTGCCAGTCGGTGGCAGCGCTGGCCAAGACGATGACGACGATGGCGGCCACGACCGTCACGCCGTCCACCCACTCGATGTTCGACGTGTCCTCGTCGGCTGTGAGAGACTGGTAAAGGCCGATGGCAAGGGATATACATGCTGAGATTGTCAGCAGGATAATGAGCTTGTCGTTGAAGGCAATCCACATGAGCTTGAGGAAAGACTTTTGCCGGCGTCGAGGCAACCGGTTGGCGCCAAAGATGCGTCTCCTGTCGATGAACTGCTGGTGGGATTCTCCTCTCGGAAAAGTCAAGCCTGGGGCAGCGAGCGGCTCCTCGACGGTAGACAGAACCGGCACACGATCCTCGCGAGCAGCCGCAACGGCCTCGTCAAACTTGATTGTGCCATCGAGACTGGCCTCGTCGGCGCTGAGACCCGTGGTTACGTCGGTCCGCAGGCCCAGCACAAGGCCGCGAAGCCCGCCAAAGACGTCAAGGGCAGCAAGGCTCCTCTGCTTCAGCAGCTTGTGCAACTGGGACGGCGTGAAGGCGAAGTTGTTTGCCGGCAGCGGCTGCTCCGCCTCGAGCTCGGCGACCAGCTGTGTCGCCTGCTTGCCGGCCTCGGCATCGACATCGACGTCGACATTGACATGGTCGTGGTGGCGCGTCACCGGGACTGGCGTGATGAGTTGGTCGTCCATGTGCGGGAGCCCAGATGGCAGGGCCGGGTTCGGGTTCCTACGAGGGCATCTCTTGACGCTGTTGTCGGCAGCGGAGTTGGAGTTGCGAATCCCATGTCCTGGCCTTTGGGGGCCGCCCAGCAATAAATGACAAAGGCCCTGCTGTCTCTCTGTTTTTGCGAGGTCCGGGATCCACCACGAGAACAGGCGACGCCCTGGGGGGGTGGGTTGGGGGGATTTACAGCGCTCCACGCTGCGGCGCCGGGGCCGGGCTGGCCGCCACAGGGGAGCTAAGCTCGCTGGAGCCTAGGCGTGTCAGGCGCCGCGAGGCCACTAAGCAGCTTAAGCCGCCACTGAGTGACAGGTCCGGGTGCCAAGCTGGGGCTGCTGGACGGAGACTGCAAGGGTTCGGGTTGACGAGCCTCCATTCCTCCACCTACTACTAGTAGTACATACAAATCCATCCCATCTACCTTACCTATCCTTGAGGTTCTCTCCATGTCTCGCGAGTCCACCATCTACCTACCTAACATCTCGTCCTGGGCTAATTCATGCAGCTTCCAGTCCAGGGTCATTTTCAATCGAAGCATCACGCAGCATCGAGATGGCCAACAAGCCGCAACACCGAGCCAAACGGAAGGGCCGCGCTTTGGCTGCCGGCTCTCTCCACTCTGGCACGTCAATCGCGAAGCAAGTCCATTCACAAGCAGTCTCTCTGCATCTTGGCAGGCCCCTTCTCAGCCAATCTATCCAGGGCAAAAGTCGGGTCTCAGAGTCATTGGCCACTCAGCGCTTCCAGAGATGCAGCGGCTTGGCTGCTTGGCTGCCTCACGATTCCATCCGGGACTGGCTCTCGACACTGACCTTGGCGAATTGCCCATCATCGAGAATTTAGTACACACATCAGAGGATGATTGCAGTAGTATCTAGTCCGATTGATAGCGAGCCCTACGAACGAGTCTGCGGAGTCGATCTGAAATTCGAACCAGCCAATCGAGCCGTTTTGGCCCCCAATTTCCTCCGGCTTGTCTGGCAAAGACGACTCGAGCTCCTCCACTTTGCAGGCCCCCTCGGTAACAATGCGCTTGGTAGTGGCATTCGCACTCTGTTCAGGTCATCTTACGAACGATATTATGACGTTTCCATTGTGCCCTCTTGCACAGAGTGAGTGCCGGCATCACCGCTTCTCGTGACGGGAGGCACCAGACAGGCCCTTTAACCGCCTCGGCTGGGGTAGACTACTATGGCAACTCCACAAGTGTGTTCATCTTATGGAGTACGAAGTCCCCCAGTTGCGACTGGCGATCAAGAGAGGCTTGCAGTGCCCCGTTGGCCTTTATGGTAGGAGGCGCAAAGCCATCAGCCAGCCGTGGCATGGCTTGCCATTAGGGCCGCCCACCATCGAGACCCGGATTTCTGGTGCCCTTCCCAAAGCCTTTCTCTTTCCGACATCGACGCCTCGATACAATTGGGTCCTGCTGCTGATCAGGTAATGCACCAATGTTGAGCTAATGGCACCAACCATACCAAGACGCCATCCCGCCTGGGACAATTGTCCGAAACTCCGAGCATTTCTGCAACACGGGAAGCAACTATTACATGGGAGAAACAGAAGGATAGAGGAGGAGAGAATGGAAGACAAGAATGTGGCGAGGCTACGAAGTCGTTCGACAGTCTTTGTTTCCTGGCTTGGGCATCGCGAATGAGGGCAGGGAACGACAGAAGCTTTGGATCGTCCCGAGTCGCTCCATAGGAGGATCACGACACCACAGCCAAGCTGCTTGGCGCTGACACAGCCCTCCGCACATGTCCGAGGCACAGCGCCTAGCCCGAAGCCAAGCCGATGGGCATGCAATCATGCCTGGCCGTGGGGGAGGAGGAGAAGAAGCAGGAGGCAACCGAAGCTCTCTCGTTGGGCGATACATACCAGAGCAGATTCAACCCACCGAGCATTGTCTCATTGGGATCTCCAAAGGGCCAGTAAACGCTGACGCTCCGCTTCGGTCAACGGCGGTCAGAGCGCACAATTGCATATGCAGCACCACAACCGTCTCCGAATACCGAGGACGGCGGACATCCTCCCCCTTGGGCATCGAGGCGAGAAGCCATGTCTTGTCGATTGCGGCCTCTCGCTGGATCTCAATCGCTTCTCTCCGAGACAGTCGCTAGATCACGCACCCATGCGGTGACACAGCACAGTGGCAACGAGCAAAGAGCCCCCATTTTGTTCTTCTAGCTTCGCTCAATTGCAGCCAGCTCTGCATTGCGGCAGCCGCTCATCTGTACAGCGTGTTGGCTTCCCGGGTTTGCTTACCCAAGAGGCGCCGTCGCCGCGTCACTGACCGGCTTCAGCTGAGACGAGGTGGTATTATGGTCTCTCTTCGGCGGTCAACCTGAGCCAAACTCTGGCTATTTGTCCGCATTGCTATCATTCTATCCGCCTTCAGCTGGTCATCGTGAGCAGATTCGTCTACATGTCCTTGTCTTGGCTAAGCAAGCTTCCCAGAGTGAGACTGACCTACGCGTAAAGATGCTCTGTTTGCTCGCGCGTCCCGGCAACTTCACTGTGAAGGAGAGTCTGGACGCTATGAACATGGAAGGCAAACGCTTCTACGGACATGCTTCAAACAAGGAAGAAAGTGGCCAGGCAGCAAACGGCGTGACCCGTACCGCTTCTTCAAGATTCGACACCGCGGATGGGCACCATGTCTTCTTCGTATGCTCTCATCATGCATGTTTCAACAACCTCGATCCTGTTTCAGTCACCCTCGGCAGAAGATTGCCAAACAAGATAAGCCGCCCATCATGATCCGGGCCCTCGGGGTTTGCACCCAGCCTGGGTAGTGAATATGGAGCCGTTGGAAACAAAGCAAGTCGAATGAAGCTCACGGATATCTGCATTACACAAGACACGGCATCTTTATATCACTGCTGCTGAGGTTAAAGCTTATTCACCATGAGTCTGACCTTAAGCTTCAATGTCTAAAGTATAAGTCAATGCCATCTGGTATCTCCTCCTCAGGTGGCCCGGCTTCATGGACTGGCTCGTGCTTCTGCAGCTCAGGCATCGATTGGGTCTGCCCACGCTGTCACGATGTTTCTCACGCTGGGTCTGGCCATGCTCCTGACAGCGACGGTCTTTCTTCTCGGTACCAAGGCCCAGCCTTCCGTTGCCGGCATGATATCACCAAAAGTCATGATCGTATCCATGGTATGTCGCCTCCACGCCTTCGCCTGTCTACTCGCAATCTGGTTACTCGCCAGCCAGTCATCTTCTTAACTTAACACATCTACACTTAGTTTCAGCCCGAAGCCCAGGTATGGTACGACAACTTTCCCCAGTCCGGCCTGGGCAACCTCACCTCGCAAGCCATCGCCGCCCCAGGCCTCTCCATGCTCTTTCCATGGGTCTTTTGTACGGAGACAGGCAGCGTCTGTCAGATGACCGTCGGCGAAGGTGAAATCAACTCGGCCGTCTCCATGACCGCCCTCATCCTCTCCGGCAGCTTCAACCTGACGCAGACGTACTTTCTCCTGGCCGGCATCGCAGGGGTCAATCCTCGGTACGCAACCATTGGCAGCGCGGCCTTTGCTCGATACGCTGTCCAGGTTGCTCTTCAGTACGAGATTGATTCCCGATCTCTCCCCGACGACTGGCTCACGGGCTACATCCCCTATGGCCGTGCCCATCCGTTTGAGTATCCCTGCATCACATACGGCACCGAGGTCTTCGAGCTCAACGTGGACCTGCGAGACGCCGCCCATGCCTTTGCCCAACGGGCACAGCTTCGAGACGACCGCGAGCCGCAAAGATACCGACTTCTGTATTCGGACATGGGCGCGTCGTACAGCACGGCCGTGATGCCCCCCAGCGTGGTCAAATGCGACAGCGCCACAAGCGACGTCTACTACTCGGGAGGCCGGCTGGCGCAGGCGTTTGAGAACACGACGGCCCTGTGGACCAACGGGACGGGCGTGTATTGCATGAGCGCGCAGGAGGACAATGCGACGCTGGAGGTGCTGGTGCGGGCAGCGATTGAGGGGCTGGTTGATTTCAGCCGTGTCATTGCCATGCGGACAGGTAAATTCAGATGTTCTCCCCCCCCCCCTTCCTCTTATGACACTTACGTATACCTCTTCACCTACCCCTACCCACATCCCTACATGTATTCGCACGAGTATCGTCAACAAATGCATCTTCATCTACCCATTCATGCAGCAATCCCCTGACTCACAAGCTCAAGGCTCCAACTTTGACCGTCCTCCCCCCTCCCGCTCCGACTGGGAACACCTCACCCACACAGACCAAAACGGCTTCCACATCGCCATCGCCAACCTTTACGCCGCCGGCATCGAAGTCGTCCGCGGCATCCTCGACGACTGGGACTGCACATATGCGCGGGGCATCGCGCCCTCAAATTACATTGGCGACATCTTTGGCAGCCTGGGCGGGCAGCCCGATTTCGGATTCGGCAGCATCACGGGCGGGAGGAGACTCAAGCCCGCCGCTGCGTCGTCTTCTTCTTCCAGCGGAGGAGGCGGTGTTGGTGTCAGTAACTGGACGGGGAGTGGCGAGTCTTTGGCCGGTGTAGAGATGGCGAGGAGGAGGCGGTTTGGGGTCAAGGGGGCAATGAAGATGTAGGGCTTTGCACTGTTGTCTGTTTGCTGTTCTGTTGTTTTGAGGTATGTAAGGCCTTTTTTTTTTTTTTTTTTTTTTTTTTGTGTGTCTGTTTGGGTGGTCTACTGCCTCGAGTTGTGTGAATCTTTTCGAATGTTCTGACTGCTGCCAGTGTCTTCAATATATGGATATCTCATTTGTTGGCTACATCTATCAATGCCAGTAGTCCGTATCAGTTTCACATCAAACCTACCCATCATTTTTTTTTCTTTTTTTTTTTTTTTTTTTTTTTTTTTGCCTGGTAATTTTCACTCACACTCTCGTTCTTTCCATCTTGCTACAATTACACGTGATAAAAGGAAATGGTCCTGCTATAAAGAGAGACTTCAGAAGATGTTCTACCAGCCATCCCACTCATCACGCGGAACAGCAACGCAGAGCGCCTCCCAGCGAGCAGCCTGCCAGACGACGGCCAGATGCAGCGCCAGAAACAGGAGCCTCGTGCCCACGCCCGTCTGGCGGAACAAGCTCGTCGCCAGCTCGCCGTGGCTCGGGCGCTGCCGCGGCCCAAGCGCTACGTTGCCGGCGGTGCGGACGTTGACGTTGGCGGCGGCGGCGGCCGAGCTCGAGTGGTGGTGACTTGTCGTCGTCGTCGGCAGTCCCAGGTCCAGCACGGCGAGCAGCACCAGGGGCCCGCCGACCTCGAGCGTGGTCATGTACGGCCAGCACGGCCGGACCAGGGTGGCGAGCTTGACGAGGAACAAGCCCAGACGGCCGAGGTACTTGACCGTGTCTGGGGTGACGCCTGTGATGGCGCAGAAGCGCATCAGCAGGAGGCCTGCTCCGTGCGGTATCGTGGAGAACTGCTGCGGGGGCGGTGCGAGGAGGAGGGGTCCCTCTGAATGCGCGTGGCCGTTGGCTTGTAGGGTAGAGTTTCTCTGGTCAACTGGCTCAAGGACGTGCGGGTCATGGCTACGGCTTTTGACAATGGCGTTGGAGGGCTCCGGGTCGGCATGGACGAGGCCAGAGGCGTCCTGCATGAGGCCCTCATCCCGGGGGTCCGAAGCTGGCCAGGGGCCATCACTCTGAGGCACGCTCAGGCTGCGCGAGTGATAGCCTCGTCTAGGATCTGTTGTACTATAAGATCAAGTGCTGTCAGGAATGCGGGTCAGATGGACTTACCTGGTGTGGGCGTGCTGGGCCCGGCTGGGGAATCCAGGTTCTGGACTCTGCTTCCTCGCAGCCCAACGGCAGGGCTCGCGCTCCGGTCTTTGGTCATTCCGTCAAAGTAGGCTTCGCTTTTCATCGCGTTGAGGACTTCGTTGGCGCTGGGTCGCTCGGCGGGGTCGAGAGCAAGCAGCTTCTTGAGTAACATGTAGAGCTTCGAAGGCAGATCCGGCCGCTCGCGCCGCTCATCTTGAAAGCCCGTCCAGTCGGCGATCTCGGCTCTCAGCTGGTCTACGTCTTCCAGCTCCTCCTGAACGGCGTTGGCAGACTCATAGGGGAGTCTGCCGAAGCACATAAAGTAGAGAATCATTCCAAGGGAAAAGATGTCGGACTTTGTGGTGAAGTTGCCATAGTGGCCCGTCTCGTCCAGGCGGAGGACCTCGGGCGCGCAATACGAGATGGTGCCCGTCGTGCCGGTCGATTTCCTCACCACATGCTCTGGCTGGACTTCGCCAAAGTCGCTGATGAGGCAGCGCAGCTTGCCGCCTTCTCGGTGCAACAGGCAGTTGCTCGGTTTGAGGTCTCGATGGATGTAGTTTGCCGAATGTAGATATGCCACGCCGGAGGTGATATCCTTGAACAGGGAGTAGATCTCTTCGACAGGAAGCCTTGCCCTGTCTGACAGGCTGTCCCGAGTCGCATCGATTTGGCCTCGCGAGCGCCGGCGAATGCGCTCCTTGAGCTCTTCCTTGGTAACTTCCTTTGGCCCACTGCCAATCACATACTGGTGAAGGTCGCCTCCGTTGCAGTACTGTTGGAGAATGAAGGCGCAGGCCACGCTGGGCCCAAACATGGTCAACTTGACATCCTCCAGCCAGACATGCCGATAGGAAACGAGGTTGGCATGAGAGAGCTTAGCGAGGAGCTCGACTTCGATCAGCACCTTTTCGAGCCACGCATGGTCATCACCCACGGGGACCCGCTTGCAGGCAAAGTGGCCCAGCTGGCAACCGTCAATCTCGTGGCGCACCAGCAGCACCACTCCCTTGCCTCCCTTGCCCAGGACCTTTTCCTCCACGAAGAATGTTTTGAAGTAGTTTGGACTAAAGGCCTCCCTCTTGATCCTGCTTCCTTCGGACTGTGGCACGCCCGGCGCGCTGGAGACGAACTCGGCCTCGTCGTCTACAGACGGCGACGTGCGGACTGACGAGCCGCGGGCACTCGACGGAGGCCTGAACAGGCGACGGATGAGGCTCGAGGGAGTCTGGTCGGCCGGGTTCGACTCGACGCTTCCGGCACGAAGCATGCGAAAGTATTCCGGGTCGACGTACGGGTTGGGATCGACGTCAAACTGGTGGTCGAAGGGGCGCTCCGACGGCGACCCCAGCGGGCGATGGCATGTCGGGCATTCGGGATGGCCACGGATCTCCAGCCGCTGGGAGCTGGTGTCGCGCACTACAACGGCATTGCGATGTCGCCTGGTGTTGTCAGCTGTTAGCGACCCGGTGCTTCCTCTCTTCCCGGGGAAATGGAGCGACTCACAGTACAACCTCGCGGCCCTCCTGAGGCTGGTATGGGATCAACGACATAGCGACAGGCTGCGAATGTCCGTCGTGAGGAAGAGCGCCAGCATGGCGAAGCTGCAGGGAGGGCAGATTTGTAGCAAAAGCAATTGAAGGCGATGCAGGCGGATGGTGGAAGATTGGAGAAGCTTCTGGGATCGTGGGATGTGATGAAAAAAAAAAGTCAAGGTGGCGTGGTTGTGCTTCCTTACTCCGTACATGTACAGGGGAATTGAGATCTATGCCTCAGTGCCGTAAGAGCACAGGTCGAGGGCAGTTCAATGAGCTCCGGTGGCGACGTAATTGATGGCGGGGCCCGACAGCTGGCTGGGCCGTTCTAGCGGTGCTTTAGCGGGCGCTCCACTGAACCTGACAGGCTGCAGCAGCCCCGCATCGCTAAAACGGCGATGCAGATGCTCACATCAGTGGAACTGCCACTGTACCTAGGTATTATTCTCAATAGGTGGATGTACATACGTGGACCGTGGAGGCGATGGAGGCGATC
Source organism: Trichoderma reesei QM6a (assembly GCF_000167675.1). NCBI lineage: Eukaryota > Fungi > Ascomycota > Sordariomycetes > Hypocreales > Hypocreaceae > Trichoderma > Trichoderma reesei. Next base: position 888,509 of record NW_006711157.1, on the reverse strand, counting down.
ACGATAAATGGGCAGATCCAGTATTGGAGGCGAATGCCTACATGTATCTTGCATTTCCCATCGGTCTCTGGAAAGCCAGACGTCTTGCATATTCTGAGTCTCGCCCTGGCATCCCACCGATGGAACTGTTTAGGCTAGGTACGCAAGTGCAAAGAACATCGCCGTCCATGGCGTGATATCGGTCCATGTTGCCAGCATGGCCCTACCGTATCCGAGACTCCCCGCGGCTGCCCTGCCTGGGGCTTGTCGGACGACATCTGCTCTCTCTCAACGCTGTGCATCATCGCGATTCCCTTCTGATTCGCCATGGACCTCCGGCAAGCATGTGATCGATGCCACGACAAGAAGCTCAGGTGTCCCAGGATTTCGGGCTCGCCCTGCTGCAGCCGCTGCGCAAAGGCCAATGTCGCCTGCGTCTTTAGTCCGCCATCGAGGCCATTTCGCCCTCACGAGCCCTTGAACCACAGCCATGAACACAGTCATAGTCACAGTCACAATCATAACGGGGTAGGCGTCAGCTTTGACTGGCTCGATCTCATGAGCTTGGAGCAGCAGCAGGAGCAGCAACAAGGCCAGCCTCAACATCCTCCACCACCAGTCCAAACCCTCTCCGAACGGCTGGCAGCTCTTCTGTGTGCCCTGGACCGCATGCTCCAAGCCGTACCCTCATCCCTCGACATGCATCACGTCTCAAGGCAGCAGCTGAGAGAGTACGCCGACACCGTGGGAACCGGCTTCGACCTGCAGTCCACCCTCGACAGCCTCCTCCACCACGCCCAGGATCTCGCCTCCCTCTATTCCGAGGCCGTACCCGCCTCGTTCAACAAGCGCACAACCGCTGCCGAGGCCGACGCCCTCTGTGCCGTTCCGGACTGCGTACACCAGGACCGCACCTCGTTGCACACGACGCCGTTGCCCAAGCTGGACCACGCCCTGTTGAACCTCGTCATGGCGTGCCACATCCGTCTGCTCGATGTCATGGACACTCTCGCAGAGCACGGGCGGATGTGCGCCTTCATGGTGGCCACTCTGCCGCCGGACTACGACCCCAAGTTTGCGGTTCCTGAGATACGGGTGGGCACTTTTGTCGCCCCTACCGATACGGCTGCCTCAATGCTGCTCTCTGTTGTCGTGGAGCTTCAAACGGTGCTGGTGGCGAGGGTCAAGGACTTGGTGGCCATGGTTGACCAGGTGAAGGATGATGCAAGAGCGGCGAGAGAAGCAAAGGTCGTTCGTCTGCAGTGTGGGATTTTACTGGAACGAGCCGAGTCGACGCTTGGAGAGTGGTCCAGGTTCAAGGACGGGCTGGTCAGTGCCAGACTGCTGAAGTGAGTCTCTCATATGGACGGCAACGGTGAGGGATTGGCAGTTCCCTACAGTGAACAGTGAATGCCGGGACATGTTCTGCACGACTAGAACTCGGATATGATGTCTGATCACAGCCGGAAACGAGGGGCGACAGCTCTAACGCAGTACGGGGCTGATGCTCAAGGAGCAGCCGCAGCCTGCATGTACTTCGCACGTTACCTTACCTACATGCAGTGATTGGCCGGGCTCTTCGATCGTCTCTGGGGCAGCATCCTCTTCTCTAACCCTCTTGCGAAGCACTTACAGCTCATGCTTGAGATGTGGATATCGGAATCTGAACAGAACTTGTGCCGTCATGGGCTCGCGAACCCAGCCCACCTGCATGTCTTGAAGTCATCAAAAACAGACGAGCTCGACACGCGTCCACCCTCCCTATGCTTCGCGCACTTACACAAGGAGATAACATCCACTATCGCCGTCCAACAGCAAATCAAGGCCGCCCGAGGCTCCATATCGAAGAGATCAAGATTTGAAGCTGTGCCACCCTCTTTCGCACTTGTAGTTGCTCCGGTGAAGATCTCCACCTCATGCAACGGAGACGCAGCTTTGGCGAGGTTCACGAATAGGGAGGTATCTGTCGGTGGTGTTGTACCAACTCTGTCCTCCACAGAGACGATACGTGTAACACAGCTGCTATTCGGCCGTCGCTGTTGTCCGTTTTTGTCAAACTCCGCGGTGCTGCTGTGACTGGTGACCATATTGGTTGTTGTTCGAAGAGAAGCCTCGTTTTTGCTCGTGTACTATTAGTAGTAGTATGTCCGAAAGAGATGTTGAATGGCACGGACAGGCATCATCGTACAGAGCACAAAGTAATACGGAGCACAACGTGAACGTACATGTATTTATTCCGTAACAAGCGTTTTGCTACAATATGTCATGCCCAGCATCACGTACCGAGTACTAGTATGCAGTACATGACTGCCACGTCCTCACAACAGCCGTGTCGAAGCATTCCTCAGGGGATGCCGCATCTCCCACTCGCCAAACCCTATAAATAGCACGATAAGACGCCCAACGCAGTGTCTCACCACAAAAAGCGGCCGACGTCGAGGGGCCTTGCCGGCATGTGATCAACAGCGAGCTGAAAACCAGACAGAGCGAGTACTAACCCCATAGTACTACTAATGCCAGCGGCTCGAGATCTGCGTGGCTTATCAACCGAGATTGATGCGTGTTGCTTCTCCCACGTCCACCACGTACCTAATCAACGCCTCTTTCTACAATATGACCCCTGAATTATTGTAACTCTCATACATCTGGCCCCACACCTTGCATCTCTACAAGCAAAAGGCTTACCCTAAATAAAAAAATTTAAATAAATCTACCATAAATTATATAGCTAGAATATATATCTTTCTTTTTCTATCACTAATAAATAAGCTATCTAAATAGGCTTTAATTATATAGAAAAAAGAGTACAAAAACAGTACATGCATAACCCTTGCTTAGATCTAATTTATCCTTGTTACGCACATGATCTCGATCTCCGCCCAAGTAGCTCAAAGTTCCTTCTTTCTCCAGTGCCACGATGCCTATTGGTCAAAGCCGCCTGCGAAGTATCGCAGTTACAATAATACAGGGGTCATACTGTACATTACGACGATCACCCCTCTTTGGCAGACGCAGGTCCATCCCTTGACAAATAGAAGAAGAAAAATGAAAGAAGAAAAACAAGGCTTTTCAAGGGACTGGCTTAGAAGTAGTACATACATACACTCACTTTGAGGCCCCGTCCCGGTGAGACAAGCCGTTACATGGGACGCACACGCAATATCAACGACACCCTGATCCAGCCAATCGCTGCAATTGAAGGCAAAAACAAATGTCTCGGAGAGATATCCACGATACTAGTATTATGCCTTTCTTCGCATGTTGGGCCTGTTCAACCGGAGTCCGTAGGTGACCCGAGAAGAGAGGCTCACCGCGGCCTCGTGCTGCCCCCCCTTTAGCAAAGGATTAGAGGTACCTGGTACTACATACCTAGGTAGGTGTAGAAAGCCTCATCCGTACGCCGTTTGTTGGTAGGCCCTGAAGCCAACAGTGCCGACATGTCCAAAGCATCGGCCGAACGAATGAGTGCCGCTCATTGGGCGCAGAAGCATGGTCGAAGGAAGGGTTTGCCGACGATGTGCGTGCATGACACGCGGGTACCGGTGCCTGAGCGAGGATTCAAGTCTCGCGCCTTCGCGCTTTAGCAGATGGCCGTTTCAAAGCAAAGACACGCATATTCATCTGTTCCTACAAGAACCTGAAGAATTGATGGAGTATTACTCGTACTCAGAAGCGTATGCGTGCTATGGACTGGGCACTACCTACCAGGTACCTACCTACATACCTAGACAGTTGACCTCCGAGATGTTGCCAAGCTGTGCACCGGCAATCTAGCCGTGGCATGGCAGATTATGTAGCCCCCAAAGGACAGGGAGCCTCGATTCCTGGGACGCGGCCAGACGCTGTTGGTTGGTTCCTAGATCAGATGCACACTATCTACAGTATAACGGGCTTCTCAAATGCCCAAATCGAAAAAAAAAAAAAAAGAAGGACGCTCCATCCCCCATCCACCTACATCATCATCATCATCTACACCACCTCTTCGGCTCGACTCATCCGCCGCCCAAGCGTCTCCCTGCATCACTCGAAACCTGCCCTTCCAGCATGTGCGCTCCCCCCGTGTCCAAATGGAGTACTATTACAGTACACCGGGTTAGCATCACTCGCCCAGCCGCTGATAGGGAAGCGGCCCGTCCTCGTATGTACTACTACTGTACTTTGCAAGGAACGCAGCTCCACCCCGCCGAAGCCATCGACAACCCCGGACTGGGTTCACGGCACTAGTAACAAGATCCAATGTGCCAGTAAGGTAATAAGTAAGACGCAGCAAACATGTCTAGCCCCCCTAATTACAGCCGTCCTCCCTTTTGTTAACTAGGTAGGTACTTCTTCAGGTTAGCTTGGGAGGCCATGAATCGACGTCTTGTTTTTTTCTTTTCCAAGTGATGTCCGGAGACTTCCCTGGTAAAGATAAAAGTACGCGTACGGTAAAATACTTCCTGGCATGTCACCTCGACAAAGATCTGCAGCCGTGCATAAAGACCGGTGAAGGAGACAAGAGACAAGAGACATCAAACGGGGGACAGGCCGTAGCAGTATAAGACAACCGGCGCTGATGGGAGCGGCCGACTCGAGATCGGGGCGGGTATTCGGCGCCACCAACGCTCCCCCTAGGGGAGGACAAGATATGGATGGTAGCCGTTACTATGACCAGTGTGAACCTTCATAGTAGTAGTAGGTAGCACAGAGAGCCTCGCAGCCGAGAGGAAGAGATCATGGGGAACAAATACCGTGTCTGGAGAGCGGATCTGGCAGCGATTCAGGGAATGTCAATGCGGACTCTGGCCCTGGCCGTTCCCCCCCCCCTGGTCGAGATCCGCATTCTCGTGGCTTGCGTCTCCGCTCCTAGCTGCCGCATTCTGTCTCTGTCCTGTCTTGCCTTGTATGACGAGGAGGTCAAGTGCATGTATTCACCCTCCCGTCTCTAGTGCTACTATTACGAGTAGTAATAGCTTCGTAGGTACGTTCAAAAGACCCTGTCAACGAGAGAGCCGTGCTTCCTCTTTGCTAGTAGTATCCCGCAATCTTGAGTCCCCTCCTCCCCCGTCTCCGTCTCCTCTCGGAGCTTGCCCTCTTCACCTTCATCTTGGTCCTTACATCCATCTCCTTCAATCTTACTCCATCCCCCATCTCTCTTCGTGACGCTTGGTCCTCACATGAGCGCCCTCCTTTCATACACGTGCGGCTACACACCCAGGACATGCACCGCTGACGAGGAGCCGCAACTCAAATAGCCCCGGCACTGGCAAAGGCCGAGCACCTACTGCTGGGCTCTCCTCTCATCCATCCTCTCATTCATCCTCATCCTCCTACTATTACTTTCCCTCCCAGCAAATTGCAAGCGGGAGCTGGTGCTGCTCATTGGGTTTAGCGTTCAAGGTATGTAAGAAGCTCAACTTTAGCTCCTCTGGAAATTCCTTTTGGGAGGGCATAATCCCGATCCCGCACGGCTTATGCCCGATGCTCGTTCCTTGCAGAACATCCAATGAACTCGTTTCCCTCTTCCCCTTGGAGGATCGAGAACAATGCGAGCCATGAAAAGCAAAAAAAGTCAAAGATGAGAGACAAGGAAATGGACGCGGTAGAAAGGATGGGAAAAGCAAAAAGCAAATTTTTGATATGAATTGGAATGAAAACATGGGCTTACATCTCATGCGACGACGCCTTCCTTCCAACCGTCGCATTTACACCCACTCAACACTATAAACACCATCAACATCAACATCAGACAATGCCGCTAACTTGACGAGAAAAGCACACCAAACACAGCCAAAATGGCCTCCTCCAACACACCCACAGAGTCTCAATCACAGTCTACCCTCACCATATCACCGCCGCACCCACCCACGGACGACAAACTCGACCTCGAGCCCAAGGCCACTTACATCTCCAGAGATACCGGCTCTTCCTCCTCATCCTCCTCCTCCTCCTCCAACTCACCTCCCGATCCCGCAACCGCCACCCTCGACCCCGAGAAGCAAGCCGCCCTGGTGCAAAATGCATCAGACCCCAGCGATGACGAGAACCTCGTGTGGTGGGACGGCGACGACGACCCCGAGAACCCGTACAACTGGCCTTCGTGGAAGAAGATCCTCAACAGCGCCCTCATCAGCGCTCTTTCGTTCATCACGCCCTTGGCTTCATGTATGAGAACACACTCAACAACACCAAACCCACACTCCCATATCCAGCACCTTCATAGAAACTGACTTTGACTCCTTCTTCATCTTTGTAGCCATGTTCGCGCCCGGCGTCCCCGACCTGATGCAGGAATTCCACAGCACAAGCCAGGAACTCGCCGCCTTCTGCGTCTCCGTCTACGTCCTCGGCTTCGCAGCCGGGCCCATGCTCTTTGCGCCGCTCTCCGAGCTCTACGGCCGCTCCATCATCTACAACATCACCAACGTTGGCTTCATCGGTGAGTCCAGCTTTGAACCCACCATCCCCTGAATTCAGAGCCTAACAACATACACACCAGTCTTCGTCATCGCCTGCGCGCAAGCCCCCTCCATGACGACGCTCATCATCTTCCGCTTCCTCAGCGGCATCTTCGGCTCCTGCCCCATCACCAACGGCGGCGGCTCCATCACCGACATGATCCGCCAGGACCGCCGCGGCGCCGCAATGGCCTGCTTCGCCATCGGCCCGCTGCTCGGCCCCGTCGTCGGCCCCGTCGTCGGCGGCTTCATCACCACGGGCCTCGGCTGGCGCTGGGTCTTTTACATCATGGCCATCCTCTCGGGCACCCTGGCCCTGCTCTACGCCCTCCTCGCCCGCGAGACGTACGCCCCCGTCCTGCTCCGCCGCAAAGCCGACCGCCTGCGCAGCCAGACGGCCAACCCCCTGCTGCGGTCCAAGCTCGACCCGGGCCTCTCCCACGCCGCCTACCTCCGGCGCGGCATCCTGCGGCCCTTCAAGATGCTCGTCCTCTCCCCGATCAGCATCATCTGCGGCGTCTACGTCGGCGTCGTCTACGCCTACCTCTACCTCCTCTTCACCAGCCTCACGCCCCTCTTCATGGAAATCTACCACTTCAAGACCAGCTACGCCGGCCTCACCTTTCTCGGCATCGGCTTCGGCAGCATGATTGGCGTCGCCTTCTTCTCCCTCACCAGCGACAGCAACATCAAGAAAAAGGCTGCCGAGGAGGCCCTGGCCGCAGAGGCAGAGGGCCGCGCCCCCGAGGGCATGAAGCCCGAGTACCGCCTCTCGCCGCTCATGGTCGGCGCCGTCGTGCTTCCCATGGGCTTCTTCATCTACGGCTGGACCGCCGAGTACAAGGTCCACTGGATCGCGCCCATCATCGGCACTGTCGTCATTGGCGTGGGCGACCTCATCGTCTACATGGTAAGAACCCTCTCTCCCCTCTCCTTTCCTCTCCTCTCCGCCCAACCCCCCCCCCCCTTTTTTTTTGACCCCAGCAACAACATCCTCCCATCATCATGCTAACCAGAGTCAACGGCAGTCCCTCCAAATGTACCTCGTCGACACATTCACCGTCTACGCAGCCTCCGCCCTCGCCGCCAACGCCGTCATCCGCTCCGTCGCCGGCGCCGTCCTGCCCCTCGCCGGCCTGCCCATGTACGACCGCCTGGGCATGGGCTGGGGCAACAGCATCCTCGGCTTCATCGGCGTCGCGCTGTCCCCCGTCGCCTGGCTCTTTCTCAGGCACGGCGAGAGGCTGCGGAAGAGATTTGAGATTAAGAACTTGTAGTAGTGAAGAGTTTTCCTGCTCTCTTTCACTCTTTCTTTCTCTTTTCTGCTGAATTTGTTCAAATATGCGTTTGATGGCGTTTGAGATCTGTATAGACGGGATTTAATGACTATCTTATTTCTTGTTGATGTTCTCGTTGTTATTGTACTTCTTCTTCCTGATGAAGTTATGAGGCTGCCTCCTTTTGGCTTGCCCTTGACGCTAACTTTCACATATATCCATGCCTACCTGTAAACTCAGCAGCCGCACCCTCGCATCAAACTCAGCAGCACAACGAAGCGATCCAAAATCCATTCCAAGTTATAGCAATGGAGCTCAGGTATATACAGATCTTCATACAGAGGTTTATCGAATCGGAAATGGACACACATGTCTGGAGTCATCACCATCGTCAAATATTCGTTGAAACCAAATCAAATCACAAATAAACTGAAACACTGCTGCAATTGAAAATGAAATAAAATAGGTATGCATCGTAAGGCGTGATAGTTTTATTCTTCGGTCATTAATGATACCGGCGTGTATGCAACCGCCTCATAACCTAATAACAGGCCGTACCTAGGGCCTTTTGCCTTGTTCCGTCATGGCCGTGGTCAAGCACTCTTTGTTCGTTTTGGTCTTCGAATGTTCCCTTTGCCGCCCCCGAGTTCCGTCATAACAAAGAAAAAGAAAAAAAAAAAAAAGCTCAGAATTCCATTTTGTGTATCCTTTCCCATTTCGTCTACTCCATCTGTCCAATGCCCAGGTGGTCGGGGTCAGCGCGGACAATGCGCAGGGTGTTTGTGTTGCCCATGCCGCCCTTCCAGCCCTGGACGACGACAACGGTGTCGCCGGCAGTGAGCGTCTTGAGCTCAATGGCGCGGGTGACGGCCCACTTGATGCGCTTGTCGACGTCCTCCTGCCAGTTGACAGTATCAAAGTCGGGCTTCTGCTCGGGATACAGGAAGGGGTAGACACCGCGGTACAGGTGGCTGAATCGAGAGGTGGTGGGGTTTCGGGTCACCATGAAGATGGGGCAGACGGGGCGGTACTTGGACAGCAGGCGGGCAGAGTCGCCAGAGGTGGACAGGACAATGATGCCACCGGCGCCGAGGTCGAGAGAGGCGCGGACGGCAGCCATGGCGCAAGACTCGACGGTCGAGACGGGGCGCTTGACCAGAGTGCACATCTCCTCAAAGTGGGAGACGTAGGGGATGGTGTTTTCAGCCTTGAGACTGGCCTCGTGCATCTCATGAATGGACTCGGCAGGGTAGTTACCCTTGGCAGTCTCGCCAGATAGCATAACACAGTCGGCGCCATCAGTGACGGCGTTGCCGACATCGCTGATCTCGGCACGCGTAGGTCGAGGGTTCTTGATCATGGACTCGAGCATCTGGGTAGCGCAGATGACGGGCTTGCCGGCAATGTTGCACATGGCAATCATCTTCTTCTGGGCGGCGAACACCTCGGCGGCGGGGATCTCAATACCCAGGTCACCACGGGCGACCATGACACCGTCGGTCTCCTCAAGGATCTCGGCAAAGTTGTTGAGACCCTGTCGGTTCTCGATCTTGGCAATGATCTGGATCTGCTTGCCCTCGGGGCCCAGCACGTCGCGGATATCCTTGATATCCTGCGCACGGCGGATAAATGAGGCAAAGACCATGTCGACATTGTTCTTGACACCAAACCGGAGATCGGCCTTGTCCTTCTCGGAGAGAGCAGGCAGGTCGACATCGGTGTTGGGCAGGTTGACACCCTTCCGGGAGGAGATGAAGCCGTTGTTGCGGGCGCGGACCTCGACGGTCTGGTCGTCCTTGATGCTGAGGACGTCAAAGGCGAGGACACCGTCGTCGACGTAGATGACACGGCCAGGCTGGATCACCTTGGTGATGTTCTTGTAGTCGACGTACCTATGTGAAGCTGTGTTAGCAGTGGCTCACCGTGCGAGTCATACGATCAGGGCAGGTGTAGGTGTTGAAGGCATAGGGCATCAATCAGGTTCCAAGCAGAGCTGCCCATTGTGCAGTCTCTAATGTGGCCATGCCAGATGCAAGGCGGGGTGTATCTTTGTGTGTCCGTGTCCCCCCTCATCTCTTTACCCCTCCCCCGCCTCAGGTATGACAGCAAGAAAAAGCAGCAGAAAAAGAGTCTCTTACATGTTCTGAGTGTCGCAGGCCGTCGCGTACTTCTCGTCGGTGGTGAAGTTCATGACGGTGCCGGCGCTGATGGGAATGTCCACGTCGCCGGCCGTGTTGCCAGTTCGAATCTCGGGGCCCTTGGTGTCGAGGGCAATGGCGACGGGCCGGCCAGGGTGGGCGGCGACAGAGGCGCGCACATTGTCGATGACGGACTGGTGGTACTCGTAGCTGCCGTGGGAGAAGTTCATGCGGGCGACGTTGAGGCCGGCATCACGCAGCTTGTTGAGGGCCTCGACCGAGTTGGTCTTGGGGCCGATGGTGCAGATGATGGAGGTGCGGCGAAAGTTGCGGGCAGGCGTAAAGGCCGTGTTGAGCGAGGCCAGCCAATTGATGCGGCCGCCGGTTTCCAGGTGCTCCTGGGCCGTGGTAGCCATGATGCTCTGCGTGCGGGAGATCTGGGACATGGTTAAGAGGGTTCTTCCGGCTTCGCGATAAGGTACTGGAGGAGAAACAAAAGTCAAGCCGGTCGGGAGGGGGGGAGAGAAATCAGCAGGTGAGGCTCACGAGTCAGGTCTTCGTCAAGCTCCCGTGAGTGAAAAAAGAGACGACGATAAGGCGATGCGTGCAAAAGAGATGCAGACAAAGGGGCAGATGGACCAAAGGCAGACAAGGATGGAGAGGGAAATAAATAAGGGAACAAGGGCGGCTTCGACGAGGGAGAGAGAAAAAAAAAACAACCTGAGCTGCGGGAAGGCGAGCCAAGATTAGGTGATGCTGCGCGCTGAGTGTGCAGGTGGTCTGGGGTGGAGGGAGGGGGGTGGCAGAGCCGGCAGCCGTCAGTGGTTGGATTTTTTTTTTTTTTTTTTTTTCTCACTTCAACCTCACCTTTTTTCCCCTCTCTCTCTCTCTCTCTCTCTCTCCTCTCTCTATACTGTACCTAGCAATAATAGCTCATGGTCTCACAGCAACGCTCTGTGAGCCAACCAAGGGCCCGGATTGGCCACAGCAGCCACGACAAAGCACGGCATCCCTCCGTTGGTTCGCTGCTCCCATGGCGGCCGCTTTGCTCCAACTCAGGCGATGCTGCCCCTCCATCCTTGCCCTCGCCTCGCCAGTGAGGGGCATTGAGTTGAGCGCTAACTGAGGGGCAGGCCAACGTGGAACAGCTGGGATAAGGGGACCGGCCGCTAGTCTCACCGTTATCTCGTGCTGCCACGGCGTAAAAGAAACAGGCCTCAGTATGTAATTCCTGGGCCAGGGCCGCAAACGGACGGCGCCCGGAGTGCAGAAGAAGACTGCGGCCTGTTCTCGGACGGTCTTTTCCTCTTTTTTTCTTTTTTTGCCTCGTCTTCGTACCGGAGCCCTGCAGGGCTGCACGTAGGGACCCAGCTGTGGACTATCGTAGTAGTAATGCCGTGGATATCACTCGGCGTCAGATATTACCACTTTGTAGTAATACCGCCCATCAACAACGACGCTACCAGCAAGGGCATCACCAACGCCATTTTGGTAGCTGGCAATGCCTCAGTCTGGCCTCATCTTGCCTTGCCGTACTTTCTCATGAGGCATTTGCCATAAAGAGTGCCGCCGGTGCCGCGCCCAGCCATCGCGCTCAGTACCGCATAGGTACTCATCCTCGTACTCGTACTTTCTGCACTTTTCGTACGTGATTGAGCAACTCCTCCTTTCAATGCTTTGGTCAAACGCCCCTTGCTGCTAGGACAAGGGACGGCAGCAGCCCTCCGTGTTTCGGCCCATCTCAACAAAAAAAAATTGAGCCTTTCTCCCCCACGCCTCACGCCGTTTTCCTAGCGCCGGCTCGGCAAAATAGTAGCGACAAGTTGTTGAATGAAGCGCGAATCTCGGGGAACGAAGCGGTGATCTCTCTAAGCGCGGTGAGTGTCTTGTGATGCGTGTATCAGATGGGCAATCCAGGCGTGATGCCAAGGCCCGGGCAATGATTGCGTCTTTTGGCTGTCTCTTCGATCGCATGAAGCTCTTTCCTTTGGCTCCCACATCATCGTGATATGTATGCGTACCCGTATGTGCTAATTCGGGCAATTGTTAGCACGCAGTCCTATCGAGATACTCCGTCCAGCTATCGGGCCTGTTCACCTCCCCTCTGCCCCTCCATCCTAATCGGGCTTAGGTGGGCAGAGTTAGTAGCCTTCTTCAAGCTTGTGAATGACTAAGCCATCAGGCATGGATAAAGCTGATTCAGCACCAAGCTCCAAGCTTGGATCCGGAAGACGAGGCGCCGATCTCCGAAAACTCATGGAGCGCTCGCACGTGATGCGTCAACCTCAGCTGTTCCTCCAGCCGCCTCCGAAGCTGTATTAGCCTCTCACCGTTGCGACACCCCTTGCGAGCCTTCTCCAGATACCCACAAACGACACCGACGCCCGGCTCTTGCATCTGATTTCGAAAAGGGAAAACTCAGGCATCATGGTGGTACGTCTTTCTTTCCCCCAGATCCCAGATCCCCCCCGGTTCGTTGCTCTCGTGCTGGCGCCCTTCGGCTCGCGATCGTTTCTCTTCTCTTCTTGAAGGGACCGCTTGCATTCCGGAGTTCCGCGCCAGATTTCGCCTGCATTTGACTGGCCGTTCTAAGAATCTGCTCGCAGCTTCTCGACCTGCTGACGCTGGGCCTCTGGTCAAAGGTTGGACGTTTGACTCACTATGCTTTTGACGCCGTCCTCCGTAAGAGAATTCTTCCTTTTCTTGGTCGTGTGGTGGTGTATCCCTGCATGTGTGCTGAGATTTTGCATGTGACAGTGTCGGCTTTCCTCGCTGGCGTGAAGCGCTCGACCGGCCTGACGTGAGTTTTGTCGCTTCCCCATCGATCGAGTAATCCTAATCGCAATCGCAACGGGCTAACGGGGCCTCCAGTTTCAAGAGCGACAAAGTTGCCGGCGAGAACAAGGAAGTTTCCAAGTGGATCGACAAGTACCTCGGCGTCGGCGAGTGGGTGATGGACCAGTCCGTTGCCATTGCCGGCTCCAGCGGCTTCTTTGAGCGCAAGCGATGATTGTCGTGGACATGTCATATCCTTTTCAGACTACCTCCCGTCGAGTTGTCGAGCCCAATCGTCGACATGCGACCGGTTGCCGAGCCATTTATCAACCCATCCTAACAGTCTGTCGGCCGGGAGCTCTTGTCTTGATTCGAAATGAATGCGAATGGGCTGGGATGCTGGAGGGGCCTCGTCTAAGGGAAAGGTCCTAGGAGGATGAAGTTTGGTTTCGAGTTATCATGACGGACGAGCCGTGCCAACGTCATGTTTCTGTTTGGGCGTTTGATGGGAAACACTTGGGTGCTTGCTTTTGTTACTCCGTGGCTTTTGATTTGAATGCAGAATATGATGAGATGACCCAACTCGCAAAATTCAAGAAAAATTGAAAGAAAAGAGAAACTCTGCACACTGACGAGATGCTGCTTGGTCGTCTTATTCATTCCTTCCACCCGGTTCAAATTCTGGCTCGGCGGCGTGGTCCACAAAGGCTCGTCGTGAGTTGTTTCCACTTAGCCGAGGTTACTCGGGGCCTAAGATTCTAGGACCCGATGTACTGTACGCTCAACTGGGTTGGAAAGCAGATAATCAACGAGCTTCAGCGACAATCCTTTGTAAAATGAATAGAAAGTCAAATCATCGCTTGATATGTTCTACTTCTTGGTCAACAGGCTTTTGCCACGCTAGATATCATCATCGTCAAGTCATGAAAGGAACAAACCACCACCAGGCCAGGGTATTGTGATTCCCATCAACTAGATATAGTCCGCCCACCAAAGAAACGCACACGAAAACAAAAATCCGTCGCTTGTTGATAACCAAAGACCCTGTGAAACCAAGTAGAGAAAGCAATCCGACAATATTCACCTTCACACGTGTTCCACCAGAAATTCCGGCGGCACCTCGTTCTCGCTGCTGTTATCAGCAACAGCGGGTTCATCCCTCGCATCATGTTCGCCGCCGAGAAAGTCTGACGGCACCTCGTTGTCGCTCTCTTCATCAGCCGCATGACTCTCCTCCTTCTGCGTGGCAGGTCGATGTCCTGGTTCTGCCTCTTTCTCAGACGCATCTCCGCCATCGCCGGGAAGCCGCTTCTCAGGGGGGTGTAGCAAGCTGTTTAAGACGTTGTAGGCCTCCTTGAAGGCTTCCAGTTCTGCGCCGATAGCACAAATCAAGAGGTTCCAGCGCTTTTCTTCGGCTTGCCTCAATTGGTCTTCCAGCTCTTCAATCACTTGCTTCATTCGGGACAGCTGATCGGAGAGAATCTCCTCCTGCGAGGGCACCTTGTCTTTGCCTTTCGGGCTTGAAGATGATGAAGACGCCGCGGTGCCACCCTGCATCGCCTCTCGCAAATCTGCCTCAAATGTCGAGACCAGCTGGGTGACCTTGTCCCAGACCCGGCCCCCTTCCTCCAACGCTTGGCGATCCTCATCGATACGCTCTTTGCAGCGCTTCAGCACTGTCATCTCCGCCGTCCACCATGATCTTGCCATTTCCAGCGTCCGCCGCTCGGGGATGAGGCGCATGAACTCGCGTCCTCCCGAAGCGGCCGGGTCTCCGTCAGCCTCGCCGCCCTGCCACAGGAGGTCCTCGTCAAGCGGTTGAATGGGAGGGTGCTGCACAAATGCATTTGCTTCGTTGGTCACATCTCGTAATGCGCCGTAGTATCCGCTGAGTCCTGCCTCTCTCTTATTCTTGATGTCGTCTATTCTCTCTTCCAGTGTGCGGTGCTCTATCCGCATTGCGGCCAACTTCTCCTCGAGCAACTGTATCTCCTTGCCTAGGGCATCATGCTGCGTGTTCAGGTCGCGCAGCTCTCTCGCTAGCGGCTCGTCGCCGTTCTCTGTCAGATCATCCAGCTCTGCCTGTATGCCGGTTTTCCTGCTGCCTAGCCGGTCCAGGTAGTTGAGCGCATCTTGTCGCTGCATCATGGCGTCGTCCAGGTGAGCATGTTCGTCTTCCTTGAGCCTCGTCATGGATGTTATCAACTCCCGGAGAGCGCCTCTGGTCGACCTCAGCCCTGGCGGCTTATCGTTTGCCGGCTGTCTGATTGGCACCACGTTGCCGTCGCGGGTGGCCCGAGGCGGCACATAGAGAGAGCTGGCCATCTTCGATTTGGAACTTTTCGTAGAGTAGAATGTGCTCGTCGGAGTGCTACTCCCCGTGCTTGATTCGTCATTCTCGTGGCCGGTTCCAGCGGCCAAGGCGGCGGCTTGCTGATCGAGCAGGAGCTGAACCTCTTTCTCCAAGGCCTTCTCTTGCCTCCGCAAGCCTCGCCAAACGGAATCGGAAGTGTTGATAGCAGCTTCACGCCTGTGATCAAACAAGACGCTGTTAGCCTCGGTCGGGCTGCCACCGAGAAGGCTATATGGCGTAGGTTTCTTGCGGCCTGAAGGGCCAACCGAATCGGCCCTGAACGACTCCTTGCTTATCAACATCGATGCTGTTATCGGCGGCGGTGGACCAGCAAACATCGGTCGTCGGTTCGGCTTCACGTTGTGAACCGACTGGCTGGAGCCGGACTTGCTACGCCATGTGGTCGGCGAGACCCCACGCGACTCGGATGGTTCATCATAGTGGGATTGCCAGGCTCTAGGCAGGTCTCCCTCGTTTGACGAGGCATCGTCGGGTCGAGGGTCCAGTTCGTTGAGTTGGTATTCGCTGGGAAGTCGTTTCGGAGGGTTGTGGAGAGGCAGGATGGGCGAATGGCGATGGGGGCTCGTCATGCGTTCGAAGAAGGCCATCCCGGCGGTTGCGCAGAGCTGGTCTTCGTTGTGGGTTATGCGGGAGGATGATGGAAGGCGATTGGCAAGATAGCGGCGAAGGCAGAAGAAATTTGGGCAGCAGTCGATTTACAAGAGCATCGGGTAAGTTGATTTGACGGTGACACGAGTATGAAGCATCATTCAAGTGTGCTTTGTTGAAGCTGCTCACGAGGACAGGTATTGAGGACAAGACCGCGGCATGTGCTTGGGAGCTTATCGAGACGCTATCTGTACCTACTCTGCACTGTGCAGGTGGGCACATGTCGCCATAGACGCTGTAGACGAACGGCTGGCTAAGGCCGTATCAGCTGATCTATGCCGCACCGTGAGTTGCATTACGGAGCTCTGGTAGCTTCTTCTCGCCCGCTAGGAATGATCGAGTGTAATGGAACCTTGTGCCTCGAAGAAAGCCGTCCAATCATGCTATGACTTTGTAGTAGCTGAATCTTGCGAAGAGAGGGACTTCAATCTGTATGATCCAAATGGGTTTCATCATGATCATGAGAGAGGCCGATCCGCACAGGAGCTCAATCAAAGCAACTCGAGCACCAAAGTTGATGCATGTGAACTAAGACGCTAAGGCTGCCGATGAGTTAAGGCTGATGAGTCAAGGCTGTTTCGCACAGTTGGGTCACCATCAATGTTTTCTGCGCATCTAAGCTAAATGATGTCCATGGCGTGATTTTGAAAGGTCCCTCATCCCGTTATTATTGATTCGAGTGGCTGTAATTGAAATCTCGCTCGAGTCTGTGAGACATGTCGACAGCAAGATCCAAGTCCATGCTATGAAGTAGTAGTACTACCCGCCTTACTAGAGCACCCACCAGACAGCACCCCCCCAAGGATGCTAACCGCAGTGCTAGCCGCTGCACTCTGGCGCCTCACTAACGCCCTGCCGAGCTTCCATCCAACATGAGCCGGGCCTAGGTTACTCTAGGTACATACTCGGTAATCCAGCTCTCTGCAGGTACCTCTGTATTATCAGCACGCAGCTCTGGGCGGCAGACGCTGACGAACGCTAGAATGGCCTTGGTCTGATCCCTCCAGCCGTGCACGCCTCGTCTGCTCTGCCTCTGCCTCTGCTTCTGCTTCTGCTTCTGCCTTTGTCCCTCATCTTTCCCCCCCGGCTCGTCGTCTAAAGATCCGCCAGACAAGACAAAACGTCATCAACCAGCACCGCGCTGCCAAGGGGGGCCGCCTGGTCGCCTCGTGATCCAGCCCTGCTGCTTCTGCCGACCCCCCATCTGACGGACGACCAACTGCTGAGCCGCGCCTCGCCTATCGCCATCCAGTCCCACGTCCCACGTCCCAACCGCCTCCAGCCACGGACCACAGACGCACAAGCCAGTCCGAGTCGAGTCTCAACGCCCCGGCCAGCCCCCAACCGCCAGCGAGGCGCCATGAACCAATCACATCAGCTGCCTCCCCCGCGACGGCAGCAGTCGGCCACGGCTCCCTATGGCGCTCAGCTCGACGAACTGCACATGTCCGGAGTGAGCCCGCAGAGCCAGATGGCATCGCGAGACTACGCTCCCCAGATCAAGCTCGAGCAGTCGCCCGCCAGCCTGCAGAGCTCGGTGCCCAACGTGCTCCAGCCGGGTGGCATGTCGCGCCCGCCCTTGTCGTCCAACTCGTCGATGCATCCCGGCGCTGCCTCTGGTGCCTCCAACTCCGCCGCCTCTGCCTCTGCCTCTGGCGCTGCCTCTGCCTCTGGCCCGGCCCAAGCATCAGCCTCTGGCTCAGCGTCCGCAACCGCCCCTGGCGGCCATTCCGACTATCAGTCGCCGCAGAAGCCCGTCCTCAACATGGCGCACACCTACTCGCGCTCCATCAGCTACGACACCCCGGCCTCGTCCTCGTCATACCACGCCTACACGCCCACCACGCCCAGCGGCTCGTCGTCGCAGTTCATCTCGCCCCAGGATGCAAAGTACGGCGCCCCGGGCGCCCAGCGCACCTTTTCCAACACGCCGCTGGGCCTCGCCGACATCCGCCCGCGCGCCGACTCGAGCATGTCCGACGGGGCCCCCGGCACCCTGGGCTACGAACTCGCAAACACCCAGCCGGGCCCCAGCAACTACCTGGCTCCGTGGCCCATCTACGCCTTTGACTGGTGCAAGTGGACGCCCCGAGGCAACGGTGCCGGCAAGGTCGCCGTCGGCAGCTATCTGGAGGACGGCCACAACTTTGTAAGCCAGTGCCCCCCGTAGTTGAGTATGGAAGATGCAAGCTGACGGGCCGATGCCAGATCCAAATCCTAGACAGCCAAGTCGTCCCGACGCCGCAGGATGTATACACGCCCGGCACATCCAAGTACAGTCTCGAGTTCTCAAAGGTGGCCGAGGCCACGCATTCGTATCCCGTCACGCGGCTGCTGTGGGAGCCGCCCTCGTCGCAGAAGCAGTCCACTGATCTGCTGGCGACCTCCGGCGACCACCTGCGGCTGTGGTCGTTGCCGTCCGAGACGTCGGCGAACCCAGGAAACACCATTACTCGGCCCCAGCGCGATTCCGCCGTTACGAAGCTGACACCCCTGGCGCTCTTGTCCAACTCCAAGACGCCAGATCACACGGCCCCGCTGACGTCGCTCGACTGGAACACTGTTTCTCCCAGCCTCATCATCACCTCTAGCATCGACACCACCTGCACAATATGGGACATTCCGTCTCTGACGGCCAAGACACAACTGATTGCGCACGACAAGGAGGTCTACGACGTACGGTTCTGCGCCAAGAGTGTTGACGTGTTTGTAAGCTGTGGCCAGGACGGAAGCGTTCGCATGTTTGACTTGAGGAGTCTGGAGCACTCCACCATTATCTACGAGCCGACAGGCAAAGAGGATCGAGGTTTGTCATCCAATACAGACTCAAAATGCCCATGGGATGGTTTATGCACAGAGATACGGTTGATTGCTAACTGATACAACGACAGAGTCCGGAGAGCGGATGAGCCCTACAACTGCTCAGCAGACTCTTTCGAACCCTCCCCCGCTCCTCCGACTAGCTACGTCCCCCCATGATACCCATCTCCTAGCGACATTTGCTCAGGACTCAAACGTGATCCGCATCCTGGATGTTCGGCAGCCTGGCCAGGCCCTGCTCGAGCTTCGCGGACACTCTGGGCCCATCAACTGCATTGAGTGGTCTCCGACACGGAGGGGGACGCTGGCCTCTGGAGCCGACGACTGCCAGGTGCTCCTGTGGGACCTCATGAGCGGCTCGTCTATCAACGGCTCGCAGCAGCAGGAGAACCAAAGAAGCCCCGTTGCATGCTGGGATTGCGAATACGAAATCGGAAATCTGGGCTGGGCACCGCACTTGCAGGGTACCGACGGCGGCGAGTGGCTCGGCGTCGGCGCAGGCCGAGGCGTCTGGGGCGTAAAAGTCACGTAGGAGCCTCTTTTGGGTGGGCGTGTGAGTCGAGGTGAGGCCCAGCAAGAACTGTACCTGTACCAATGAAGCCTCATCTCTCGACAACGGGGAGAAAGAAGACTGGTTCCGATTGATATAGACTTGGTTGTCTGGCGGAAAGGGAGGCGGTATATGTATCATCTTGGAAGGGTTTACCGGAGTTTTTTGTACCGATGGCCCTGGCTGCATGAGAAACAGCAACAGCTTTGGAGTATGGGGGCGTGACGAGCAAACGATTGGAAGTTTGGCCATATGGATATGGTGAAAGGGATGGGCAAGGGGGGGCGTGAAGCGGTTGTCATGTCCTATGCAGGGGTTCCTTTTGCTACATGTTTAGGTAGTTTATCGCAATTTGAAGCCTCGAGATTCAAGAAGACGGGCTTGACGAATACAGCGAGCGTATGCATCTCTTGAGTTGCTTTCCGTCAGGAATGAGTTGCTTGTTACAGGCGAAAGCTCCTTTAGATTACTCCTCACTGTGGCTGTTGTAGGTTAAGGTTCACATTGACAGCTGGAAGAGAGATCACTTGACGCACGATAAGGCGTCTTTGGGCCAAAAAATCACAGACTTTCTAAAATACTTATCAAGATTCATTCTGTCGGTATATCGACGGTTTACACCCCAGAGTTGGCTCGAAAAAGGACGCTGCTTCATGCGAAGTTAGCTCCATCACCGAAGGCGTAGACTTGATCGTTAAAGGCTGCGGCTGGCTGTGACCTAAAGGGTTTCAACAGCAGCCGTAAAGCTTAAAATAAGAAGCCTCAGAAAGAGGATCAATACCTACCTCACCCGAGATAGAGATTGACTTTTTGACATGCAAGTTGCTTTTTCTCTTCCGCTTCTGCGCACATATAAATGTTTGCCTCCTCCCCTGACCCGACCTTTTCGGATCTTCCTTTTTCACACCCAAAATCCACTCCAAGTCAGCCAAGCGCGTTTAGCCCGACAATTACCCGTGTCGGTCACTCGCCTTGGCTCTTTGAAAGCGAATTCCTTCCTGCCATCTCCACGCCTCGTCTTTCTTCCCCCTTCAACCTCTCCATCTCACATCGTACGGTAAACAGCACGCGTCTCTTTGCCGTCCCCAAGATGGCTTCCAACGATCGCGACCGCTTCGACGACTCCGAGGACGAGGAGGACTTCAACCCTGCGCCTGCCGACATGTCTGACGACGAGGAGGCTAATGACGCCTCCAGCCGGGCGCGAGACAGCAGCCCCAATCGCCGCCAGGAGGCCGACGATGACGAGGAGCCCACGCCTGCCAAGTCGCGCAGGGCTCGGGATGAGGATGAAGATGAAGAAGAAGAAGACGAGGAAGAGGAAGCGGGTACTCGTGGTCGCCATGACGATGACGACGAGGAGGAAGAAGAGGAAGAAGAGGATGACGAGGATGAGGATGATGTTCAACATGTACGGCTACCGATTCGAAGGCCCCTCTCATCTGACGATGAGCGTTGTAGCGGTGAGGATGCTGACATCGGATAACCCAGGGTCATCGCAGAAAGCGCCAGCGCGATAGGCGGAACGCCTTCATCGATATCGAGGCCGAAGTCGATGACGAAGACGAGGGTGAGGACGACGAAAAGGATGGTGAGGAAATAGAAGACTTCATCATCGACAACGCCCACCCCGACGACCTGGTCGAGAGCTCGCGACTGGACGATGACCGACGACACCGCGAGCTCGATCGCCGCCGCGAGCTGGAGTCCAGCATGGACGCCGAGAAACAGGCCGAGATCCTGCGCCAGCGGTACGGCAATCGACGACCCGGCAAGAGCTTTGGCGACTCGGCCGTTGTGCCCAAGCGCCTTCTCCTCCCTAGTGTGGACGATCCCAGCATCTGGGCCGTGCGATGCAAAGAAGGCAAGGAGCGAGAGGTCGTCCTCTCCATCATGAAGCGAGTGGATGAGCGAAGAGGCACAAAGGACGAGCTGGCCATTACCGCGGCTTTTGAGCGCGGCGGCCCAGATTCCGTCATGAAGAGCTTCGTCTACGTCGAGACCCAGAGGCAGACTGATATTCTCGTCGCCCTCGATGGTATTCTCAACGTCTATCCCCACTCCAAGCTGACGCTGGTGGATATCAAAGACATGCCCGAGCTGCTGCGCGTCACCAAGACGCCGACCCTGGAGCCGGGCGCCTGGGTGCGACTGCGCAAGCCGGCCAAGCACAATGGAGACCTGGCTCAGGTCATTGATGTCACCGAAAACGGCCTGGAGGCGAGGGTCCGTTTCATTCCTCGACTCGACTACGGCATGCGCGACGAGGCGCTCTCTGCCGTAACTGCAGACGGGAAGCGCAAGAGGGCCCCGGGAATGGGCCCGCGGCCGCCCCAGCGGCTCTTCAGCGAGGTGGAGGCGCGAAAGCGTCATCCGCGCCACATCCAGGGCAACCCGACGACCAACACCTGGACATACATGGGTGAGGAGTTTGAAAACGGCTTCCAGGTCAAGGACGTCAAGATCCAGCAGCTCGTGGTCACGGACGTCAACCCGTCGCTGGAAGAGGTGACGCGATTCGCCAGCGGTGCCGACGATGGCACCGAGAACCTGGACCTCAAGGCGCTGGCGGCCAGCTTGAAGGACAGCAACACGCTCGTCACGTACCTGCCCGGCGATATCATCGAGGTGTATGCTGGAGAGCAGAGAGGCGTCGTGGGCAAAGCTACCAATGTGCAGGGCGACATTGTCACCATGTTCGTCACCGAGGGCGACCTCAAGGGCCAGAGCATCGAGGTGCCCATCAAGGGCCTCCGCAAGCGCTTCAAGATTGGTGACCACGTCAAGGTGATTGGCGGCAGCAAGTTCCAGGATGAGGTCGGCACGGTGGTCAAGATATCCGAGGACCGCGTCACGCTCCTGACGGACCACACAAACAATGAAGTGACAGTCTTTAGCAAGGATTTGCGGGAGGCCAGCGACATTGGCGGACAGGGATCGCTCGGCCAGTACGAGCTCCACGACCTTGTGCAGCTCGATCCCACCACGGTCGGCTGCATTGTCAAGGTGGACCGGGAGTCGCTGGTTGTGCTGGACCAGTTTGGAGACACTCGCCAAGTCATGCCATCCCAGATCCCCAACAAGCTGCCCAAGAGGAAGCAGGCGGTTGCCGCTGATCGGGAGGGTTCAGAGATCCGCCTGGACGACGTGGTCAAGGAGTTTTCCGGGCAGCAGCGCCAGGGCAAGATTATCCACATCCACCGCTCGTATGTGTTTTTGCACACGCACGCGACGAACGAGAATGCTGGTGTCTTTGTCACCAAGGCGAGCATGGTTAACACGATCGCTGCTAAGGGAGGCCGTGTTAACGCAGCAGCGTCGGGCCCTGACTTGTCCACCATGAACCCGGCCCTCAAGATTCACAAGAACGGCACCGAGAACAAGCCGATTGCCAAGACGTTTGGTCGGGACCGCGCCATCAACCAGACCGTCATCATCAAGAAGGGATACTACAAGGGCCTCCTGGGTATCGTCAAGGACACGACGGATACGCACGCTCGCGTCGAGCTGCACACCAAGAACAAGACGATTACGCTTCCTAAGGATTCTCTCAGCTACAAGGACAAGATCACGGGCACGACCATTGACATCAACGGCAGAGGACGGCCGACGCCGGGCGGAGCAGGGCGCGGCTCCGGGGACAGGGTGCCTGGCTGGCAAGGAGGATCCCGCACGCCAATGGGCGCTGGAGGTTCAGACCGCGTTCCCGCTTGGGGATCACGAAGTAAGTTGCCATGTTCGAGTCTTCTCCGCCGCCCCTTACTGACATGTAATTAGCTCCTATGGCAGGTGGCCGTACACCGGCGTGGAAGGGCCAGGATTACTCTGGATCGCGGACGCCGGCTTGGGCTGACGGATCGAGGACTGTCAATCCGTATGACGGAAGCCGGACAGCCTACGGTTCGGGCTCACGCACGCCCGCCTGGCAAGCTGGTGCTAGAACCCCGGCGGCAGGCGACGCGTTCGGGGCCGGTTCACGCACTCCGGCATACGCTGGTGGAGGGGACAGCTGGAATTCCGGCTCCAAGACGCCGGCCTGGGGTGTTTCGGCGCCGACGCCCGGGGCCAGCGGCAACGACTCCTGGGGCTACACTCCAGCGGCGACGTCTTCCGCCGCCTACGATGCCCCGACTCCCGGGGGTGCCATGTCAGCTCCTACTCCTGGTGCCTTGAGCGCGCCCACGCCCGGTGCCTACAACGCTCCCACCCCGGGAGTTTCAGCGACTCCTGCCGGCGGCTGGCAAGGCGGATGGGGAGGCCCGGACTCGGCACCAACACCAGCGGCTGGTGCTCCCACGCCGTCTGCTGGATACGGAGGCTACTCAGCCCCAACGCCTGCAGCTTACGCGCCCGAGACGCCTGCGGCTAGTGGTCCGAGGTACACGGATGATGATTGATTAAGTCTGCAGGGTTGAAAGGACTGGTTTTGGTGGTTTCTGACATGGTAAACTGGGCGTTTTTTGGGATTCAAAATTGTAATAATACTGAAGAATGAGGGCATCTAGCTGCTCTCTTGACAAATCCAATGATATTAGGAAGCGCTTGGCTGGTGAGGATTTCAAAAGTAGACGTGGAAATTGCTACGCTAAATTCAGAAAGTCTCTTGCATTAACATTTAGCCTTGTGTTGTTCTCTGACATGGTGAGATTGGAGTCTGTGCCGTGATGATGCTTTGTCTGCAGGTGTGGTTTGAGGTGGACTATGGATCTACGCTATGTATCTCTGCCTTGGCCCGAGTTTCGGCCGAACGATGAGAAAAAAAAAACCCCCGAAAGGCTGGAGCCGTGTGTCTGAATCCAACTGCTCCTCAATTCATCCATATATTACTCAGTCTCACACCCAGCACAGCCAATTGCAAAGCCAAGAGACAAGGGGGGGAAAATATCACACAGAGGGATTACACTTTGGTCAAAAGAGAAGATTTCACAGCATCATGTTTCGCTCAAGGATACGCAGCCGCTTGCTGGAGCGGTACGAAGGGCAACTTTTCCGGCAGATGGCCGATAACCTCCCAGTGACGACGACGAGGAGGACAGGATACGCGACAAAGAGTCCCTTGAACAACAAGGCTTCTTCTTCTTCTTCTCCTTCTTCTTCACCACGAATCACCGCAACGACCTCTGCAGCAACAGCAGCAGCAGCAGCAGCAGCATCACCGCCCTCCAGAAACGGAGGACAAGGACAAGGAAAAGAAGGAGCAGCAGCAGCAGCAGAAGCCGCCGCCGCTCTGCGCACGGCCGAGATGCGCGAATCTGCCCTCCGCGCGGCCCGTCTGCGGCGTCTGGCGCAGCACCAGGACAGGCTTGCCGAGGAGGAGAAGAAGAGGGAGGAGAAGAGGGAGTATAAGAGGCGGTATGACGGGGCGGCGAGGAGGTGGGTGTCGACGATTATTGCGCTGCCGATATTGTTGGTTACGAGTTATTATCTGTTTGATCGCTGTGAGTTTCTCTTTGCCCTTTTTTTCTTTGTCTTTTATTGGGTGATGATGTGTGTGTGTGAGAGAGAGAGTGTGTGTGTGTGTGGCGACGAAAAAAGAGAGAGGGATGGAGACTTTGATAGGGAGGATTTTTGCTGACTTTGGAAATCCGCAGTGGTGTTGGGCAAGAAAGCAAAGAGTTTGGAAAAGTATCGGGGGAAAAAGGCGGACTCGGATGGGTCGAGGTGAAATTAACTTGGGGTACTACATGGTGCAATGCTCTTTGACAGGCTGTCGAGGGCTGTGGATGAAAGGTTTATAATGATTGGCAGATGGACAGCTTGGGATACATCTTTGCAACTGAATCTCTGTCCCAATGTCAAGAGTAGGTTATTCGACGACGACGACGAGTCTATGGCTGTATTACCTGCATCTCCCTCTTCATGTCTACATACACAAGGCTCGGCTCAGATGCAACTCTATCCAAAAGAAAGGGAAAAAAAACACCATACAAACCAAAAAAGGATAGAAATATCAAGCAAACATCCCTTCACAGCCTCGCCCTCACCGGCGCAGTCCCCTTCTTGAGCATCTCCTCCGCGTCCCGCCTCGACCACTGCCGCACCACCTTGCGCACAATCTTGCCGCTCGCCAGCTTGGGCACCTCGTCGATGAAGGCGACGCCGCCCACCAGCCGCTTGTGCTTGGCCACCCGCGCGGCGGTCCACTCCTGGATGTCCTCGGGCGAGACCTTGCCCCTGGAGGCGGGCTGGAGGACGACGTAGGCGCGGGGCCATTCGTCTTCGCCGCTGTTTGTTGAAGAGAAGACTCTTTTGTTAGTTCTTAAGAAACTTTCCTGAAATGGGAGATGAAAAAGGGGGGAGCATGTGTTGGAAATTGAAAGGGGGAGAAGGAGGGGGAGTTGAGGAGGACGAGGAGCAGCGTACAATTTGATGTCGACGACGGCGGCGTCGGCAATGTGCTCGTTTTCGAGGAGCACGGCCTCGAGCTCTGCTGGGGCGACTTGCAGGCCGTTGACCTTGATGAGCTCCTACATATACAGACTTGTGTTAGCGAATCAAAAGAGAGAATCAAAGTTTTGCAACTCGAAAAGAAAAAGAAAAAGGAAACTCGCCTTTTTCCGATCGACAATGGAAAACAAGCCCTCGCTGTTGACAACGGCAATGTCCCCCGTCCGGAACCAGCCGTCCTCGTCCAGACACTCCCTCGTCGCCTCCTCGTTCCGCCAGTACCCCAAACACACATTCGGCCCCCGTATAAACAGTTCGCCGGGCTCGCCCGCGCCAACCTCGTTCCCATCGTCGTCGAGCAGCTTGCACTCGCAGTTGGGCAGCAGCCTGCCCACGGAGCCCAGGTTATCGCCGTCCAGGCCCTCGGCAAAGGTGATGCCGCTGCAGGTCAGCTCCGTCATGCCGTAGCCCTGCGTGATGCGGAAGCCGAACTTGTCCTGGCACAGCAGCTGCAGCTCCCTCGACAGGGGCGCGGCGCCGCACATGAGGTGCCGCACGGTCGAGAGGTCGTAGCGCGCCGTCTCGGGCCGCTTGGCCAGCATGACGACGACGGGCGGCGCGACCTGCAGCTGCGTGATGCCGAAGCGCTGGATGGTCGCCAGGAAGTCCTCGTACTGGAACTTGGGCAGCACGTAGATGGGCGTCAGCGTCTTGGCGGCCATCAGGCAGGCGTACAGCTGGCCGTAGGCGTGGTACAGCGGCAGCAGGCCGATCCAGCGGTTGCGCGGCTGCAGGTCCCAGGCGGGCTTGCGGTGCGCGTGGCGCAGGTGGATCGACTGCTCGACGTTGGCGATGAGGCTCGCGTGCGGCACGCAGACGCCCTTGGGGAGGCCCGTCGTGCCCGAGCTGAAGTTGATGGTGGCCACGGTGCGGCGCGCCTCTGCGGGCGTCAGCGCCGGCCACTGCCAGTCGTAGGCCTCCTCGTAAGGGGGCAGCATGGCCTTCCAGTCGACGACGCCGTCCTGCGGCGGGAGGATGGCGGGCGAGTCTGAGAACTGGAAGATGCGGGCCTTGGGGATGTTTGCCTTTGCAGCGGCCTCGAGGATCTTGGAGAGGACGGAGGGGTGGGCGAGCACGGCTTTGGCCTCTGTGTTGGCGAGCTGGTAGCTGAGCTCTGGATGTAGCAGTCGTGATAGCACATCTGGTGTTAGTCCAAGGATCATGTTCATATTCTCGCCCAACCGTTTATATATAAGATGGAGACGGCATCAGAAGAGACTGGGATAGGTATCACCACCCACCGGCAACGGTAAAGACCGGGTTGGCACCGCTAAAGATGCACCCCGACCCCGTGATGCCCAGATACGCAGCCGGCACAAAGATGTGGTTGGGCGTGCATATCATGACGACGTCGCCTCGCCTCACGCCCAGGCGCTGCAGGCCCAGCCCCAGACGTCGGATCCATTGCACCAGCTGGTGCGGCGAGAGGCTTCTGCTGGGGTCCTTTGCGTCGAACCAAATGGGCTCGTGGGAGAGCGTGGCGCCATTGCCAAAGAGGTACGTGAGGACGTTTGTCTGGGGGATGTCGAGGGGTTCGTATAGGGACTTGATGGGCATCGTGGCGGCGGTAGTTTGTGATGTGATGAGTTGTGGTGAGGTTTGATGAGATGAGGTTTGATGAGCAAGAGGTTTCTTTCTATAGGTATCTATAGTACAAGAGACGGCGTGTGATTCATGTCATGCTTCGGTTTCGACGGAGTAAAGGGAGAGCGAGCCAGCCTTTATAACGAGATCGTCAACCTCAACCTTTCCCCTCTCAAAACATTGTCCGCGGGAAAATTGAAAAAGAAACCTCGGTTGCCTCTTTGTGTTGGGGGCACTTGGGACGAGCACCTAAGAATACCAAAGTGTGTGTGTGTGTGTGAGTTCTACAAGAAGCTAAGGGGAGAAGAGGATCTTAGTGGGTGGTTTGCGAGCGTGCCCATTGGCTGGCTAATCAATGCCGGTGCCGAGCGGCTTTTTTTCTTCATGCAGGGAAAAAGAGCCGAAAAAGCTGGGGTATTAATTAGATGAAGAGGTGAAGAATAAGAAGAGACTGAGAACGGGGATGAGATTGAATATCTAACAAACATGTAGTAAGGAGCGTGAATGGGAAAAATCGAATGATGATTCAACGCAAAGAAGTAGAGAAAGGAAGATAAGCTGATGTGATGCAGTGTAGAAGCTTCTCTTGCTCCGGCAAAGTCGGTCATCTTGTTGCTCCGCTGGACCTCAAATCTCTGATACTAATAGCAGCAGCTGTTTGCTTTCGGCTGCCGGCGTACCGACTTGCGTGGGGGGAAAGCCTTTGGTAAGCAGAGCACAAGCATCAGGGACTATCTAGCATATCATTCTGGTATCTGTATGTCAGGCTTTGACCCATTGCCCAAAGGTGTCGCTGAATCTTACATGGTTCACGACGGTAATTCATCATGACCTTTGCATTTGTAGGGTATGTATCACTACCGCGTCAGCCCTTGTTGAGTAATACAAATGGCACAGCTCCATCAGCCCCGGCTTCATCCACGATCTTGGGTGTCTAAGATAGTAAACGACTCCATAACCACTACGATGTTGTTACAGGTAAGCAGACTGGATGTAGCGGCATTTTACGCCCGTCCACAACTCAGCTCAGCCCCCCCATCTGCCGTGTAACCTCCCCCGAAGATGGACGTACCAGCAGCTCGGTAAGAAATATACATCAAATCTCAGCCTCTCGAGAGGAAAAGAAGGAATAGAGAGAGAGAGAGAGATGACGGCTAAGAGGCAACCATGTCGTCAGAAATCATCTCCCCTCTCACTTACACACCTCGCCTTTCATTGCTTGACTGCATATGCTACCCATCAGCTCAAGGAACACATTGGCGCCACTTCTAGCACTACTGTCTCAACCCATCCTCCGCTTCAAACAGCTATAAATTCACCATCAATCCACGAACGAACAGACGTGAGTTCTATGTTCTATGAAGCCGATTGACATACCCGCTCTACACTGTCAGCATCAACTGTTGATGCATTTCTGTCAGAAGGTGGAGCTTCCTCACTTGAAAGACCAGGAGTGAAACTGCGCATACCTTACATTGATGCTCCGTCTACAATCTGCTATCAACGGGTTTAGGTCTAACTGGCACGGAAATCTCAGTCTATTAAGGAAAGAGAGCTTCCGTCTTCAACGTTCCCTCTCTGTACGGCATTTGTTATATAAGAGGGATAGAGTCATTTGGCGAGGCCCCAAAATTCAGCGACATCGTTTAGGTATTAAGTGTCGTTACCTACCCTACAACCTTTGTTTCATAGCAGTAATCAATGTAAGAAGGTTTACTATGCAATGAGATGTTACAGAGATCAATGTGTTGTTTCATGTTCATAGAGAATTACTGACTGGTTTCAAACATGAAGTCGAGGTAGGCGTGGTCTCATACAGTACCAAAGTATCTTGAAGGCTCCAGTAGGCAAGGGAGTCTCATAGCTAGAAGACACAGTCAAGTGTTTTACAGATTTGTATTCAACTCCTCTTCGCTAGAGACGAAGTGTACAGAGGCATAGACTGATATACAATCGGTTGACCAACGCCACGGCGAGCCCGCTTCCACAGGCTCCAGCCATCCCAACCACCAGTTCATCCGGACCAACCAGGCCAGCATAGTCTCAAGAACAACGACGACAACAGCAACATGGACAAAGGAAAGATATAGTGAGAAAAAAAGGAGAGTATAGAAAAAGACGAGCCAGTTCACATCATCAAAGCCTCACGTCTCGCTGGGCTTGGGCCCCGAGAAGCGCGCAATCGACTTCTGGATGCCCCTCTCCATGCCCTTGGCCATCCTCTCGAGCGGCAGCCTCTCGTCCAGCTTCTTGACGGCCTTTGAAATGGGCGGCTCGATGCGCTGGGCGGTGCGCTCGGCAGGGCTCGTAAAGTAGTTGATGTTGCGCTCCCAGCGCGGCGCCCACTTGGTCGTCTGGCGCGCCATGCGCTCCTCGGCGCCGGGCATGGCCATGTACAGGGGCGCCAGGACGCCGACGCCGGCGGCGCTGATGCAGAAGATTTCGGTGGGCTTGGCCTTGGGGAGACGGGGGACGCGGGGAGCCATGATGATGATGGTGGTGGTGGTGGTGATGTCTTGTTGATGGAAATGGAGGTTTGGTTGGAGAGTGTCACGAGAGTTGATGTTCTGATGATGCCCGGTTATTAGTGTCTGAAGAGTGTGCTCAGATAGCAAAAAAGGGAATCGAGAGAGCAAAAGGAGCGAGAACACAACATACCAAGTGAGGCGACTGATGAAGTTAATCACAGTCGCAAAGCAGTTGTTGTTGAAGAGTGTTTAGGTCTTGATGAGTGTTGATGAGAAGACGACGATGAGGATGAAAGAGGAGGGAGGCAAAGAAAGGAACAATAGCAAGAGCCACATACCTCCGCACTTGCCTTATATACCCAATGCCCAATCGCCCCAGGTTCCATCCCCCCCTCATCCAGGGATGACACCACCCTCACGCGGTCAGAAGCAAGGCAGCCACGACGCAGTACCTTGCGCTCAAGTAAACGGCAGGCGGGGACTATCGGCAGAAACTCTGGGGTGACAAGGACGCAGGTATCAGCAAAAGCGACAGCATGTACCGACTCATTCCTTTGCCTGGAGTGAGACTGGGGGGGGGAGGGAGAGATGCGGAGAAACGGTCAAGGTTCAGCGGTACGAAGGGGTCGTATTGGCGACAGGGCGACGTTGCATGTATTTTCCTGCCTGCAGATACATGTGAGACGTGACTGCTGAAGCCGTACAGTGTGTGTGTGTGCGTTTGTGTGTGGTTTTGCATGAGTTAAGGCAGGTATTCATAAAGGCGTACAATAGCGGCAAGCCACCCCAGAAACCGCTTGCATCAAACACAACCACACCACTTTTTGCCTTTTTCCTTCTCCTCATCAGCCGGGGAGGGGGGAGGGTTACACTCGCATCCTGCTAGTTAGTAGTAACATGCTTGAGGCTGGAACAATGACTGCAGAAATCCGCGCCTTGTGCCTGGAAATTACCCCAAACGGACACATCGCGAGCCTCACTTTTTTCTTCCCATTATTTCTGCTTCGACATCACCATTGTCGTTGTTTTGGTGTTTTTGATTGTTGCCTCGACATCGCCCCGCCCCCAGACTGGCGCTACTCGGATGCTGTGGATTTGGTGAGATGGAGCCTGGCCCACTTCCCCAGACGGCACAACGATCCTCTTGTCTGTTTCGTCTCCACCAGAAGGAGGTCGGCTCGTCTCCTCCGCCTCTCCCTCTCTCTCTCCGCGCTTCATTGCTTGCCCTCACATTAGATGCCAAGCTTGCCTGCTATCAAACCAGTCGCGGCGCTGCTCTTTTTGCTACGGTACTCGTGTGTAAGGGAGGGGTCTCGTTATGCGCTCACAGATGCTGGAGGGAACAGGCGCTGCAAAGCGGTGTACCTATGTAGGTATCATTCTGCCAGTGATTGAACCATGAAAATGACCAGCAAATGCAACGCCCGAAAAGAGCCCTGATTGACAGCACAATCCTGCAATAATAATTAACCCCTCAAGCAAATCCAGCAGCATGTCGCGCCACTCACTCATCATTCATCAGCAAACCATCTCACATTGGCCAGACCTACTAAGCCACGACAGCTTTACTGTAAGGAAGAGTAGCTCGTTTCCCCCGTTGGCCCATTTGCCTGGAACTTGACCTGACCTGCCCATCTGCTGCTGGTGGCGACATGGTTAGGGTCCGCGAGACACGACAAGACGCCAGACGAGCAAGCAAGCGAGACAGGCAAAAGTTCCCCCCTTCCGTGATTGGACCAGCAGCAGAGACGCGTGTACCGTCGGGCAAGGTACTGCGTTACCGAGGGTACATTGGCCGCCGCATTGGGCTTGTACTGCATGTGCTTGGGCATGTAGCTGTTTTCTGACACTGTACGAGTACGGCTCGGGGTTATCGTTGCTTTGAAATGCGCTTGTGTTGACTGCAAGTGTCTACAAGGGGGAGAAGGTCAAGGCCAGGAGTGATATTACAGATATCCCTGATGGGATTTTTGCTTGGTCGGAGAAGAGAGTCATTCGAGAGATGACTCTGTCCTGCCTTTCCATGTTGCAGGGGTATCGTGAGCATCTAGGACACGTCCAGATATCTGATAGACTACCTACCTCGCAGTATCATCCCATCCCACCCCATCAGACAATCCCCAGCAAAGGGCATCACTTCCGTCAACAAGACAACATCATCTCGTAAGCTGTCAACCCAATCCGCTCTAACTGTCTAGATTCAGGGGTAGTATTACACACACACAAAAAAAAAAAAAAAACACTCCATCAAAAAGGGATCATCGGCATCATGTCCCGCTTCATGTCCAGTCCGATCCAACCACACAAACACCCAAACATATCCCCATCTCTCAACCCTCTCAATGCCGCCCTACTTCCTCACATGCAGCAAAACGCCTATCTTGACATCAAACTTGAGCCCGTCGTCGAGTGACCCTTGTAGCTCCTGCTTCTGCCGCCTCTTGTTGAGCCCAAAAACCTCCTTGACCGCGGTGCACGCCGACCTCCTCATCTGCAGCCTCTCAATCGCCGTCGCGCCCGAGATGTACGCGTGCGTCTCGTCTCTTCCCGAGTACGTCGCCGTGTGCAGAAACGCAGCGCGGACGTGCTCCTTCTTCATCTTCACGACGTAGTCCTTGACCATCTTGACGGTCACGGTGCCATCCGGATGAGTCTTCTGCAGAAACCTCGGCCGCAGCAGCTCCTCTCGCGGCTCGCATACTATGTACAGCCGCTTCAGCCCGCTGAACCAGGAGCAGTGGTTGCCCAGGCCAAACGACGCAAAGGCAAGGTGCATCGGCGCGTTCTCGTGCCAGCCTGCCTCGATGGGCGCGAGCTCCATGGCCATGTTCTGAATCTGCGACATCCACGCTGGACGCGGGTCTGCGTCGCCGTCTGCGCCCTCCTGGAAGCGGCCTACCTGACACCACTTGATGGACAGGGAGATGAACTGCCTCCGGAGCACCTCCCAGACGAAGCAGATGATGTCCCTGGCGGCGTGGAACCGCAGGACGCCGTGCTTGTTGTTGTTGTTCTTGCCCCCGCCGATCACGGGCATCTCGTTGGGCAGCAGCCAGCGGAGGATGATGGCTCGTTCCGCGCGGCTGACGGCGAGGGCGGCGCGGGAGGAAGCCGTTGAGCGGACGAGGGTGCTCGAGGCCCGGACGCGCATGCTGGGCGTCGCGGAGATGGCGGAGATACGGTGCACGCTGGGGCTGATGACGTGCTCCCATATCTGGAGGCGGATCTCCCTGGGGAGGCTGCTGAAGGTGAGGGCTTCTTTCTTCAGGGGAGTCGACATTGTCGGGGTAGGTGGGTGGTTATGCGTGTCTGCCATGATCAGACGGAGATGTTGCAGCTTGTGAGTGTTTCAATCGTGAATGACGCTGGGGTTTGTTGGTGACTGCATGAGTGAATGATGAGGATGAGTTTGGAATTGGAAGAGGAATTACCAAGATGTGTACAAAGAAGAAACGGGTCAAGTACCTTTGTAAACACTGAAGAGGAGCCGACCAGTAACAGCTGCAGGCACCTGGCAGCCGTAGAACAGCCCGATGTGTACTTCTTCAAGATAAGGTAGGGGCCCGCTCAAAGTATCTAAGTAGTAGATGCCAGCCAGTTGTTGAACCCGCCTCGTCACCTTGGAAGCGAACTGTCCTGCCGATGTACCACTCGTTGAATTATGCCATCATGGGGGTTTAGCAACATTGATAGCTCCGCACGTACATACAGATGCCCATGATTATTGACGTCCAAGGACAAAGCATCGAGAGCCTCCCCCATCGCCATCACGGAGAAGTCCTCTACCACTTTGCCTAACGTTGCTCTTCTTCGTTACCTGCGTTTTGTCATCCATCTCGACAACTGTACATCAAAGAAAAATTCTCGTCTGTTAAACGGCCCTTTTCGGAACTTTTCCTCTACACCAATCATACTTTCACCAGTTGAGAACCCTCGCTTGTGTGAGAAAGCCCCTTGAGGCAACTCATAGACTCCACAACTCGGCACATTAAAACATACCTACAGCAGGTTAAACTCGCGAGGCTTTCTCGCCTTGGTCCCTTTAGGCTCTTGTGGCTCCGGATCACCTCCCTGAAAGGAATTCGCTGTTGCTATAACGGTCCATGGCCTTGATACATTGAGGCTGGCCTCAACTCTGCGATTCCCAGTCCGGACAAGCAGCCCTACAGACTTTGGGCTCGGGAATTTAGACTCACATCGTTCCAGATAAGCATAAAACTCTACTTGTCAACGGCCCGAAGCCATGATTGACAAGATGTCCTCTGCCCTGTGGCCCTGGGTATAAATTGCAGGCTTTCCCCCCCCCAAAGGCCATCTTCTCCTTTGCCATTTGTGCATCGTTCACCTTCATACGCAACAGCAAGTACAAGTAAATCTTTTCAAGGAAAAGCTATTCGCTTATACTCGTCTTGCCTTCTTGATGTTGCTTCGAAGTCTTCTTATACCTCGCTCCGTTCCTCTCGCTTCTTGCCGTCCGGTATTTCTCTTCTCTTCCTCCCCAACGGCGGCCAATTCACAATGGCCCCCCGCGCTCTTCTCGCCTCCAGGAAGGTCCTGGACATGAATACCCCGGAGTTGGGCGTTCTATACGCCATCAATCCCGTGACCGGGGGACTTGTATCCCCCTGGGGCACCGTCCCCTTCGACGATGGCGACGATGATGACAGTCCCAAGGCCGAAGGCTACATCGTCGCCGGCACCATCGTGGCCGCCTGCCTGGCCGTCTGTCTCTTCGTGGGAGCCTTGGTGGCCGTCTTCTGCTGCCTCAGAAGGCGGCGACGCATCAGGAGAGAGGCAGTTCGCAACCGCCCTCCCACACCCATCGCCAGGGGCAGGGCCAGCTCCGACGACGAGGAGACGGCGGAGCCTCCCATCCCACTCGCCACTCTTCCCGCCGCCAAGATTGCCGGGAAACGCCCTCCCGCGAACACTGCGGCACACAGACCTGGGTTTTTCTCGGGCATGGAAGTCGCCCGGCCGTTGCAGGTGCCTTTCCTGGACACTGTCGTTGAGGCGACGAGCAGCGAGGAACGCGTTTCCCAGGGAGGAGGTGAGGGCTCTGGGGAGGAAGCGGACGGTGAGCTCGTCGAAGATGCTGCCCGTGGCTCTGATGAGGTCGGGAGTCGATGGGGACTGTAAACGTTTCCAGGGGCTGAAGCGTGGACGTGTTTGGATTCCTTGTGTGGCGGAGAAGTATCCATGGATGGAGTTTATGGCGTTATATCGGCGTTCTGAGTAGTTATGGAGATATACCCAGGAATTTTCGGATTAGAAAAGCAGGAGGACGGACTTAATGTTGGTTGGACACTACTCCGTGGTAATTGTTAACTATCAAGCCAATTGAACACTGATCGTTTCAACAGCTGCAGCTCCATCTCGAAGCCATGGATCTAGTCGTTGCCTGAGTGCGTGCGTAACTCTGCTCGTCTGTGCTGGTGTCTGCCCCGTAGCCACCATGTTACGTGAGGCTGTCGTCCATGTAAGTAAGTACACACTCCACCATGTCCAGCTGCGGAATACGAAACATTCAAAAAGCTGCGTTTCATCTATCGGAACGTCGCTGTCGGCTCGTCGGCGGTCTCTCGCGCTCTCCTGTGCGACGCAACGATGGCCCGGGGGCCGACGACCCGAAGCTGAGCGGCCGACAGCCGAGAGTGGAGGGCTGCGAGATGAGGCTAATGTACGCCGAGATGCACGTCGGCAGTGGACGGGGTTTGTTGGATGGGACGAGAGTGTCTCTCTGTTGGTAGTACTGGAGATGCTGAGGGAGTTGAATTGGTGATCAGGGATTACGGACGGAGAAGAGGCGATGGTGGTTCATTCGATCGCTGTAGATAGATTTTCGAATGGAAGGAATACGACCCAACGTTTTGGCCTGATGATGCTGGTGACACCTTACAGTACCTACCTACTGACAGCTTCAGCGACACAGCACATCCACCTCAGCTCGAAAACATCGGTCAAACCTCGACTCCCCCGTTGGAAAAACAACATCCTTGGAAGCACTTGACCCTGCAGCCCTCCCCTATAACCTGACAGGACCGCACTGACAAACACCGCCCAATCAGCGCCGTTCCAGCGCATCAGCCCCCCCTGCAAGGAGCCACCGTCCAGGTGCTTCTAGCGCTCTGTGCTGGTTCCACCGGGGCTGCAGCCCGAGGGTCCGTCCACCGTCTTACGTACTGTTACGACCTGTGTCTTGACCTTCTTTGGTCCCTTTTTCTGGTGGCGATCCGACAGAGATTGACTGCGTCTGATTGATGGAGCGCTGCTCAGGTGACGGAGCCCCGTCGCGTTCGCTGCCGGTAATCGTCGGCCTTGGACAGGAGTTCAGATATTACGACATGCCCTCTTATCGCTAGCAAGACCGGTGTGTGTCTGCAGTATTCGAGTACCTACCTTACCTTACCTAATACCTACGTACGCAGCTCTCTTTCTCTTTCCGTCACTCTCCTGGGCCTGGATCGTCAAGCTGCAGGCAAGGAAGGACCAACTCGGTGTACTATTGATATTACACTCTTGCCTCACCTCCTCTTCCTCCCCACTTCCCCTTCACCTCCAAACCTCTTCTTCTTCTTCCTCCTCCTCCATCATCATCATCTTCTTCTTCCTCCTTTGCCATCAACCCTCCGCATCACCACCTCTTCTGCTGCTTCCTCCAAATCACCAGAAGCACCGCCGCCACGCCTCTCTCGGTCCGGCCCGCCGACTCCAACCGCCGCCATTGCCCAGCCTCTGTCTCCTTCACTTGCGCGCTGACGAGAGGCCGACTTAGACCTCGACACTATCCTCGTATCTGCTGCTTATCTCGTCCCAGTCAGCAGCCTTCTGTCATCCCTCCCATTCATTCCCATCGCCGTCAGCAACAGCAACTCCAGAGCCGTTGTCACTGCTACCCGCGTCTCCTCCTCCTCTGCTCCCAACTACGCGTTCCGCTACTTGCTACACTCGGCTTCCTCAATTTGGGCTGTACTCCTTTGCTGTGATGAATTTGCCATCTGCTGAATCAACATAACCCGCGGCATCTTCCCTCCACCTCACTATGACGTCCAGAGCTTCCAAATGCTTCGCGCGGCAGCTACGCCAAACAGCTCGACCACGGCATATCCACCTGCGACAGGCATCACCCGCAAATCAGAGCCGGCCATTCACCAGATCAACAGCTACCAGGCGTAGTCCTGAAGCAGCCAAGGCGAAAGCGCCCAACTCACAGCAACTATCTCCACGGGCTGTCGCTCTGTTGGCCAGCATTGGCCTCGCATCCTTTGCTTATGCTCTTTATCGGACGCCCCCGGCTGCCTTTGATGCCGCTGCCGTGCTGCAGTCCGAAGACGATGGCTATGCCCACGCGGCCGTTCACGATGACCGCGATCCGAATTTGCCCCGATTTCGCATGTCTGAAATTCGGAAGCACGACGCCAAATCACCTCATCCCTGGGTGACGTACGGCGACAAGGTCTACGACATCACCGAGTGGATTGCCGCTCATCCTGGTGGACCAGTCATTCTGCGAGCAGCTGGCGGCTCAATCGAGCCTTACTGGAACATATTCACCATCCACAAGAATCAATACGTTTACGACATACTGAATCAATACCTCATTGGCTACGTTCACCAGGCCGATCTGGTCAATGGCAAGCCTGCCCAGGAGACGATTGAGGATCCATTCGCCGACGACCCGGTGAGACACCCTGACCTCATCAAGCGGACACACAAGCCTTGTAATGCGGAAACCCCTGAACCGGCTCTCAGCGCCCACTTCATTACCCCAAACGAGCTCTTCTACGTCCGGAACCACATGTGGGTGCCTAAAGTCTCTCCGGACGAGGCTGAGGCGCACGTCCTGACAGTGGAGCTCCCTGATGGCACCACCAAGGAGTACAGCCTCCGTGATCTCAAGACCAAGTTTGCAAAGAAGAAGGTCACTGCTGTTCTGCAGTGCTCTGGCAACCGCCGTAGCCATATGAGCAAAGGGTCCGGCCGCCCAACGAACGGCCTGCAATGGGAAGCCGGTGCGATTTCTAACGCTACGTGGGAGGGAGTGTTGCTGGCTGATATCCTCGCCGATGCCGGGTTCGACGCCGCCACCGTGAGGAACGGCACCAGCGAAGCGCAGCATGTGCAGTTCTCTGGCATGGAGGCATACGGCTCGTCTATTCCCATCAGAAAGGCCGTCGATCCCCAGGGCGACGTATTGTTGGCATACGGCATGAACGGACAACCCCTGCCCCGGGACCATGGCTATCCATTGCGATCCATCGTGCCTGGCCACGTTGCTGCTCGGTCGGTCAAGTGGCTCAATCACATCACCCTAAGCGATGAGGAGAGCCCCAGTCAATGGCAGCGGAAGGACTACAAGTGCTTTGGCCCCAACCAGACAAAGGTCGACTGGGAGTCTGCCCCGGCAATCCAGGAGCTGCCCGTCCAAAGTGCCATTACTGGTGTCAAACTGGGAGACTGGAAAGCGTCGGATGAATCGACGTCGAGCGACTCGCCGGCGAAGGAGGTTGCCCTCAACGGATATGCATATTCTGGCGGTGGACGATCAGTCATCCGCGTCGATGTCTCGCTTGACGACGGGAAGACGTGGTCGCAAGCCCATCTGCTGCCGGACGAGGCGCCAAAGTTTGACGGCAAGTCCTGGAGTTGGAAACGGTGGACATTTAACGGGGCTGTTCCTTTGGAGGCCTTCAGAATCCCAGACGACTCAACTGCTAGCCAAGGCTCCGATGAAGATAGAAACACCATCAGGCGGGGTACTGCCAGAAGGTCTGCCAACGAGGGTGGCCAGGACTCCAAAGGCGGTAGGAAATGCACTACCATTGCCATCAAGGCGACGGACGAGGCGTACAATACCCAACCGGAAAGCCATGCCGCTACGTGGAATTTCAGGGGCAACCTGGCTACCGCATGGCATCGCGTGCAGGTATGCACAGACTGTTCGCCCGGCGCCGTCGCGTTGAAGAAGAAGAAGAATTTGCGTGAGAAGAAGTCTTCGCATGAAGAGTCGTGAATTTGATTGGGCCACTATAAGACAGTGGATTGGAGTTTATCTTGCTTTTTTGTTGCAGAGCGTGTTTGTCTAGGCAGGTACACGCGAAGATGGTGATGGGTTTTGGATGGCAAGATACTTCGGTAGCATAGATTTGGACAGGAGTTGGAGGACGTCATTTTGTATATATGTATACCCTCTTGTGCGATATAAAGGCACAGAATTGACGGATGATTTGATGCACTGTTGCGTGTAGCGACGACATTTGAGTGACACCTTTAACAAGTCGAGGAAATCTCCTGGAGAGCATATTTCGTGGATGAAAACCTACATATAAGCACCCATCCAATTCTATGGGGCAACAAGACGTGCTAGTAAGGCAGGTTCCACCCCAGAGATATATGGGATACAGTCGTTCCTTGTCGCATGAGCAAGTATGAAACGAAAGAGGGACTCATGGCCAAGTTTCTCCAAGAACTTGTTAAGAATTTACTGTATTGGTTTGTTTATTTGTATCCTCTCCACGCCCAGCGTACAGCTCGACGCCTCTTCCTCCTCGTCAATCCCCGATCCTGTGCTTTTGAAAGAAGAGCAGCCTCCATCCAGATCCCCCTTTGATTCTAATTCGTATGTTGATACAAACCTCCCTCAGAAAACAAACCCGCCGCCCAGCCTCTATCCCTAGGCAGGCAGGCAGGCAGGCAGCCACATTGTCCATCAAACCCAAACCCCTCTCCGTCTCACTAGTCAACGTCTTCTTCTTCTCTGTCGGGCAGGTCCGCAAAGGCCTACTCTTCCTCGTCCTCGCCGTCGGAAAAGTACTCAAACGGATTGGGCACCGCCGCCTCCTCGTCTCCCTCGCCGTCCTCGTCCACCGCGGTGAGCACGCCGGCGGCGGCGGCGGCGCCCGAGCCGACGTCGGCGCTACCGTAGCCGCCAGGGCCCTGGGCCTCTGGCACGCCAAAGGGAGAAGCTCGTGCCTGACCTTGGCTGCGCAGCAGCTGCTCCATCACAGGGTTGACGCCGGCAAGGCGGCCGCTGGGATCGTCGAGGAGGGATCGGCTTGAGCGACCAGCTCCGCTTCTGCCCAGCTGCTGTCCAGCGACCGGCGCACGCTCGGTCGTAACCTTCTTCAGCTTCTCCTCAAGAAGCGTCTTGGGCTCGTCAGGCTGGGTATCGATAAGAAGAAGAGGACCTCCGGTTGGCTTAAGGGGGAAAAGGTTAGCATCAATCTCTTCGAGTGAAACATTGGATGAGAAGTCTTACCTTCTTGACTGGCTTATAACGGCCAGCAGGGAAGCTGATGTACTTGAGCTGACCAGGTAGAACTCGGCTCATGTTCTCAATCTCGTAGCCAACCTTCTCCTTCTCGGGCTTCTTCTTGGCGTCGGCGGCTGCCGCATCCTTGTCGTCGGATTCCTTCTTGTCCTTGCCCTCCTCCTTTGCCTTGTCGTCGTCTACTTCCATCTTGTCTCCGCTCTTAGCCGGGGCGCTGTCGATGTCCATGCTTTCGTGACGCTGAGCTCGCTCCTTCTTCTGGGCTCTCCTCTTGGCCTGAGCCGTGGTGGACAGAATGGCAGTCGCAATAAGAGCCGGGCCCTCTTCTGTCTTGACTTCCTGCTCAGGCGGGTAGTCGAACAAGCTCTGGCGGGTGGCACAGTGGAACTTGAAGTCGGGCATCTCCAGGTCGTGGTCGAGGCCGATGATGGACGTGGGCGAGAAGCTGAGGGATAGGAAGTGGGTAAAGGGGAACCAGTACCAGTACTGCGTGAAGACTGCCATGCCAACAATGCCGGCCATGTTGAGATTGCCGGTCTGGGTCTGGAGGCCAATGGTGCAGTTTCGGCCGCCCGCGTCGATGATGCCCA
Organism: Trichoderma reesei QM6a; assembly: GCF_000167675.1. Taxonomy (NCBI): domain Eukaryota; kingdom Fungi; phylum Ascomycota; class Sordariomycetes; order Hypocreales; family Hypocreaceae; genus Trichoderma; species Trichoderma reesei. The sequence goes on along the minus strand of NW_006711157.1, from coordinate 848,152 downwards.
GGGCAAGGGCGGCGCCGAACTTGGTCATGGCGTCCTCGTGTCGGTCCCCGACCACCTTCTTGAGCGTCTTGCGGATGGAGGCCACCTTGGGGTTCATGACCTCGTTCTGCTGCACCATGATCATGGCCAGGGAGATGAGGGCGCCCTGTCGGACAAAGTCGGTGGGATCCTTCATCATGGGCTCGAGGAGATCGATGGCCTCGTCCAGCCCAGTGCCGGCACACGAGATACCCAGGGCCATGGCAGACCCGTATCGGACGTGGGGGTTGTACGACTCGGACAGCAGCTCGACCATGCGGGGGACGCTGCCGGGCTTGCGGAAGAGAATGAAGCCCAGACTCATGACGGCGATTCGGCGAACGTCGTCATTGACATCGCTTACGGCGGTGTGGAGCAGCTTGCGAATGGCCTTGTTGCTGCCGGTACCGCAGTAGGCCAGGGCAACGGTCATGATACCACCGTAGCGCAGTGTGGGATCCGGGTCGTTGAGCAAGCCCTCGATCAGCACATCGGCGCCCTCTTGGCGGCCGTACATGATGAGGGCCATGCCAAGGGCCACGCCGCGGACAATCTTCTCGTGGGTCGTCTCGTGGGCGTACGTAATCATGTCCTCGAGGGCCTTGACGTTGCCAGTGCCCAGCATGATGAGGCCCATGGCCAATCCGACCGCCTCACCATTGAGAGCAGAGTCTTGGAAGAGGACATCCTTGAGCTTCTCGAAGATCTCGTTGTCCCCAGTACCCATACCCGCAATACCCAGGCCAAGAGCACCACCGTGCTGAACAACCTCTTCCTCAGCCTGGCCAAACTGCATCTTGAGGTATTCCAGAGCGCCGGCACCGTGGTTGGCGTGGATGAGGCCATAGGCGTACAAGGCTCCGCCCTGGCTAAAGATGGAACCATTACTAAGGCCGCCTTGCTTGGGCAGGTATGGCTCGAGGAGCTTTCGTGACTGTGACAGATTGCCGCGGTGGATGACGCCGAGGGCAGCGGTGGCGGTGAACTTGGACCAGTTGACGGCCTTTCCGAGCCACTCGAGGTTGTCGCGGAAGAACTTGTCGTTTGTGGTGCCCTGGTTCATGAAGGCATTGCAGAAGGTCACGGCAGTGTGGAAGATAGAGTTACGGCCCTCGAGGCTGTCGCGCACCTTGTTGAGGATGCTCAGATCGGTGTGATTGTTGCGGAAGAGGAACTCGAGGTTCAGGCGGATGGTCTTGGAGCCGTCGAGGATGGATCGGATGTTGCGGTAGACCTTGGCCACGTCTTCTGGGAGCTCTTCTTCGGGCGCAGCCTGTTGGTTCTCCAGCAGCGATTCGCTCTCTTCGGGCTTATCGGCGCCTTCGGCCTCCTTCTTCTTGGGTGGCTCCCCGGACGGAAGAGAGGACAGGACCTTGCCCAAGAATTCCTGAGTGCCGTTGTCATAGAGGTCAAAGGCGATCTGGTATGCGTTAGCCGTGGAAGTGCGATCGCCCCTGGACACGAGGTTGCGCAGCATCCGGGACGCCTCCTCGTCTGTGTTGAGATAGACGACGCATCTGGCAATGGCGAAGTAGTCGGGGTTAGGAATCTCGCTCAAGAGGTCCAGGATCAGCCGCAGAATCTCGGTTCGGAAGGCCCTCTCCTGGACAATGTCCATGCAGATGCCCAGAATGTACTCCATGAGCTCCTCGGCGGGTCCCGGCTGCCCCTCGGCGCCCTTGACCTTGGACAGCTTCTCATCTTCGCTGGCGCGCTTGATGACTCGTCGGAGGATGTCAAGATTCCGAGCCTCGACGGCGATGCCGACGACTTGTCTGTATCGGCCTTGGGCTAGACAGCTCTCGAACAGGCGATCAATGATCCTCTGCAAGGAGGCCTCGGCCGCGTTGTTGGGCAGCTGGGTGATGGATCCCGAGCGACCCTGCTTCGTCACGGGCTGGAAGGTGGCATCGAGTATGGTGTTGTCGATGGAGGCGCGCGAGAGCAGAGACTTGGGCGGCAGAGTGGTGTGAGAGAAGGGCGTCGTGGGAGACATGACGGCGCCATCGGTGGAGGTGGCAAAGGTGGTCGACAGCTCTGGCAGGTCGGACGTCTTGGCCGCCTTGGGAGCGGCGTTTTTGGCAGCTGTAGTCGCGATGTACTGGTCGACGCACTTGGAGATGATGGTCTCCTCAAATTCGCCAGGGGAGTCGATCTTGAACAGGTCCCCCGCCGCGAGGGCAAAGACCATGCTGTCGTTGTAGGCCTGCAGGTGGTAGTAGACCTTGGCGAGCACAAGGGCAGCCAGCTGACGTTCGGGAAACGACTCGTCCTCATAGAGGGCCTCGCTGCAAAGCACACAAGGTTAGTCAGAGAGCTTCGATGCCCCCGTCAAACGGATTTGCGCAGAAACATACATCTGGCTCAAGCTGCCGGCGACCTCGGTCCAGACGGTGTCGATGTCGTCGTTGAGCGTCTGCAGGGCGAAGACGCGGAGCTCGGGCTCCTCGTCGGCCAGGAAGGCGAGCACGCCCGTCGCCGACACCAAGCCAGGCATGTTGTCGAGATGGCTGGGCCGGGATGCGGTGCACGAGCGGGATCGAGGGGCGGATTCGGCGTGGAAGGGAAGAGAAAGCTGTGAATGCTGGTGGCGGCGATGACGATTAGAGGGCAGCCGCGGATGGTGTCAGCATTCCCAGAGGAACAATTAGCGGAAGAATAACGAGACAGAGCAGCTGCAGCAGCGCGGAGCAGAGCAAAGGCTGTTGTGGCTGTGGTTGTCGAGTTGTGGTGTTTTGTTTGGTTGATTCGGAGCGGATGCTTGTGGTGTGGACAAAAGAGCACTGAGGTTCCTTGTCCACGTCAGGCACAGCTCTGCCTGCCCTGCCTTGTAAGTACCTTTGTACATACCTAGCTGGGCGTGGGGCACGGGCCACCAGAATCTGGTGGGGTGAGAGTTCTCTAGGCTAGTGAGAGGGTGACAAAATAATGATAAATACCACGTACCTAGTATCTGGAATCACAGCCTACGATACAGCAAATATTACCTAACTGTATATACAACGGCGACACCTGGATTGATCTCTAGATAAGGGATATAGCGTTTGAGTCTTGACGATCGAGTTATTCTACGCACGAAAATTAGTGAGGATGGCCAGCACCTTTCAGTGCAGCATGATGGAGTAATCAATCAATTGCTTCGCTTATTCTGTCGACCATGACGATGCCCTGCATGAATCGCTTATATAAGACCTTTGCTCTGCCAGTCAGCTCTCTGGGATAGGCTCGCGTCCCATTGTCCTTAGTAATACTACTACCTCTACCTGGTATCGGCCCAAAGCTGGCAGAGCTGGCAGAGGTACAAGCGTTGCCCGCGTGCGGCTGATGCAGCGTCGGGGTACCTTCTCCACCCAGCTGCCGCTCAGTGGCCTCGCGGCTGGGCAGCAGGCCGGAACCTCAGGTTTCGCATGCATGGCCGTCACTGCAGCCAGACGGACGGCAGCAACGCAAGGAGGCAGCAGGACCAGGAGACGACCGACAGCTGGGATGGGAGGGGGCGGAAGACAGCAAATTTTCTGCTGCTTTAAAGGAGGATTGCGGCCCATTGGCATTGTCCTGCAACGATGCTCGCTCGAGCCTCCGTCATCACGTCCCGTCATTGACCTGTTGGGCTCGCACCAGACAACTTCAGGTTTGGGTCCTCCAGCTGCTGATGAGCGCAGATCCAGCACCGAGTCCAGAGTTCGAGCACTAAAAAGTCGAGCCTATCGGTGACTCGACTACCCGCCAGAACCACTTGACGCCACTGTCCGTCGGTCTCTGGATAGCGCCTGCTCACCTGCTGGGAGACGAAGTGAGAGGAGAAAAAAAAAAAAAAAGATCGAGTGTGTCCTTAGTACCAAGGCGGCGCATCCGTCCAGACTGCCATCAATCATCAAATCCCTGCGCGAGCAACAGACCGGGCCCTGTCCATGATACTTCGGATTCAGTCCACCGCGCCGTAGCAGCTGCATCTGCCGCCTCTGTCCGTCGCCTCTACCCTTCGCCTCTCGCACCTCTGCATCTCGACGCGCACCCGTCCCCAAGGCCAGGCAGGACCAGAGCCGGAAACCCGCCCCGGCTGAGCTGACCTTGCTGCTGTGCTTGTTGCGCGCCTGCGCTGCCCGGCCCCGCCACCAAGGACGCAATCGCGACGCCTCAGCCTTTCGCCTGTTCAGCCTCGAGCCTTCCGTCCGGTGCGTGTAAGCTCGAGGATGTGCCTTTGCGCCTCGGACGGCCCTGCATCCTCTGCGCCCGCGACCGCCATCTAAACGTCACAGACCGAAGCAAGGCCCAACGGCGTCGGCGAGTCGTAGCCGCCGCTGACCCAGGCGCACCACAGCGCCGCGCCGCATGCTGGACAGCTCGAGGCTCGCCGCCCGATCCATCGTCTCGCGCAAGAGGCCACACGCCCGTGTGACGAGGTCCCAGCAGCCATGGATCTCCGCTCGGTTCTGAACACGTCCGACAATGGCGACCGCGCGCCCTCGAAGCCGCCGCCGGCTCCTCCTCCTCCTCCTCCTCCTCACTACCAGCCGCACCAGCAACACCAGCAGCACCAGCATCCGCACCACCAGCCTCGTCCTAGTCCCACGGCTCAATATGGACCTGGGCCTCGCGAGTACTCGCAGCAGCCGCCTCAGGCATCACCAAGCAAGCCTGCGATGATGCACGAATATCAGCATCCGCACCAGCAGCCCCAGCGACCTCCTCAGCCGCAGGCGCAGGCGCATCCTCACCCTCAGCACTACTCGCCGCAGCAGATCCAGCAGCAGCAGCAGCAGCAGCCGCCGCAATTCCAGCAACAGCAACCGCAACCGCAACCGCCGCCGCCGCCGCCGCAGCAGCAGCAGCAGCATCGTCCGTCCAATGCCTACCCAGTGCAGTCGCCTTATCAGACGCCTGGTCCGTACCCAGGACGGCCATCTGCCGTGCCGCCGCCACCGCTGCAACCGCCGAGTCTTTATCACGACCCCCGCTCGCCCGGCAGCTCGAGATCAAACTCTGGGCCCGTCCTAGCCTCGCCCTACCGGCCTTCGCCGACGTCAGCCTCGACGCCCGGAGGCTCTGCGGGTTACCCGTTTCCTACGCAGCCTCCAGACATGAGCAGCCCGATCCAGCGACAGTATCCGAGCCAATACCAGGATCCGCGAGACCAAAGAGACCCGCGGGATCCAAGAGATCCAAGAGATCCGAGAGATTCAAGAGATCCGAGAGACCTGCGAGACCCAAGAGACCCAAGAGATATGAGAGACATGAGAGACATGAGAGACCCAAGAGACATGAGACGAGAGAGCTATGTGCAGAGCCCAGTACATGCTCCTCCTCCGCCGGCGTACATGCTGCAGCAGCAGCAGCAGCAACAACAACAACAGCAACAACAGCAACAGCAACAGCAACAACAACAGATGCTGCAGCAGCAACAACAGCACCAGCACTACCAGCAGCAGCATCAATTGCAACAGCAGCAGCTCCAGCAGCAGCATCAACATCAACAACAGATGATGCAGCAGCAACAACTGCAGCAGCAGCAGCAGCAGCACGCCGCACCTCAATCATCCTCTTCGAGGCCCAGCACCAGCGCGTCCTTCCAGGCGTACCACCAGCAGCAGCGCTCCCCGACAGTGGCCCAGCAGCACTACGGGGCCTACGCACAGGGCAGCCCAGGCCCTGCAGCGCCTCCACTTGCCGACTACGGCCGCCACCCGTCCAGCTCGCAGCCGCCAACCCCTTTGGGGCCTCCCAGCGCCCTGCGCCAGCCCCCAACGCCTGGAGCCTTTGGCCAGCAGCCCCCGAGCCCGTTCCAGCAGCGCATGTCGGTGTCTTCGCTGGCGAGCCAACCAGCGCCAGCACATGCTCCAGCGCCTGCACCAGCACCTGCACCTGCACCTGCGCCAGCACACACGCTCCCGCATCCTCATACCGCACACACTCTGGAACCTCAACATCAACATCAACCCCAGCCTCAACCTCAACCTCAGCCTCAACCGCTGCCGCAGCCGCATCTCGCGCAATCACCTCAATTGCAGTCGCACCCGCGGGACCAGGCACCGACACCGCAGTCATCTCCACCGTCGCAGGCACAATTGCAGTCGCAGGCCGAGGCTGAGGCCCAGGCACAGGCACAACAGCCACAGCCGCACCCCCGGCAGCCTCAGGCACAGGCTCCGGTACAGGCACCGGCTCAGTCTCAACCCCAAGCTCAACCTCAACCTCAACCCGAACCTGAACCCGAACCGTCTCACGCGCAGGTCTCGAGCCACCCCGAGCCTCCGGCTCAAACCCCGACACCGCAGCCTCCCGTCCCGCCTGCTCACGTCCCGCCACAGTCTCAAGAGAGGCCATCGCCAAAACCCGCACCGCCTCCGGCACCCCCTGCCCATCTCCCATCCTCGCAGTCCGCCCACGGCTCGCCCGTCGCGGAACCCGCCCAGCGTCCACGATCCCAAGCCGAGCGGGAGCAGAGTCTGTCAGTCAGTCCCAAGACCACGCTCGGCTCCATCCCTAGCGTTTCCGACGCCACCCCGGCCCCGACGGACCGACCTGCAAGATCTTCGCTCAGCGCCCACTCCATGGCGATCGATTCAGACCGAGCGGTCACGCCCGCGAAGCGAAAGCTGGAGGATCTAAACATGAGCCCCAGCGAACTGGAAAACAAAGAGGCCAAGCCGCCTCCCGGCGAGGTCAACGGTGGCTACGAGGAACGCATCCAAAAGTCGTCGTCTCCTGTCCCGCCCAGGAAAAGGCGGACAAGGTACCTCCAGCCGCCAATCTGGGCCCAGAGCGTCCACACTCTGGGGAAGAAACTGCCGACCAACGCCAACTTTGTTCTCCAAAAGCGACTCCATTCCCATATCAACGGCAAGCACGATGCCGCCGCTAGCCGCCAGACGTCGCCAGAGACAAAGAGAAATCAGCACGCCAGCGTCAGCCAACCGCCTGCCACCTCCGAGCCCGATCCCCAGGACATATTGGGTCCTTGGGAGGCCAGCATCACCGGTGTTAAACCCATTGAGGAGCTGTCCAAGAACGTGGCTGACTTCCTCTTTATCCACGCCATCAACAACCAAGACATGCAGGAGATCACAAGCAGGGGGATACAATTCGAGATTGAGGCCAAGCTGGGGACGCTCATCGACAAGGACACCAACCAGCGCGTGGACCGGTTTGTCGCCACAGAGTGCATCCTCGATGAAAATGGCCGGGTCGCCTTCAAGAGTAGTATGACAGAGGTATGTGTGACTGAAGAGGACTATTCACCTTCTCCCCGTAATGTTCAAACTAACTTCCTGCAGGCCCAGCACAAATTTTACAACCAGTTCCTCAACGAAATCGTCCTACAAACCGACCCCCGAAACCCCAACGGCGCTCCCACCAAGCGAGTTCAAGTCATATACAAGCACCGACGCGAGATTGATCGCTTCTACGAGCTGCCGACAGAGCTGCACGGGCATCTGCCCGGATGTATGCGGGCCCGCCTGGGTTCTCGCAGCCGCAACATCCGAGTGCGAGTCACGTACGACCAAAAGACCAACCAGATCTTGAACAAAATCATCAAGGCGCGCGTCGCAGACATTGACCTCCACTTGCCCATGTCTCCGTTCGACTGCCGTATCAGCATCAACCTCGAGATGAACTGGGATGGCTCCGTCGAGGAGCTCGAGCAGGCGGCGTCAAACAAGGCGGATCGGCAGCCGGACCGTAACAAAGACCGCTTGAGCTACAAGCAGGGTCATTACCAGATCGACCTCACCCAGGTCGCCCATGCCGTCAATGGCCCCGGGGTAAGTTTCTGTCCCTCCCCCACTTCGTCTTCCTCATATCTTGTCGTCCGCAAAGCTGACCCAAATGTATAGAACACCCAACGCCTGGATAAGGAACACGAGCTCGAGATCGAGCTAAATCATCAAGCACTCCTCGACCAAGGACGAAGAGCCATGAGCGGTGCCCCCCACAGATATCAAGAGTTGGTGGAGGGCTTCGTGGACAATGTTCGAGTGCTGGCACGAAAAGCCAGGGACTTTACTCCCAGGGCATAAACATGTTATCGACCAAAGAAACTAAACTCAGAGCCGGTGTGGACGACGAGAGATGTTCACACATTTTCTCCGTCCAATAACAGTTAATGGCAGGTGACCAGATGGTGTTGGATACAAAAAAGGGGGGGCGGGTACTACGAGGATCCGTTGTGCCTGCATTCATCATTCGAGGCCTTGCTTTGGTCTCTTCACTCTTCACCTGGTGCTTCATGGCGGACGATAAGGATTTTCGTTCGAGTCTTTGCCATCTTGTTCTTTTCTATTTTTGCTACTTCGATTTCTGTCACTTTTGTTCGTTAGATTGTGGATCTTTATCGGCTCAATCATTCGATGAAGGAGTATTTCTGGACCGTTGAAGAACAAAAGGCAAGGGGCGAGAATGGGACGGGACGCGAATGAAAAGAAACGGCAGAGGCGGAGCGCGGCGCAGATTCCTGTCAAGGGGTGGGGATCGGGGGGGCTTTGTTTTCAAATCTTCTTTTTTGTTATGTCTTTTCCTTCTTCTTCTTGGCCGTTATCTGAAAGGGGGCTTCGAGGGAGGACAAGGGACATATTAGGAGACGGAAAAGGATTTCTTTTGCAGAGGGAGACGGAAGACATACCCTAGCATGGTTGGCGCGAATGCTACTTTTTGAGTTGACCAAAGACTTTAATGTTACTTGTGTGCCTTTTGAATGAGCATAAGCATATTGTAGACTGTATGATGTCGATGTCAAATCTGGGTATCTGTGCTTTGAATGGCAAGCAATTATCCAACGTATCGAGGGGGGCTTTCCCTTGATTTCTTCACTTGCTAATCGTATCTTTCTCATTTTCTCATTCATCATTCGTACAAAGCAGCGCGCCCCCCCATTGCGATTAAGCCTGCTTCTCTCCCCTCGCAGAAGCTGAACTACCTTCTCCTCCCACACCACCACCACCGCCGCCCTCATCGCTATCATTATTTTGCTCGTACTTTTTGACAGGAAACGCCCCCGTGCTGCTAACAATGATACCGACACCATCATCATCATCAACGTCGTCGCCCTCGGCAACAATCTCATCCTCCATCTCCTCTTCAATCACCAGGTTCAAAATCATGCACGCCGCCGCCGTCACGGCAAACCCCGTCTCCATGACGAGAACAATGGCGTCGAGGAACCCCGTGAGCGCCTTGTTGCCGCCCGCATAGGTAAAGACGGTGCTGAAGTAGTTGGGGACGAGGGTGGCGCCGTAGCCGAGGGCCAGGCCGGCGGTGAGGATGAAGCGGTTGCGGCGGGTAAAGGGCACGCCGCGGGAGATGATGGCGATGCCGGAGACGGCGACGGAGCAGAAGAGGAAGGTGGTCATGCCGCCGAGGACCGAGGCCGGGATGGCGACGAGGGCGGCGGCGAACTTGGCAAAGACGCCCATGATGAGGAGGAAGAGGCAGCAGGCGTAGCCGGCCTTGCGGTTGGCGCAGCGCGTCAGGGCGATGACGCCGTTGTTCTGGGCAAAGGTGCTCATGGGCGTCATGGTCATGAGCGCGGCCAGGCAGCCGTTGAGGCCGTCGGCCAGGACGCCGCCCTGGATGCGGGACTCGTATATCATGCCCTCGACCTCGAGGTGGGAGACGTCGCACGTGGCCGTGATGTCGCCGATGGACTCGGTGAGGCAGACGATGAAGACGGCGAGCACCGGGAGCACCAGCGGGCCGTAGACGGAAAGGGGGAACGTGTGAACCCAGATGAAGGAGGCGACGGGGGCGGAATCGATGCCGGACCTGTCAAAGTAGCCGCAGGCGGCGGCAATGATGCAGCCCACCAGCAGACCAATGATGACAGACGTCGACTTCATGATGGGTGACCCAAAGCGCTCGCACAGGATGATTGTGACGAAGACGCTGAAGCCCAAGCCGAGAAACTCGGCGGAGCCCCAAGGGAGAGCATGGGGTGCCGTAGGGCTGGGACACAGGGCCTGCGACGTACAGCCGCTTCCTCCCATCCAGTCCTGGAAGCCGCTCTTGATGAGGTTGATGCCGATGAGCATGACCGTTGGGCCGGTGACGATGGGCGGAAACATCCGGAGCAAGATGCGTGGCGGGATGAAGGACAGCAGGATCTCGAGCAAGGCGCAGACCGCGCAGGTTCCCAGCAGCGCACCGTATCCACGCGGGCAGCTCAGGGGGTTGCCGGCAGCGTCCGAGGGGCAGAAGCCGTTGGCGTACATCTGGCTGAGCGCGCCCTGGGCAACGGGAATGATGCTGAAGCTGATGCCCACGACAGATATAAGGCCGGTCCCAAGGTAGTAACTGTCTCATCGTTCAGCATCCCCATGCAGCAGCATGTGCTAGTTTCTGGGTTACAACTTACGGAGTCTTGTAGATGTGAAACCTTGTAATCTGGATACTAGACAAGATACCCGACACGATCAAGGCCGTCGAGACAAGATACTGTTGGTGCTCGGCCGATAGATTGGCGCCGCCCGAACCCGAGAGAATCAAGGGCGGCGTGATGATGCCCGCCAGCATGGCCAGCGCATGTTGTAGCCCCAGCAGCAGGCCCAAGAAGACCGGCATGTGGTCATTGAGGCCAAAGAACGGGCTCCTTCCGGCCCTTGAGCCCTTGGACATGAACGGTAGATTCGGGCGGAAGAGGACGCCATAGTCGTAGTCGCCGAGGAGACCTTCGCGGGTTGTAAAAGCTCGGCGGAGGGACCGAAGACGGCGGCTTAGAGACCACCGGGGGGCGGTCTCGGGGGTGATTGTCGTAGGCCCAGTGCCTTCGTCCATGTTGAGTCGCGGTGATGTACCAGCGAGAAGAAAGAGGCAGCAATCAGGTGATAGCGGGTGTAACCTGGCGGTTGTTGGTGGCAAACCTGCTGAAGCCTCGGTTGTTGCTCGATCAGCCTTTATGCTGTTGAAAACATTTGAGCAGCCAGTCGAGAGGAGAGCTCAAGAAGCCGGACTTTGGATATGGCTCGAAACAGAGTCTCGTGTAGGATAGAAAGCAGAGCAAGAAGACATTTATTAGGTCAAATGCTATGCTAGTGGATGTTAGGAATGTGATTCTTTTATCAATTGGCCCTGAAGCAATCACCTGAGGCGATATGAAGATTTTTTCCCCGGTTCTTCAAAGTAATCTTTCCGCTTTTCGGGAACGATAAGCAAAGAGCGCGGTAATACAATCAATAACTGATACCTTCAGCAATGGTTGGCTGATAGTGTGGACGGACCGGGCTGTAGGCCCTTGTTCGTTGCTTATCTTTGCCGTATTGTAAGTGGTTAGTTGGAGATGGTTGCATGGAAACAATGCCAATGTCAATTAGCTAGCTTTCCGTGATGGCGCATAGGCAAAGCCTCTTTGGGGAGCCCGACCAGAGGTCGCTGGGCTTGTCCGATATGATTTGAGAATGGTAGAGTGACAACCATTGACATTGATCCAGCCATTTGCTGATGGCAGCCTCGCAACGGGTACACAACCGGCTCGGGAGCATGACGCTTGGATCGGCAACCCATGTGGAGAACTTGCACAGCGATGCCGGCTATCATGTCGGGGTCTCTCCTCATGCTTTGCCCAGTTGATGCGTCTTCTAGCCTCATCGACCAAGGCAGCCCGACTCGGTCAGATGTGCTGCAACACTGCTTGATCAGGGCAGGATTACCATTGGCCATGATTCAACCTTTCCGGGGCAGAGTCGACATCATTTGTTGGCTTGCGCTTCGATTCCCCCGGACAAATCCTCGTCTTGTGGGGGACAACGCATGTTCAGGCTCAAGTCCTGCCTCGTTCCGGCATCATCTGCGGGGCCTGGGCGCGGGAGCATGGGGGTTCGTCTGCATGGGCTGAGGCATCGTAGCTGATACTAGCATGTTGTCTGCGATAAGACAGCCAGGCGTTGATGGCTTGTTATCTATCTCAGGCCAATGGCTCGGTCGATTGTCCATACCTAGGTACCTAGCGCATGGCTAGGGGCAAAGGCTCTCTGGCTGATGAGATCAGCGACGGGCACGAGATAGGGCTGCTCCGTGTGGACAGCTGACGAGCAGTCGGTGAGCTCCGATGAAGGCGCTGGTGAAGGAGGATCAGATGGCAATGTCCGAGGTTCGTTTTCTGAGACTGTAGATTTGCGGCTGACGAAGGCGTGACGATGCTGCTGATGGGTAATGATGCCAAACATGGCATTAACAATCCGAGTTTCCGAAGCAGCCCTGCTGGTTGTTACCTGATAATAGTGGCAAGCCGGCGGAGATAAGGATGAAGGAAAAGAAGGCGAAGGTGGAGATGAGGAAGAATAGAAATGAGAAAGAGAAGAGGGAGATGACGAAGCAGTTCGGGGTATGTTGTCAATAGACGGCAGCCACGATGTAGGGTGGACTCGTCCCTTCCGTGATTCAAGCACAGGTGCAGCCTATCTACCCTGTAGTTGAGAGGTCAAAGACGAGCATTCATACAACAACTTATTTAAGAGAGTATTTGTGATCTCTTTCAGGAAGTAATAATAGTACAGGAAAGTAGCTCAGTGGCATCGCTGGCTAGGTCGCAAGAACGGAATACACAGGCTGCGTGAGTAAACGCTGGACCATGCGGAAGATCAATAGCCTAACTACGAGCCATATTTCACTCCAACAATTCAACGCTCAGCCGAATGCATCACACACAGAAAAGACAGACCCGTGTAACATGAGCCTACTATATAGCACCTACTGCGATGGCACGGCGACTGGATCTGGCCCTCGGCCTTGAACGATCCGCTGCCGGATTGCGGTGCTGCTAATCTTCGAGGCAAACCCATTGATCTGCGCTCCGCCGCCGTCCTCGCCGGCCTCGTGCGAGTCGAGCACATCAATCTCAAACACGTCCAGTGGCTTCCACCCTCTTTCGACTCTCTTGTCGTTGATGGCCTCGCCGCCGCTGCGCGTCTCCCCAGACACCACAATGGCATCCACAGCCTCCTCGGAGATTGTCGGGCCAAAGGGGTCGTGGATGTTGACGCACCGGACCAGCACCGTGCCGTCGCGGAATGTAGCATGAAGCTCGTCAGGAGAATAGGTGGACGTGGGCGGGGAGGAGCCCGTGTTGGAAGAGGAGGCCGAGTTGAAGATGGTGGAGAGAAACTGCAGGACCTTGGCGGCGCGCACACCCCACGGCTGTAGCACCTCTGCGTACTTTTTGTTCCTCAACAGCTCGTCCCCCGAAATACCGACGATGAGGACGCCTTGCGTGCCGGCATCCTTCTCCGGAATGCGCAAGAGTAGTGCGGTGGCGTGGAGGAGAAGCTTGTGTCCCGGGTGAAGGTGGTCGAATGTGCCCCCTAGACAGACAACGTCACGGCCCTGGACGAAATCCTCCTGAACGACGGGGGGCGTGTTGCTGGTGGACATGGCGATGCCGCCTTCCACGGCTACCAGTTGATTCTGTAAGAGAATCTGTTTCCCCTCTGAATATTGCAAGAAGGCGCTCAGTAGCTCGTAGCCGGCCTCGGTGCTTGGGTGGAAGACGGTCCTCCAGGGGTGCACCGTCGAGGCAAAGGCAGCAAGATCCAGGACGGGCGTGCAGTTTGCCTCGTACTCCCCGTCATGGTTGCGCTGATACGTCCTGTGGCGCTCGTGGTCGACCAAGACAATGCGGGGATCGAGGCTGTGAGCGCCCAGCTCTCCTGATGTGTCAATGTCCAGCTCGTCGCAGATGACCGCTGCGAGTGTGTAGACGCGGGCGAGGAGAGACTGGGCGGCCTTCCAGTTGAGGGATTTGTGCCTCGGTGAGAGACCGGTGAGGAGAGGACATGTGATGGCAATGACGAGGACGTGGCCGCTGTGACTGTGGTCGCCGTCGCTGTTGCTGCTGCTGCCGCTGCCGTTGATGTTGATGCCCGCGGTGAGGCGCTTGAAGACGGCCGTGAGAGGCGGTCGATAGGCAGCGGCCAGCGAGTGAGGATCAAGGGGGAGCGGCGGCGCGGGCAGCAGAAGCAGCGAAGGCGCGCTGCTACTTGATGGCGCCATGATGAGAGGCTACCTGTATTGAGTGGCGTTGAGTGTGGGAGTTTGATGGAGATGGAGAGTATTATTAAAAGGTGGTTGTTGAAGGTGACCGCGGCTAATACAGGATGAGCGAATCGCGAGGTGGGGTGATGGCAGGCAGTGAGGAGCAGTCAATGGTACGACTTGACATGTACTACCACATGCCAAGAGATACAGGCTGCTTATACCATCGAAACACAGCAGACTCAGATCAAATCCCAATCAGAAGGGTGATATTCCTTGTCAAATAACAGCATCATCACTGTAAGCATCTAATCGAGTCTTGCTCCTGTCAGTGCAGGTGCTTGAGAGCCGTTTCTGTAAGTTACCTAGGTACCTGTGTGGAGGTCTGTCGGAGTGAGGTGTCTTGGAGGCATCAGTAATAGAACATCCAGGCACCACATGTACCACCAATGCCAGCCGGTAAGGTAAACCTGAATCCTAGGGCTGTTTTGGATATCTACCTGGCTGAGCCTGGGCAGCTACATGCCCGTACATGTACCTTGGCAATGACGCAACCGGCCGATTACATGTAGCCTTGGGCACGGGACGATGATACCTTAGGTACCCAGTTAAGGTACGTATAGAGGAAGAGAAGCATGATGGATATCCTCAAGGCACGGACTACCTACCTACCCAGCTACAGGTGCTAGGCAAGGTAATTCAAAATGGTTCAGTATAATATAAATCACCCACGGGAATATGTAACAATAACTGGATTTAGCACTAGAGAGTAGGTCAAGTCCAAGAAACGACGGGAGTGCCATACTACCTTACCTTACAGCCCTAGTAGCAGCTCAACGGCCATCCAAAGCAAAAGCCGCTCAACTTTTGCCACTCCCGCGCACCAGCGCCCTGCTCTAAGCAACCCATTCGTCGGCTCTCCCCTTTTCCTTTGCTTTAGCACTATTTCCCAACCGTTTCATTCAACATATCTCTCTGCTACAGCACGCTACACCCCTTATTCGCCCCCAGTAAGCCGGGCAACACCCTCCGGCAGGCGAAACAACTGACAAAGAGCACACAATAGAGGGAAGCAAAACAGAACATGCCAGCCAATCCAGCAACTGCCCAACAACCTCCCGGCCACATCCCGAGTTTCTAGAACATCTGATAACCCTCTCCCCTCTGTGACTCCCACATACCCAAGTTGCGTCTCATACAGAAAAGGGTCCCCTTTTGCATCGCCTAGGTAGATGGCTGCCAAGCCTCTCCGCTCACAATCCGCCTATAAGGGCAAGTAAAAAAAAGCAGACGCCACACATGCAACCAGAACCCACCCCAGATTGGCTTTCCGTTAGATAGGTAGGTAGTCTCTAAGATAGAACAAGGGGGGGTCCCCCAAGGTAATGGGATTGTCAAGAATCCCATGCTGGCTCGCCACCCAAATTTCCCTTTTGCCTTCCCGCCTTTTTTTTTTTTCCCTCTCTGTTTCTCTTTTTCTTTTTTGCCGTCAGAAAATTTAAGTAGGGTGGCGTTATGTTTGAAAACGTTCTTAAAGCAGGAAAATTACCCAGAAGGGGAAACTGGTTCAGGGAAAAAGAGGACCGTTCCTTTTGTTGGCAGCACATTTTCTCCATACATACAACATACAATACACACCACCCTTGGTAATAGCCAGGAACGCATCTTCGATTTGTTCCCACAACGTCTCCCCCCCCTTGACCCTCCTCCCCCCCTTCTTCGATCTCGATCTCGATCTCCGATTTCATTGAGCCTTCAACTCTCTTTATATCCTCGCTCTTTGAATGAGGGCATCGACATACCCAAAAATAGCCATGCCGCCATCCCCTCCCAACTCCCAGGCCGGCAGCCCTCCTCCCCACACGAACAACCTCCAGTCTCCTCCTCACTCGTCCACCTCGTCCCATCGTCGCTCCCGCTCGCGCCCCTACGCCCGCTCCTCCAAGGGCCGCCTCTCCTCGCGCCGCTCCCAGTCCACAAACGTCGACCACCACCACGGCCACCACAAGAAGCCCGACCCCCCCAGGATCGTCTTCGGCAACGACGCCATCGCCAGCCTGCCCTCGGAGCTCAACAAGCTCTCCCTCTCCTTCCCGCTCATCGTCTGCAGCCCGTCGCGCATCCACCTCGCCGACCGCATCCGCTCCCTGCTGCCCAACCTCGACGTCTGCTTCCTCACCCCGGACACGTACCCGGGGCCTTCCGTCCTGTCCGACCGCGACTCCGTCATCAGCGTCGGCGGGCCCCGCGCCGTCGCCCTGGCCAGGCGCATCAGCGTCAAGATGAGGATCCCCCACGTGTGCGTCCCGACGACGTATAGCGGCGAGCCGGGCGAGCTGTTTCCCCCGTGGAAGAAGCAGCAGCAGCAGCAGCAGGACGACGGTCGCGGGAGGAGCAGCGGGTCGCAGAGGTCGGACGGGGAACAGGGCGATGGGGGTGAACACGATAAGAGCGAGCACGAAAGGAGCTTGCCGGCCGTCATTCTGTACGACAGGAAGCTCACCGAGAGTCGTGTCCGGCGGTTCTCTGCCGAGGCCGGCGTCGCTCCGGACGGCGAGGCCGAGGCTGCCTTGAGAGTGGCTACTGGTAGCGCAGACGCAGACGTCGATGCTGCGGTGTTGAAACCCGCAAAGGGCGGCGCTGGGCAATGGAGCTTTATCCATCTGCCGGGAGTCTGAAGAAAAAAGGGTGCTCGGCGTTCTTTTCCTTCCTTTTACCCCAGTTCGCCATAGCAATGGCATCTATTTCGCCTGTTGAGAGGTTAACACAATGGCCCTCATACTGCCCTCATTTCGAGAAGTCCGCACTCAAGCGGTTTAGCCTTGTCCGCCTGGCAGCTTGATCGCGCCTTTGCGCATTCACAAAGGTACTAGATGCCGTGAATAGAAGCGCCGCATAGGTTCACACACTTGTCCATCCGATGGAAGGGCATCACATGATGGAACGAAGGATGCGAATCGAAGATGGACAACCGGATCATGGGCACCCCGACGACCTGTAGCGGCGTTGATTCGTGCCCCCAACTCGATATAGAGGAGCGCGAAAATGGGAAATAAGAGACAGGCCGTGTTGGGCCCAGCAATTATATTTTCGTTGAGTATGCCTACACCTAGTTATGCAATGCTATTATTGTACAGTGAGTGGGCTCTGGAGCTCGCTTCCCAAGCCTTCTCAGGTATCACAAATCAAAGGTATCACAGACCTATTTCTCCCAGTGCCTCAACCCAATTCAAGGGCAACGTGTCGTGCTAATGCCTCGATGCCGCCCCTAGTCCAGTCCATCAAAGCCCAAGATGCCATGAGCGCCCATGGGGCCCAGCTTCTGTTGCTGCATCTCGCGTCGTCGCTTAGCCCGCTGCTTCATCTCCTCCACGCCGTCATCGCTGTCGTCGTCACTGTCGCTGTCGAGCATGGGCCGCTTGCCGTTTGGCTTCTCGTCCGAGTCCGAGTCGTCCTCTTCATCGTCCTCACCCTCACTATTGGTGTCGCCGCCCTGAAGCTCCGACAGCTCCTCCCAGATTTTGACTGTACGGCCGCCCGCGCTAATCAGACGATTCTCCGAGTCGAATCCCAGCGAAACCACGCCCTCCACGTCGTCGTGCCTCAGGTTGAGCGTCGTGTCCACCTCTCTTCGTACGAGATCGACGATTCTCAGAGAGCCGTCGCCGACGCCACAAACCACCTTCTTTCCCACTCCCAGCTCCTTGGGCACCATGACAACGGCATCGATGCTCTCGCCGCCACCCTTGACAGGATCGACAATGATGCGCTCTTGCTGGTCGTCCCAAGCTCCTTTGTCCCACATGGTCAGCACGCCGGAACCAGACCCGACGACCATGACGCCGTTGTTCCTATTCTTCTTCGGACCCAGACCCGGCACGAAGCAAGAGCTGAGAAGCTCGTCCTCCTGATCCTCGCTTCGTACCAGCACTCCTCGTCGAACATCTGTGACAGCCAGAGTGGTTCCGCCCGTGCTGACCCATTGCTTGGGGAAGCCGCTGGTGCTCTCCTCGGACGGCGGCAGGGGCGTGATGGACGACACATAGTCGGAATGGGGGTAATGCGTTTGCGCGGGCTTCTTGCCTGGCGCACCGTCGCGCAGGTCAATGATGTGTAGAGCGCCGGTATCGGTGGCCAGGAGGAGGCTCATCGGGTTCAGCACGTGTAGCAATGACGGGCCATCTGGCTTGGAGGTATTGGTCGGGATGCCAAACTTGGAAATCACTTTGCCAGTTGCAGTGTCGTAGTGCTTGATGAGCGCGTCCGTGCCGGCAGAGTACTGGTCTGAGAGGGTCTGTCAGCATTGTGAAGCTTGCGAGGCGATGAACGCCGCTCCAAGAGTAGACAAGACCTACATTTTCCATCGTGGGAGTTTGCCAGGCAGCGACAGCTTCCCTTGTGTCTCTTGGTGCGCCAGACAGAGCTGATGGTTGAGCGCCCATCGCTCATCACGCTCGAGTCTCCATCGGCGCCATCGTCAGACGAGCTGCTGGCGGGCAGTCGAAACGTTTCGACGAGGCCATTGGCCAAACCGACAGTCAACAGAGGCTCTGTTGGATGCAGCGCCGTGGTGAAGATGTCCGCATGCAGCGGCAGTGTGCAGGTGTTTTCGAACATGGCTGCTATGGATGGAGGTGGTCGAGCTTGAAGCGATTCACTTGCAAGCCTGTCGTCGAGAAGAAGAGGAATAATGTCGCCGTGGTAGGGATACTGAGTCTCAGCACAAGAATGCTGGCATTGTGCGTGCTGAGGGATGAAAGAGAGGAAATTCCGGTTGCGCTTTGCGTCTCAGCTGATGTGATGCGATGTGATGGTGGGTTGGTTCAGCTTTCTTCGCGAAACAAAAGAGGAAGAAAAAAGAAGCTCTAGATTAGATAGGTAGCCGTATCGATTGTGACAGACACTGTGCGCGTACTGTGCGCCGTCATTCCATGCCTTGACTTTCAGACAGGTACAGTTAAACTGTTCACCTTTTCCTGTCAGAGAATACAAACGGGTGTTTAATGGCGAATTCAATCTGATCTGTTCGCATAATTCAAGGTTTCGAACATGCAGACAATAATCAGATATGTGACCCTGTGGCTGGCCTTGGTTATTGCCTCTCTTGCGGCGTCGCATGAAGCTGCTCGATGCATCATGTATCTCACGGGGTGAGGTGCTCTGTTTGTCTGCAGGTGACGATCAAGTCTAATGCCTGAGCAGACAACACGTTGTGATGCCATCAGAAGACCACCTCATTGATCCAATAACCCATGTGATTCTGGCATTCATGCGGTCCGATGTGTTCAATGTGGACGAGACTCCAACTGAATTCCCCCTGTTTGCAACAGTGAGTGAAGTTCGAAAGCAGTTCAAGCCCGCTACCAAGATCATGGTGGCCATTGGAGGTTGGGGAGATAGTCAAGGATTCGAAGCTGCTGCACGCGATGCGACTTCAAGAAGGCGGTGGGCTGGCCAGGTCAAAGCCATGGTCGACCTCACAGGAGCTGATGGGGTCGATATTGACTGGGAATATCCAGGGTGCGTGTATAAGGGAGAGACATCGGTATGCTGGTATTCGGTTTGACTGACGGGCGGCCAACAGTGGAAACCGTGACGACTACAAGCTCATACCCAATTCCCAGCGTAAATGGGAGATCGAAGCATTCCCTCTCCTCGTTGCCGAGCTTCGATCAGCGCTGGGAGATGACAAGCTACTGTCGGTTGCGGTGCCGGCTCTGGAACGAGACCTGATGGCCTTTACAAACTCGACTGTTCCCTCCATTGTGGAACACGTTGATTTCATCAATTTGATGACATACGACATGATGAACCGGCGTGACAGCTACGTTAAGCACCATAGCGGAATTGACGAGTCGGAGGCAGCAATAAGGCGATATATGGACCGCGGCGCACCTCCACACAAACTGAATCTCGGACTGGGCTATTACGCCAAGTGGTTCATGACAGAAAAGTGCGACGCTCAGCAGCCGTTGGGATGTCGTACCCAGCTGCTGGAGGATCCTACCAGCGGAGCGGACCTAGGCAGGACGGGCGCCTTCAGCTGGCATGACGAAGTCCCTGTCGAGTTGAATGAATCTTTCACGAGGGCTCAGGCCCACGGCTTCTATGACTACGACGGAAGCTACGGATACTGGGACGCGGAGGAAAAGAGGTGGTGGTCGTACGACACGCCGGACACGATCGGGGCCAGGATTGCATGGCTTGTCGGACAGCTGGAGCTTGGCGGAGTGTTTGCCTGGGGGTTGGGCGAGGACGCTCCGCTGTTTGAGCATCTGAGGGCGACTGTCGATGGCATCTTGGCCTTGCGCGAGGTTGACGAAGGGGAGTCAAAAGACGAACTGTAAGGTTTTGGGGGGCCAAGATTCACTGACGGTAGTATGCTGCGTGAGGGGACTGCAGAATTCCGGACAGCTTTGTCGGCGAGGCTATGCCTGTTACTCTCTTGCTGTGTCGCCCTTGTTCCTGGTCATGATGGTTGTACGCAGACACACGGTAGTTTGTTCTACTCGATGGCTTGGCCACGTGCGTGTATTGCATACGGCTTATCCAGGAGATGGCAAATGCAACGCTCCGGTTTCAACTACAGCATTGCAGCCATAAGGTCTCCCACGTGGCCGCGATATATCCCACGATGTGAAGCATCTCGGGTTGGGAGTTGGCTAACAGAGTGCCTCATGCTTCAATGGAACGCTGAGAACGAAATCAAGGATACGCCACATCCAGCGAAGTGGCAATTAAGCTTGGTGTTAAGAATGAAGCAGCCCGGAGTAGGTAGCTTCAAGTCATAAGTGAGGTGAAGACCTCGGTGGTCATTTCTGTATCAGTGACTTGTCCAGGCGAGAGTCCCTGGGAGAACAAGGATGCAAAGAATGGCAGTGACATGCAAAAAAAACGTGACGAATGATTAGCTTGTATCTGAATACAGTGCAGCTGAGGGAGAGCCCGGTTCGCGGGAGAGACAATTGCCGAGAGTCATTTTTGTCTTGCTTTTTCTGATCAGTTGTCTGGCATCTGAATCCACGCCTCCGCAATCCTGTCAGCTCTTCCTCTGCACCATCAAAGCGCATCTCTTCGAGCTCTCAATCACAAACGTCTCCGCACTTCATACTGGAATTAGCATCGCCAACGAACCGCTGCGCCCTGCAGGAGGAGGCGGGACACACGCAGTGCAACCCTGGCCGGGACCAAGTGGCATGTCGCTATCTTTCCCCTCTTCGTATCCTGCCTGGGCTCTGTTGCAGCGAGGATGTCGGTGCAGCAGCCTGGTTGAGGCAGCAATACTGAAGACAGGAACAGCGAAAAATGACAGAAACCGGACGATTCAACAGCCGTATAGCCGTGTCGGGCGACCAATTGATGGCGGCGATGATACGCCTAAGTTGTATCCCATTCGTACGGCTCAGGGAGCACAGACAGTCATCGGAGGGTGGCAGTTGATGCATGTATCCTCGAGTCAGCCAGGCGGGATCATAATGCTACCGTACATCAAGCAACAGAACACACAGGGACGACACAACTCTCAGAAAGCGGGAGAGCAGCGTATCAATCTGGGATCAACCACGTTCTATCTACCTACCTTGTCCGGGTAGGGACACACAATGGCAGAGCGCAACCACACAGAGTCGCACTTCCGTAAGCCTCAGGCACACCAGTCTGCTGCGGTCCCCCCCCCCCCCCCCCCTCCTATTGTCATACATAGTATACTACCTAAGATGTTACCGGTTGATTCGTCGCCTGGCTGGAAGAAGCCCCCCCCGGACTCTGCATCAGAGCCCCTTGACGAAGGGCTGTTGATCCGTTTTGATTGCGAGGTGGCGGATTGGGGGCTTTGGTGGTAGTGCTGCGACCTCGTGTCTCTCTGGCCTTGCCCGAAAGGGGGGAAGGAAAAGGATCAGTGATGCTGCTTGGGGGCTCTGGTGGGCTTGGCTGCTTGCTGATGCTGGGCGGCGACGGATGCATGGCGGGATGCACTGTCATCGTATCCGCTCGTCTGGGGATGCGAATGGATAGAGAGAGAGAGATGGATTGCCGCGCTGCTCGGGGGAAGTGGGTTGATGGACTGTCTAGCTGTGGTGGTCGGGATATATAATGGCGATGAATCTTCCTGGTGGCTGGAGCGAGAGGTTCGTGAGCGTCTGGGAGCAGCACCAACAGAAGGAGTAACAGCAGCAGCAGCAGGCCAGTCTCCTCGGATCCTCCCATCCAGCCACTCCTTCAGTTCTCATCTCAGGGAGGCTCATCACGATAATGCTCTTCACGCCTCTCGCCGCGGCCGTCAGCCTCGCCGCCATCGGCCACGTCGCGGCCAAGCCCACGCCCAAGCCGTGCTCGACCGACGGCCTCAAGCCCATGACGCAGATCGAGCTGGGCCCGCGGCCGTACTACCTGGTCGACAACATGAGCGACGGCCCGCTCAAGGCGAAGCTGGACTCGTGCCGGGAGCTCAAGATGCGGCCGTCGAGCTTCTCGATTGCGCACCGCGGCGGCGCGCCGCTGCAGTTCCCCGAGCACTCGCGCGAGGCCAACCTGGCGGGCGCGCGCATGGGCGCCGGCATCCTCGAGTGCGACGTCGCCTTCACCAGCGACCTGGAGCTGGTCTGCCGCCACAGCCAGTGCGACCTGCACACGACGACAAACGTCGTCGCCGTGCCCGAGCTCAACGCCAAGTGCACGCAGCCCTTTGTCCCTGCATCAAACGGGCGGCCCGCGTCGGCCACCTGCTGCACCAGCGACTTGACGCTCGCCGAGTTCAAGTCGCTGTGCAGCAAGATGGACAGCTTCAACGCCAGCGCGGCCACGCCCGCCGACTACCTGGGCGGCATCCTCCCCTGGCGGACGGACCTGTACAACACCTGCGGCACGACCATGTCGCTCAAGGAGCACATCGCCATGACGCGCGCCCTGGGCCTGCAGTTCACGCCCGAGCTCAAGACGCCGCAGGTGCCGATGCCGTTCCGCGGCGGCAACTACACGCAGCAGCGGTACGCGCAGCAGTTCATCGACACCTTCAGGGAGGCCGGCATCCCGCCGTCGCGCGTCTACGTCCAGAGCTTCCTCTACGACGACATCCTCTACTGGCTGGCGCACGAGCCGCAGTTTGCGCGGCAGGCCATGTTCCTCGACGCCACCGCCGACCTCTTCGGCATGGACGCCGCGCTGGCCAATCTCACGCGCTACAAGGAGGACGGCGTGCAGTACGTTGCGCCGCCGCTGCCGTACCTCGTCACGGCGCGGGACGGCAAGATTGTGCCCAGCGAGTATGCGGAGAGGGCCAAGCAGCTGGGGCTCAAGATCTTGACGTGGAGCCTTGAGCGGTCGGGCCCGATTGCGGAGGTTCATGCCCTGGGGGATTACTTCTACGGCTCGATCCAGGACGTCGTCCAGAGGGATGGGGACATATACACGCTGGTGGATGTGCTGGCGAGGCAGGTTGGTGTTGCAGGCATGTTTTCGGACTGGACTGCTACGGTGACGTATTATGCCAATTGCTTTGGGCTTGGCTTGTAAGTTGTAGTATTAGCATGTGTAGGTATAGTATGATGTTGAGGAGCTGGGGTGTTGATATTGGGTACATAGATATTGAACGAGTGTATGATTGGGATTGATGATGACGGCGTATGTCTAAGCGACGTATAAGAGGAGGAGAGTAGGTAGAGGAGTTAGTATAAGTCTAGATATCCACAGACTACCCCTGAAACACCTCACTCGACCCTGCGAATCAGAAGCTGCTCCGGACAACGGTAACATTCTTAAACTCACAAGGAAGAGCCTTCAGAGCTTGCCTCCTCCCATGAAACAAAAAGTCAAAAAAGGCCGTCAAGATACCATTCAAGTCCCTATCCAGCCGACGCGGATCAATACCCCCCAACACCCCCCTCACGGCCTCCTTTGCACTCGCCGGCAAATCAAGCACACTCAACAGCATCAAGTCATCCTTAAACGCCCCATGCAGCGTATCCGCAACGCCAATCTCCATGCCATCCCCGCCCTTCACCCGCGGCCAGAACTCATTCCATGACGGATCCTCGGTGCTGTGGCCCTTGCGGCCGGCGAGGATAAAGGGCTTGGATATGCCGGTGCTGAGGACGGGGTTGATGAGCATGCCGTCGAGGTCGAGGCCGCCGAGGACACGGTTGTCGGAATGGAGGACAGATGCGGCGGTGCAGCCGCCGAAGGAGTGGCCCCAGATGGCGAGGTGCGATGCGTTGATTGTGCCGGGGAAGTCGGCAAGGAGGGGCTTTGTGATGGTTGAGTTGGTGAGTTGGTTGATGATGAAGGTGATGTCGTCGGTGCGGACCTGTGGTTCACTGTCAGGAAACTTGACTTGTGTTTAGTTGTTTCTGGAGTTTTAGTAGTGCCTTGAGGACCTTCTGGAGAACCTCAATGTTGGAATCGTCAAGGTCGACACCCTGAATGATAGATCCATCGGGGAATTGTACAGCAGGTGCGTCAAACGGATGGTCCACGGTAACAACGACATATCCATGGCTTGCCAAAGACCGAGCCATGGCACCATAGATGAGTCTAGACTCTCCAAAGCCAGGATCAAATAGAACCAGAGGATACTCGTTCTTCTTGTTAGACGCCTGATCGCAAGGAGAAAACTCCTCGAGGTTGCAAAACTCCATCTCGAAAGGATAGTACAGCGTGTCCGGCAAGCCGACTAGAATCGCTTGGTGCCCGTACGAGGCTGCCACGGGGGGGGGGGCGTCATGTAGGGCACCGTCACCGCTGGGCACAATCGCCGGGATGCATCGACGGGGAGATACAGCGAGAACAGCAGGCGGCGAGACTTGGATTTGTCGGTTGGGTCGAGGGGGTCGGGCCGGCTGGTGTCTGTCAGGGGCTGCTCTTTCAGGGCGACGGCGTAGGGACCTGTTGGGCCGGGAACCAGGATCGCTCTGCAGGCGGAGAGCAGTAGGGACAAGTATGTGACGAAGCGCATGGTTGTCAGTATTTCGTGGTAGAGACGGCCTGGTCGGGTTGAGATACGATATATAGAACGAGAAGACAGAGTTGGAAGTGAGTTAAGAGAGTTGTATTGACAGATGTTCTGTGTTAGTATAAGGTAGGAGAGGGCGACCTCTGGTCGGTTATGAGCCCATATCAAGCCCTCTTTCCATATTGTGAGAGTGTCTCACTCACAGCAGTCCAAGCCTGAAGGAGAGTCCATTCCCAGATAGTACACGATACCGCAAAGGCCTGTGACGAAGCTGTCCGAGGCTGATGGGAGGAACCCCATTGTGGGACGCTACATTTGCGGCTGGATTCGCAGACCAACCCCCCCCCCCCCCCTATATCCCCGAAAGAGCCAATGGCAGTGTTTCCGCCCCTTTTTGCCGCCGATGAGGCTGAGCTGCGGCCGCGACGCAAAGCGCAACGGCGTCGCGACATGACTTCCGTTTTGGGTAAGGCATCCTGGTGTTGATGATGACGATGTCGAGGATAGATCCGCACTAGTATGATGGAGTCGAGCAGGATGTGTGTATAATATGCGGGCGGTTGGTTTCGTACCCGGTCCGGGATGATGTTTGTACTCCATCGGCGGGAAGGGCGAGCATTATGCGCACACACACGCTATTCAACGGACATGGTCTGTCTGCCTTGCAATCCATCCAAAGCAGAAAAATTTCCTCCCACTGAAAGGGGGTATATGTGGTGTATGTGTGTGTGTGTGTGTGTGTGTGTGTGTGTGTGTGTGTGTGTGTGTGTGTGTGTGTGTGTGTGTGTGTGTGTGTGTGTGTAGGTAGGAATGTAGGTATGTTTGCAGGAAATCAGGCCCAGTCATATCAGATCAAATCAAACTCAGTCAGACGGTTATATCAATGCCTTTTTTTGCTTCCACCTTTTTTTTGTTATTGTTTCTGCAGGCTTGCTTCAGTTCAGTTCTTCTTGGGCTTATTGTTATTGATAAAGGCCTCAGTGGACGCATAGAATTGGCCTTCGCGCAGTTTACGTTGGATAAAGAAGATGTCAGCCTCGGTGATGTTGACCGAGGGGCGCTCGGTGCAGATGTCGCGCGCGACGCTGCTCGTCGACGCCCCGTCGGCCTGGAGGCGCGATTCCACCAGCTGGAAGAGGTCCTGGATGCCAAAGGGCCGGGGCACCTTGTTCTGCAGGTCCTCCATGCTGGCGGGCTCGTGGTTGTGCTGGCTGGAGCGCGCCGAGATGATGTAGTCGGCCATGCGGGTGCGGCGGGCGACGATGAAGAAGAAGGGGCAGTCCGTCTTGCGCGTCGACGTGATGTACTTGTTGCGGCTCAGGTGGTACTGGCGGTAGATGCCGCTGTGCCGGCAGCGCACCTCGCCGCGCACCACGACGCCGTTGCGGCGGTTGACTCGCTCCTTGATGGTGATGAAGCCATGCGAGTACTCGGCCCGCTGGATGGCGTCGTAGGCCTCTTCGAACGAGTGGAACGTCTGTCCGATGAGGGAGGCCATGGCGCGAGCAGAACTGACACGAACGAGAGAGAGAGAGGGAGAGAGAGAGAGACTGGAAATCAAGAAGAAAGATTTGCCAGAGAGGCTGGAGGAGATGACACAGACGAATAGTTGCAGCGTTTGATATGGCGACAGAAGAAGGAGGCGAAGATGGACAAGCAGAGAGCTGGACGGACAGACGGACGAACGGGCAGACAGACGGACAGACCAGACAGATGAACAGCACGACAGCAGACCACTTCTAAAATGTGCAGAGACTGACGACTTGATGAACTGACTGAGCTGATAAAGTGAGTGAGTGAGTGAGTGGTGAGAGCGACGCGATTCCGTGTTCGCTTTTTCCTTGTTTACCAAACGAGAGAGCAAAGGCATTGATCAGAGGCAGCCACGTGATGCCCGCTCGGCAAAGGTGGGGTAGCGCAAGGTGTGATTTTCTGCCTTTTGTGTGCGTGTGCACAGACAAGCTTGGAACGCTGTATGAATGATTTCTCTAGCGATGACGCCCTCTGTTCTACCTACTACCTACTACATCTTCAGGTGGTTTTTTGCAAGAGTTCAAATGCTCCAAAGAAATGAGCTTCTAGGAGCACAACACTCAATACCTCAACATCTCCACATGAGGATGTAGATGTTTATTTGATCATAGCCCCATTCGGAGTACAGATTCTGTAGCTGTGTATGTAGGTAGAGTCCAACTGCAGAGTCTTGCAGCAGGGTGGCTGGCTCATAGGCTCGCTTTTGGCTGCAGACGCACCTGCACTCGATCAACGAATCATTTCCGTGCACCGACTTGATTAACGTGTGATGTTGCGATAAGCTGGCTCATAGACTGGCAGTCTTTTCTCTCATCAATTCACCTGCAGTCTACATGCATGTATATACATACATAAGGCATCGTCCTCTGCGGGCTTATCTCTGAAGCTTCTGCCTTGAAGTGAAGGATGACTTGAGGGGCAAGCATCGTAATGACATCAGCTGGTAACGATGGGCCAACATTGACTCCCTGGTGATTGTAATGCACAGAAATTCCTATTGATTGGGGCCATCTACAGTCCTAGAACTAGAGGCATTGCTCATCCGATTAAAGGCCTGGCGTAGATTTGAAATGTCCTTTTCTGTAAGAAGAATGTCGGGAAACTGAAGCTTGATAATCTCGCCAATCGTCTTGATTGTGAGCTTCGAATGTCCCAAAAGGGCTCTGAGGACGTTTGTTTGTTCGACAGTCAGGGCGCCGCGGCGGTGCTCTGGAAAATTGATTGCTGAGTTGGCATCGTGATTGTGGCTGCCACAGAGGATCCCGGGCACCCAGAGGTCGTCTGCGTCCTTTCGCCGGACAATCTTCATCTTGAAGGGGCATCCGGTGCGCTTCGTGCCCGATTTGCGAAGTCCAGCAGCCCCGGACTTGTATTTGCCGTTTCCGCATACGCACGCGATGTCGTAGCGACGCGGCTTGCCGTCCTTGTAGTCTGATGGCCGCGTCTTCACTACGGCGTAGCCTTGGTCTCGCGCGTGGGCTTGGAGGGCTTTGAAGGCTTCTTCGGCTGATGCGAAGCGCTTGTCGGTCGGCGGTGGCTGGAGAGGCATTTTGTAGACGTATAATCTTTGTCAAGGTCGGCGATCCATGTATCTTGAACGCGCTGCTTTGGTGTTTCCAAGTCGCAATGTCTCCTTTGTAGGGGTTGGTTAGGCAGGTAAGGTGTAAGGTAATGTGGTGCTACTGCGTGCAAACTTACTAGTAGTAGGCACCTAAAGGAGTAGGGGGCTTTTAGGGGGGGGCTGAATGATTGATTCCATCGTTCGTTTACACGCCCGCATCCGAGTGCCTGATTCCCCTGTCTGGGACAAACAACCGGATGTCATAAACAGAACTTTCCATCGAGAAAACCGCTTTACTATCATATTTCATTCCAATTCTAATCGCTTCTCATCGCACCAAGCCAATTAGTAGCCTGCTCCTTGTCAAACTACATACCTTACACTTCTCTAAAGGCAGCCACACAGCCAACACAGCTTGCTTCCTACCTCTTATTAACCACGCAGCGTTCATTATCAAGTCGTCATATCATCAGCAAAATAGCAACAAATCTTAGCTCCTCTATACGCTCAAGTCATATTCATCCTCTGGTAGCATGTTGATTGGGCCCTTTGACGGACGCAAGAAGCGGTCCCGCTGTCAAGCATGTTCCACCAGCCATCTCAAGGTGAGATGAGTTTGCACAGGTCATTCTGAATGCCACAACTACCTACATCCATAGATGTATCTGGCTATAGCTCGTTGCGGCGTGTACCTACAGGTATGCTAACGGACGCGATGCCAGTGTTCTGGCAAACTGCCCTGCACGAATTGCCAGCGCCGGCAGGTTGCCTGCGCATTCACATCCGCTCTGAGAGGCAGTTCACAAATCATCTTGATGGAACGAGGCGAGCAAATGACTCCCGCCACATTCAGCTCCTCCAAGCCAACAAGGCAGAAACGAACCTCAACGGATCGGAGAGCCGCTGTTCCTCCTCTGTCACGGCTTACAGATGACAAGCTGTCGTTTCTTTACTACTTTGACGTTTTTGCTAGGCGGAACAACTTCACCGGGAAGAAGAATTCACTGGTAGGGCAAGTCAAGCAGCTTTCGGGGCTGCACTCGTGCTCGTATCTCATGGATGCCATGTTGTCCCTTGGTGCGATACAGGCTGTCAAGCTCGATGCGCCGGATACACCACATCAAACGGAATGCTTGGCGACTGCGCTCGAGTGTTACTCGAATTCCATCATAGGGCTGCGTGATACGATCAATGGCATGATAACGAAGATGGGGGACGATGGCCGGCATGACACGGTGCTGTGGACAACACTGTTCCTTGGCTTATTTGAAGTAACTCGACATTATGGTCATGGTGTCCAACTTACGAGTTCGGTGACTATGCGAACTATCTCGTGGCATATGACTTTGTGACACTGACCATGTGCTTCCTTGTGTATAGAACGGCAGCATTCATTGATGGGCACGAGAGCTGCCCAGATGAGGATTCAGTCGTGGAAGCCCAGTCCATCTGCTCGGACGCTCTCACTCTTCGAGAGGCCCTCGATAGCTGGCATGTGGCATATGCGCAAGGCAATTCCAAAATACAGACCCCTTGGCTGGATAGTGAAGATGCGAGCATGCTGCTCTCGAGAATATTCTTTGCCGCCATCAGCATCTACCTGTCCGGGATATTCGACTACGAAATGATTCACTGGCATCGAATGGGCCTCTTACCGCCGACATTGGATCAGCAAACCATTCAAACTCACACAAACACCATTCTGAGGCTCTCTGACATCGCTCTCGATCAAACCGACCTCTCGCCGCTGCTGTTCTTGTTTCCCTTGAGAATTGCAGGTGCCAGGTCCAGGACGCAGTGGCAGCGGGATTGCGTCATGAAGCTGATAGGGAGGATTGGAGGCGGGTTTGCGGTGGCGAGTGCGATTTCAGCAGAATTGAGTCATGTTTGGCAGATGTATGGGCTCGAGGAGAACACTGACATGGAATGACGCATCGAGTATATGACGGAGAATGAAGGCCGTTGTCGAGAGTCGGCAATGCTGCACTCCAGCTGAATAGGTAACCAGGAGCAGCAATGATGAGTCGTCTCTTCAATTGATGCCTTACCTTATCCTCTGTATACCCAGCTCATGTTACTGTTACTCACGCTTCATTAAAGATTTAGGGGATTTCCAAGTTTTGGGCGTTTATAGCGCAACAATCAACAGCTTCTGACTGCCAATTCAGTGCATTCCGGTTTCGGCCGGCCGATTGATCCTCCGGCGGCTGACACCAAGACCAGCCCACCAAAGATCGGAGGGGCAACTGCAAGAGTTCAAGACAAAGAGTCAAAGACAGAGCACGACAACAAGCAACTGCACTCGCTGCATCGACGACAACATGGCCAACGGCGCTCCCGAAAAGACTCACACCGAGTCGCAAGTCTACCTGTCTACCAGGGGCGGCGACTACGATGTTTGTTGGCCCCGAACAGCTTCTGCGGCGCTCTCTGCTGACCGGCTCTCCAGCTCTCGTTCGAAACCGTTGTCCTCAAGGGCCTCGCCGCCGACGGGGGTCTCTTCCTGCCGCATCAGATTCCCGCCGCAGAGAACTGGGTACGGACGCATCAATGCATCTTCTCCTGCGTCGCGCTCATGGCTGCGATTCGATTCATCCTGTCCGCGCGAGTCAATGGCTAACACCGACGGCAGCGCAACTGGAAAGACCTCTCGTACGCCGAGCTCGCCTTCGAGATCCTCAGCCTCTACATTTCGCGGTCCGAGATCCCTGCCGACGATCTCAAGGCCATCATCGACCGCAGCTACTCGACGTTCCGCTCCGAAGAGGTCGCGCCTCTCGTTCACCTGAAAGACAACTTATACCTGCTCGAACTGTTTCACGGCCCGAGCTATTCCTTCAAAGACTGTGGGTTTTGCGCTCGGCGTGCGGTGACATCATTGAGCTGACATGTCACCAGGCGCTCTGCAGTTTCTGGGAAACCTCTTTGAGTACTTTCTCGTGCGAAAGAATCAGGGCAAGCAAGGAAAGGGTAGGCCATCATCTCAAAGGGGATTCTCATCGAATTTGACACGGAGCCCGAGACGCTGACCAGCCAACAGACAGGCATCATTTGACGGTCGTGGGCGCAACAAGTGGTGATGTAGGCTTGCTCCCTCGAATGCAACCCGCTTGACGACATCGAAGACTAACAACTGCAGACGGGATCTGCTGCCATCTACGGCTTGAAGGGCAAACAGGATGTCTCCGTCTTCATCCTGCACCCCAAGGGCCGCATCAGCCCCATCCAGGAGGCGCAGATGACGACCTGCCAGGATGCCAATGTCCACAACCTGGCCATCGGGGGAACCTTTGACGACTGCCAAGTAGGTCCAAGCATGCATCTGCCTCTGGACTGGCGACTGACCACTGCAACAGGACATTGTCAAGGCGCTGTTTAGCGATCCCGACGCCAACGAGACGCTGCAGCTGGGTGCCGTCAACTCGATCAACTTTTCACGAATCCTCGCCCAGATCGTCTACTACTTTCACTCCTACTTCTCTCTCGCCAAGAAGTCGTCTTCTTTCCAAGTCGGCGACAAGGTCCGATTCGTGACGCCCACGGGCAACTTTGGCAACATCCTGGCGGGCTATTTTGCCAAGCAGATGGGTCTCCCCGTGGCCAAGCTAGTCGGTAAGCTTTTTTCTTTGCCGTGCTACCATTATCTGGCATCGTTCCTGACACAGTTTCACAGTGGCGACGAATGAGTGAGTCTTTACGGTTGTCTGGACTTTATAAGTCATAGCCGCCCAGTGTTTGGGTGACGGCAACTTGAATGAGAGACGATGCGATGTACTAATTTCTCGGCCCAGGAACGACATCTTGCACCGATTCTGGATGACGGGCCGGTATGAGAAGAGCTCCGCCCAGGACGAGAACGGCTCCAAGGCCGAGAACTGCAAGGAAACGATGAGCCCGGCCATGGACATTTTGGTTTCCAGCAACTTTGAGAGACTCATGTGGTTCCTGGCGAGAGGTAAGTCTCTCTCTCCCTCTGTGTTTGTCCGAGTTTGTTGACAGAAGCTAACTGCGCGCTCAGACTTTGCCGCAACTGTTGGCATGGATGAAGAGTTCAACAGGAAGCAGGCCGGACAAGAGGTCAGCGCCTGGTACAAGGCCTTGAAGACGACGGGCGGCTTCGGACCGGTGCACGACGAGATTCTGGAAAACGGCCGGAAAGCATTCGAGAGCGAGCGCGTGAGCGACGCGGAGACGGTGGAGACGATCAAGAAGTGGTACAAGTCAACCAAATACGTCCTGGATCCGCACTCGGCGGTCGGCGTGACGGCTTCGGAGAGGTCGATTGCCCGCGCGGGACCGCAGACGCACCACATCTCGCTGTCGACGGCGCACCCGGCCAAGTTCTCGGGCGTCGTCACGCAGGCGCTGGGCGAGGAGCCCGGGTTCAACTTTGAGGAGCAGGTTCTGCCCGATGAGTTCAAGGCTCTGCTGACGCAGGAGAGGCGGGTGACGCTTGTGGACAACTCATGGGAAAAGGTGCGCGAGGTTGTCAAGAGCCAGGTGGAGGAGGATCTCAAGGCCGAGAGCAGCTGAATGGGGTGATAAAGAAAAGAAGAAAAAGTTGGAATCGCTGTCTGCATACACTATAACCCTGTGTCGATGATTGTGTTAGAAAAAGTACTATTATTCTGCGTCTAAAGGATCGATTGATGTGATTATGAGACGCTGTTCCGATAAGCTCATCAAGGTGCGTATTCCGTTCGATGTAGTGGAGCTTAGAGGCTCAGGGGAAGGGATGAAGCCAAGCAAATATTTCAGGAAAGATGTCATGACTGCCTCTACCCAAATTAGATGGTCAAGGCTTTGTCCGGAATATCTATGAATACCAAAGTCCCATGTGCAGTTCCCAAGGTACAGACTTTCTAGAATCGGCAGTTCCATGGTTTTGACGCTCCATCAAAGCTCCGCATCTGTGCTCGCGTGGAGAGGCTCGTTATCTTTTCCCAGTCGACGCAAAGGTGATGAAGTCGCTCATCATGCAGAGATGATTGCTGATGAATGTCCTTCAGCCTTACCACCTTCCTGCTTGGTGGTAGTAATAGTGCAAATCACCTCTGTTGTCGGTGACCAGTCGAGTCAGGACGGACTCGCCCTGCACAAGCTTGATGTTTTCCATTTTTTTTTCCAGTTCAGATAATTATCTTGAGAATAATACCGTCTCGATTGAGCCTCGTCCTTTATTCTTGAATATCATGGGCTGTCCAAACGTTGTATTTTCCTGTCGAAGCCAGTGTTTGAACGTTTACAGCAACTTACACGCGCGAGAAGACTTGCACGCTTGTTGTCAGCACCCAATCAAGCCTTATCCTGACCCTGGTTACTATCTCGAAGAACAAGACTGCGCCATGATACAATTGAATCAATCATACGTCCTTTGCCAAATGCTTCATCCCGGAATGCCTCGGCGCCGGATGATTACTAGCATCTAATGCCCCAGCGGGGCCGACAGCCGGCATACAAACCGGGCAAGAAGAAGAAGAGAAAATAATACTAATAATAATATGTGAGACCATTCAGGCACATGCAAGTCAGCCTAGAGCAGGGACAGGGGGGGTTTGTTTTGCTTCATATTTTCCCACATGGCATCATTTTTGGGCTGAGAAGGGGTGGGGGGTTAATTAGTGACGGGGTTGTTTGTGCGGCGTTTTGTACACTCTGTAGAATCGTGTCTTGGCCGGTTTTGTACACATTTTTCTTTTGTGTGTGTTTTGTTGGTTACAAGAGCTGTTTGTTGGAGTGCGTCATTCGAATCGTGCGGTCCCGTTTTGGCATGTCTGTGTGTAGAGTGCAACTTTTTGCGGATAATGCCAGGGGGGCTCTGTAAGGTGAATGAAGGCTATCTTTGAGGCAGCAGAATAGCAAGGATATACTAGACGGACAATAACGAAGGAGATGGAGCAGATATGATGAATGAAGAAGGTATTATTAACCTCAGAGTTGACATGCATGCAGTATATGTGTGTGTGTGGATATCCATGTATAGCCTCAATGATCGTCCGGCTCGCCTTGCCCGAAGAGCCAGTTGAAGCTCAAGTCCCAGCATCTGCTTTCTTAACACCCCACTTGTTGGCATGGGCTCAAGATACCTACCTAGTAATCAATGCGCGCAATGCCGATGCGCCTTCTGAGAAAGACAGAGACGATGGCCTGAGAATCTGCAACCTGACTGTTTAAGCTTAGACGAGAGGAAACAAAAATGTCCAGATGGCGAAACGCTAGTGCGGAGGCTTTTTGTTGTTGTTGTTTGTAAGTGCGATAGTCTTTGTAGTAGTATTTGTATGACGGCGATGCCCGGGAGCAGACTGACTGACTGTGCGCTGACAGGGGTCGTTGTGTGGGCAGTCTTTGAATCGAAGGAGGCAGATGAATTACTACTCAGTTGTGAAGGGATAACATGGAACCACACGATTCAGTCCAGAGTACGGGACGATGCTACTACGGATTCATGACCTGTGTTGTTGTGAAAGCGACAAGACCGGGGGGGGTTAGGGTTCGAGGGTTTGGGGGTGTTGCCCCTTTGTCTGCGCGCTGGGTTTCGGATGGACGGCTCCGGACAAGGCAGGTGGTGTTTCAGTCAGGGATGCTGACAGAGGAGCCGAGAGCTCTCAAGGCATTCTCTTTTCTCTATTCTTCTTTTCTTTCCTCCTTTATGATAAGTGGCATGGAGTACTAGTACTAGCAGCAGCAAGCAAGCCGTGATGGTAGCAGTGTGGGAGACGCTTAGTGAAGGGTGTGATGCTGGTGACATTGCCCTTGCTCCTCGGCGTTTCTCCATTGAAACTGTCAAGTCGTTTTGGGGATGGGGTCACTTTGAGTTGGGAGGGAGGGGGGAGGACATGGATGGCATGTCGCTCTCGGGGCTGGAGATGATGTATATTAGTCTGAACGATGGCCTCGCTGGTCATGGTTAAGGACTCGTCCAAGCAAGCACTCCTTCGCTCACTCGCCCGCAGCAAAACTCTTAGTCTTTCGCTCTCTTCTTTTGAAAGTTTTATACACTCGTTTGCAGTTCGCCTGGAGCAGCTGTTTGTTTGTTTTGTTCACTCGTTGATAGTATATCATCTGCCTGTTGCATACAAGCTTCATCATGTTTGTCAAGAGTGCTGCTTCGGCTGGGCTTTTGCTGGCCCTCGCCAACTACGCCTCTGCAAGCCCGGTTCTTGCAAAGCGAGTCGATGTCGTGGCTCCCGCGGTGGCAAACAAGTTTCTCTTGACGCCTGATACGCCTGCGGACAACGATGGCTCGAATCTGTCTCTGAAGACGGAGGAGAGCTACATCTGGTCGCACCAAGACCAAGGTACGTGATATCCCCCTCCCCCTCCCCTTTTTACATCTCCCACATCACCCTCATGAGCCTGAGATCTTTCTAAACAATCTTCATACAGGCATCGTCGCCAACATGACGCTCCAGGCCGCGAGCGGCTTCCGCCTGCTGACGGCCATCAACATGCAAGACGTCGTCGAGTCCGTCGACTGCGCCACCGAGGACATCACCATCAAGTTCGGCAGCGCCGAGTCGCTGCAGGCCGCGCAGGAGGCATGGAAATGGGTCAACGCCGACGCGGCCAACACCATGATCTACGTCGCCGAGGGCCAGGCCTGCGCGGGCACAAAGGGCCGGCAGCCCTTTTCCGTCGAGTCCATCAGCTACGACGCCGTGGCCCAGACGGCGCTCATGGCCGCGTCGCTGACCAAGTGGAAGGACTTTGTCGAGGACGCGAGCATCCGGATCGCGGGCGTCCCCGTGGATGCCACTGGCAGCGATGCTCAGGCAGTTAAGAGGAGGGGAGTGAGCAAGGACGTGACGATTGACATCGGGCACGACTTCTCGGGCCCCATCTTCAACACGGACGTCGACGGCATCAGCGTCGCGCTCAACTGCGACAGCTGCAAGACGCACGGCACCGCCGACGCGGACATTACCCTGTCGCTGAGCAGCGGCTTCTCCGCGTCGGTGCGCACGCACAACAGCTTCGGCGCCGACATGGACGTCAGCCTGACGGCGTCGGGCACCCTCACGGATCCGCTGTCCTTCAGCGTGCCCATTGCGACGGTGCCGCTGGCCGGCTTCTCCATCGCGGACCTGGTCGACTTTGGCCCGCAGCTCAACATTGCCGCCGACGCCTCCGTCTCGGCCGTCAGCGCGTCGGCCACGGCCTCGCTGGGCGTGTCGGCGAGCCTGCCGGACGGCTCGGGCTTCACGCTCGGCCAGACGGCAGATATACAGCCTAATGTTCAGACGACCAAGCTCGGCGTCACGGGGTCCGTGTCTGTTGCTGCAAAGGTCGGCCCCGTGGTGTCGCTGGAGCTCGTCGCCAGCTTCCTGGGCAAGGGCGTCGTCGGGGGGCTCGCCCTGCAGGCGCCTGTGCTGAGCGCCAAGTTTGAGGGCTCGGCGAGCACCATGGGCATGTTGGCTTGCGGGAACAACACGGCTGAGGTGTCGCTCGAGTTGGATGTTGGTGTTGAGCTTGATGGCTTTGCGGGCTTTGGGGGGGCGGGGGATAGGCCGAATCAGAAGGCTGTGTTTCAAAAGGATGCGCAGGTCTTTAAGTCTTGCTTGACCGTGTAAGTTGGGGGTTGGATAATGATTCGTTGGTGGTTGGGGAGGTAATGGCCTTGGAGTATTATTGACATAGTCAGGCGGACAGTTGGATAGAAATTTTGTTACCCCTGAGTTTTTTTCTTCACTGTAGATCAAATAAAAAGTACCCTTCTTGCAGCTCACAACAAGCATTTAATGTATAAAGCAAAGCTACGATCTAATTAATGCGATGGCTAGAGTACATCCAGCCCTCACGGAGCCCAATGCTTCTTCAAAAACTCCTCCACCTTGATGGGCTCAACCTCCGGCACCCTCTGATTCACATTCGGCGTCAGCGCATGACCCCCCTCAGCAATGGACTTGAAAAACTCATGAATCATCTGCGTCCCCGGATCCGGCCCCCCCGCAAGAACCGCATTGATGGCCTCCAGCGAGATGTAATCCCGCGTCAGCGTCCTGCCCGTCACCCGCTCAATCTTGTCCGCGAGCTCATTGACCGTAAACTCATCCCCGACAACCACGCTGTCCGGCTCCCACTTGTCAAAGTCCAATGCCGCGGCAGCATACCTGCCGACGTCCACCATGTGCGTCGTGCTGATCTTGCCCGTACCGTCCCCGGGGATGGTGATGCTGCCAGCCTTGATGTCCGCGAGAAACGCCGGGCCGGCGTATCCCGCCCGCGCACCCTCCTCGTCGCGCGGCGCCCCGACACCCCAGACATTCATCCAGATGCCCGTGATGAAGCGCGTGTGCTCCAGCCCAGACTTCTTGACGGCCTCCCACACGGCCTCCTTGGGCTTGTAGTACGCCACGGCGTCGTACGCGGGGACGGACCACTCCGAGGGCACGAAGCGCCGCACCTGGGCCTCCTTGGCGGCGTCCAGGAGCGCGAGCTGCACCGTCTGGATCGCGGGGCCGTACGCCCAGATGCAGCTGTAGACGGTGTCGACGCCCTGTAGGGCTTGGACGAGCTGTGCGTGGGAGGCGTAGTCCACGGGCTTGACGATGGCGCCTTGGGCTTCGAGGTCGGGGCGCGGGGAGCGGGTGAGGATGACGAGGGTGTGTTTCTTCGTGGCGAGGATGGCGGCGATGATGTTGGAGGCGAGGGCGGAGCCTCCTCCCGCGATGGCGACGGTGACCATTTTGGTTGATGTTGAGGGTAAGGGAGGTTGTATGGTGGTGGTTTGTGGCCCGTATGGGTTGAGATGTGTGTTTGGTTGTCTGGGTTGGAGGAAGACTATGAGGACTTATATAGACAGAGGCTCGACTGGATAGGCACCCCCACGGGACGTTGACTCCTGACAACCATCGAGTACTGCTCAATAATCAATAAACTCCATCATGACCGCGTTCAGCCATTTTGAATCCCTTCGTCACCTCGTTCCATGCGGAGTGTCGTCGTTGAGGCCCCGCCCCCCTTGCTCCAGCAAACCGCGGCCGACAGCGGCCGCCCCTTTCACCAGGTTTGGAATCGACGGCCCTGGCTTGTGGACTCATAAGTCCGGGCCGGGGGGCTGTTTGGCGGAGAAGACGGGGCTACGAGTTATACGGAAGACAGGATCGAGTGTTACACTGATTGAGGAGATTGCTCGTCAAAGAGTTGCGTATGCCTGGCATTGGGTTTCTGTTGCCTTGGTCAAGTTGGTGTGACATGTCTTGTACTGTATCAACCCCCGTGTTATAGTTCTCTGAACTTTCCCCCTTGTCAAATTGATTCATCTACAGTTACAAAGTTCAACGAAATTCAGACTGATTATCTAGCCAGTAACGCGACTACGCAAGGATCATTCTCGATAGGCTGGAAATGATTAAAAGTAGACGGTGAACTCGGCAAGACGTCCAGAAGGACGCTGTCCACAGTCTGCAGATACTTGGCTGTCAAGAGCAAGTTCCATCATGTTAGCAAGTCACTCTTGGTCTCATGTTACAGGGTACACCAAGACTTGCCTGCAGCCTGCCATCTTCTGCCATAGTTCCAGGTGGCCTCTCGCAGCGTTTCCAGGGCACCGCTCCATTCCTCCTCGTCCATGGCGTTGCGAAGAGATATCAGCTCCATCGTGGCCCGGTAGATGACATGGCAGTACGTTGGAGGGAACGAGACAATGTTAATCTTTCGGTAGTGGTTGTTGATTGTGTGTGCAATGTCAACAACCATGCGGACAATTGTCTTGACGGCCATTGACGATGCGACGAAACAATGTGGCGGAACGCCTTCGAGTCCGTCTTCGCTCGCAGTATTCACCGGGATAGACGGGTGGAATTTATGCAATAAGAGAAGAGAGCTGCAAAGAAACAGGTTTAGTTTTGCCAGCCCCCGGTGATAGAACTTATGGCCATGAGGCACTTACACGAGCACAGTAGCAGATGGTTCGCAATATCCACAGGTGGCCCCGCCAGACAGATCGACGAGGGCTCGCATCAGGCTCTGAAGTTGCGTATCTATCTGCATACGATCTTGTCCCAGGAGCTCTGGTGCCTCACCCTCTGCCAGACGCCGGCGAAATGCCACGGTCTTGTCGAACAACCGCCACGCCTTTGCTTGGTAGCCAAAGATGCCCGGCGCCGTATCACGGGTAACGACACCGTCACCAAGACGAGAAAACGGGGGATCAACGTCGAAAGCCTCAAAGGGAAGGTGCTCCGGCATTGCATCACGGCCACTTGCAAACGGCGTAGCCAAGGTTGTATCATGCAGCAAGGTTGACCTGCGGGCACTTTGTTAGTATTACCAGCCGCCAGACTTGCAGAGGAGAATGTCCGAACCTGTCACGGATGACCAATGCCCACCAGAGATTGCATCTCTCCGCCACTCGTATCCACTCGTCGCTGTAATACTGAAGCTCTTCTGATGGTGGCTTCTCGTCCTGCAAGCCCATCAACTGGCCAATCCGCACGCACACACCAACGGTCTTGTAGCATTCTCTGTACATGCCGCACCCGTACTCGTAGCAGGAGAGTATGACCCCCGACTGGACCATTTCGAGTGATGCATCTATAGTTGCGTTCAAGCTCCAGAATGTCGAACGGACTGCCCTGTACAGTGGCTCTTGCGTTGTGCCACTCGCAGGGCAGTGGATACATAGGACAATGCTCAGCAAGAGGAGGGCAAAGTCCGGACGCTTGGTTTTGCTAAACTCGGTCAACCTTCGATAGAAGAGCTTTTGTGACATGATGGGCATCCATTTGTGGATATTGTCAAAGTAAATCTGCGACGCCCCGTAAATCTCTCCCGGGTGCGACTGAAGCAGTTGATGAACCTCTTCGCCCACATTCAGCTTAGAGGCAAGAGCCTCGAGTCGAGAAATGAGATCCGCTTCACAACCAGTCACGCTTCGTTCACTTGCCGTGTCGGGAGGTGCCACAGCTGGACGAGTACTTAGATTGGACACCTTGGAAGTGCCAGGAACGAGCATTTCCTCAAACAGCTTGAGTCTCTTCCTCAGCTGGCGGAACTCTTCTATCACCGGCACGCTCTCGGCATCTTCGTATATACACTGGAGATGCAGTCTGGCGCTGTGAGCCAGGGCACTACCAAGAAACCCAATAAAAGAGGTTGAAAGCTCCCCAATCACTTACCTCTTACATTGCAGGCATCCGGGCAGCGACTTGTCGCATTTCTTCTTCTTGCGGCGGCAAGATAGACAAACGTTGTCCGCCCGCGGAGGTGTGGGGGCTTCGCTGCTCTCAGGGGACTGCTGAGTTGGAGCCATAACTCCCTTACCCGATAACCGACGATGCGCAGTATCCCCGGGAAGCTGAACTCAAAAGCACAAGAGCCGAAGTTTCTCAGAAAGAGATGTACAATGTATGGTTCAGAGCATGACGGTCAAGCCAAAGGATGGCCGCCGTGATGCTCGGACTTGGCCCCGGAGCCCCAGTCGCGGAGTTTGGGCGGACTTGTCGAAGCCCGTAGGCGGCCGGGGTCGGCCGCCCATAAGATGA
Organism: Trichoderma reesei QM6a; assembly: GCF_000167675.1. Taxonomy (NCBI): domain Eukaryota; kingdom Fungi; phylum Ascomycota; class Sordariomycetes; order Hypocreales; family Hypocreaceae; genus Trichoderma; species Trichoderma reesei. The sequence continues at coordinate 807,651 of NW_006711157.1, read as the reverse complement.
CCCCCATTGACTGGGTATCGGCGGGCAGAATATCCATGATCGGGGTAGGAGAAGCCAGGATGCATTTAATCCGAACCAGCGCAGCAGAGGTATCTGCTGTTCATCTGCTTGATGAGTTGCGGGCTGACGGATTCGGGGATATGTTGATTCTCCGAGTTGAGTTGCTTTGTATACTGCAGAATAATGAAGATTAATGGCCAGTCCTTTCATGAGCGTATAAGATGCCATGTCTCCCATTGGTGTGTCTCGTTACTCGGCTGGAGCGACGACACCTTGGCTGTGACGAGGAGCACATCTACAATCGAGGGTTGCTCACCAAGATGATGACTTACACCTGACAAGCGCTTCAAGCTCCGCAAATGGATCTGTTTGAACATTGTCAGTACCGTATCTTCATGAGTCGATTTGCATCGCGGCAAAATCATCAAATGCAATCAAACGGTCTAGTGGCGCAATGGTAGCGCGTTGCTTTCCGGTGGCAGAGGTTCCAGGTTCGAGCCCTGGCTGGATCGAGTTTCTTTTATTTTTGCATTTTCGCATGCATCTCGAGAAGATTGTCTTGTTTTGTCTTTGTTTTTGTTCCCTTTTTGCTGGTTGTGTTGCGATTCTGTGGGAAAAGACGATGTCGAGAAGCTTCTGGCACTAACTCGTTCGTGGGCAGCAAAGCGAGGGCAAGTGGGTGTAAGACGGTGCGCTCCTTCCATGGCAGCTGAGCAGTCTTGTTCGTTTTGTGGCTTGTGCCTGTGTGGCTGTTAATATCCCCTGGCCTATGACATCTCAGCAGGTCCGAATACGCTGGCCCTTGTCAATGCAAAAATCAGCAGCAAGCAGATGTGCCAAATTTGATATCAGACTAGCCAATCAACGAGAATAGGCAAGTCTTTGATTCGACGAGAGGGATGTGAAGCGCGGAGAGCCTTGTCAATCCTCAAAATAGCAGCAACAGGGTAATCAACCGTCAGAGTTCTGTTACACGTACAACATACGTACAGCCATTCAGCCCCCGACAGGCCAAGCTCACTTCTCTGTAAAGATTCGCTTCTGTTGGAGGTTCTCATCAACCTCTCCCATCTTTGTTGGATAAAGGCTAACTTCAGCCACTCCGCGCCGTCATCGGCACGTAGGCTGCATAGCCCAGCCACTTGTCACCCAATCAAGGCTCGGCGTGTAAATAGAGGCATCATGCCATCTTCTCCCCCCACTGCCGAGAAGAAGCTGCCCTGATCGCGGCAGCAGCAAGGCGACTCGGTTCGCGGCCTTGTCTGCTTTCATCATCAGTGCGCAGTCTCAAGCTGTACTGTTTGATCATCTGCCAGCTTTTGCTGCTAGCTGCTGGTGGAGCTGAAGACTGGGAGAGCTTGACAATACTTAACTCGATACCTGCGGGGTACTTGAGCGCGGCATCGTGAAACACGGGAGCTGGCGCTTAAGCAGTCGTGATCCGTTGGTTCTTGCTGGGTCTCCCGCTAATGCTGCCCTGTTTGTGACGTAGCGACAAGCCACATCGCATGACATCATGCGCGCTTCCTGCTGAGGAGGGTTGTGTCTGGTCTACAGTACTTGGCTGTAATAGTAATACTTGCTTTGTCGGCAGCGGTTGCTGTGCGTGAATCACCAGTTGAGCTTGTTAAATAGAAGCCAAAACCCTCTCGTGTCTTAAACTTTTCTTTGCCTCTGTTTTTCTCTTCATTCTCAAACTCTTCATCTTCCTCCACCGCCGCTGCATATATCTGACCTCTCACGCATCCTCATCCGCCTCCAACCACCAGCAGACGAAACACCACTCAACCGCTCGCAAGGCAGTTTCAACGCATTCACGCCCAATTAGCCCGAAACCGACCCCTTCCACCACCAAAAGGGCTCTTCACTGACTGGACCGTCACCACACGCCATCTTAGCCGACACACCCTCACAGTGACTAGTTGCCTGGTCCGCAGCCATAAGCATCCAATTCGACGCCACCCGCTTATCGAGAGCTGTTGGTAGCTTTTCAGCTTCGAGTATTAATAGAGCTCTTCTCTCTCCTCCCGCAGCTGAGAATCGACTTTCCGCGAATAATCCAGCTCTTCGCGACGGTGATTCTTGTATCAGCTATTAGCAATTCACAAGACAAGAAACACATTCTACCTAAAAGCCAAGAAGAGGCTGTTTGCCGACAACACTCTGCCCAACATGGCTCTCGGAATGATTACTATCATTCACATCGTCCTGGCGATCCTGGTTATTATTGAGCTTGGCCTCACAGGTTACCGTAAGTACACTGCGCATATCAACCACTCTCTCCTTGCATACCTAGACTAACACGCCTCCTCGTAGTTGTTGATGCCACCTCTGGCTATGGCTTCTCGTCGCCTGCTTCCTTTGCGTTTATGCTCTTCAACTCTGTCTGGAGCTTCTTGATTCTCGCCTGGCTAGCCCTTACGCCTCTCTACGCGGCTCGCTTCTACCATGCCCTCGTTGCGTTTGTCCTGCTCGTCATTACGACCATCTTCTGGTTCTCGGGCTCGATTGCCATGGCCGCCTTCATCGGCGTGCCAGAGTGCCACGGCATCACTTTCTGCCAGTGCTCGCAGGCCGCTGTCGCTTTCGGCTTCTTCATCTGGGCGGGCTTCTTGGGACTGACGGTTCTTGAGGGCTTGACCACCCTGAGGGGCCACGCGCGGGCTGACAAGACTACGCCCTCGAACGTTTGATCTGGGAACGGGAGATTAGACAAGATGAGAAAGAGGAGCTGAGGAGGAAGGGTGGGTTGTGCAGGAACGAGCTTGAAGTGATGTGATGCGATGCGACGACACGTTGAGACTTTGGATTGGAACGATGATACCCTATTACACCTTGTGCGGTTTCTTTTTTGTCTTCTTAAAACGCTTATCATAAGACGTCGGTGCTTTTTGAGAATTTCGGAGTCTAATGACAACAGTATGGAATAAAACTTCTTCTTCTACTATGGTGCCACATTGTGTTTTATCCCTCTGTGACAGTGGCTACTACAGTCAAGCCACCATTTGCATCTTGCTCTCCCTGCTGTCATCTACCTACTTTGCTACTGCATTACAAACACAGTCAATAAACGTCCGTGCAGATGCCGCTTCGAGGCCTGAGTGCCGACCCCACAATGTCTCTCGATCCCGAAGTGGAGCAATGGGGACTCGGTTGAGGCCATGGACAAAGGAATTCGCGTACAATTACGACGACAAAGCGCTGCGCCATAGCAGTGACAAATGCGTCTCGATGCTTTCCAGGTGTGGGTATAGGTATTTGATACATCTGGAGGGCTGGGGCTCGTGTGAGGTGACTGGCGTCGACAGCCAAACACGTGGCAGAGGCGTGGTCAAGTAAGGTACAAAGTACAGGTAGATACCTTACGAATGCTGCCCAAGATGGTCGAAGAATGAGCTGATGTAGGCGGTGTGCTTTAAACACATGAATGTCATTTTGCAATTAATGCAGTAGCTAGGTATTAACGCTGAAGTATTCGTAAAAATTACTGGAAAATGAAAAGCGCAAGCCTGAAGGGAATGCAACTTTTATGAGCTTCATCAAAGACGCACAGCATCACATACCGCTCCCGCAACAAAGGCGTCCAATCCACTACAGTACCAACAGCGACGCCTTTCCCGCACTTCAGGTACCCTTCTATGCAGTAAGCCTTTCCCCCCGCTGTCATTACTAGTAATATCAGCCTCCGCTTATCGAGTGGCTGGAGTTGGTCGCATCGCATGGCTTTTCTCCTGCGGTGTGATTGCCAGCCACTTTTGGAATCCCACGTTTCCGTCCGTGTCTTTTTCCCCTGGCAGCGGTGCAGCTTCTGGCCAGTTGGGTCGGGTCCAGCCACGATTGCGGGCTCCACACAGCCATCAGATGAAAGTGCTCAGTTGAGTTTCTTTCTTTCTTTGTCTTTTTGTCGACGAAGCTTCGATCCAGATGCATGTACATACTTAGGTAGGTAATACCTTGTGCATTCGTGTAGCCATCCATCTCTTCTACTTGTTTCTAGCCGCGAAATAGTCATCTTTTTCCAGCTTCAAATCGCCAATAATCGTGTCCAGATTCCTAGAAAAATCCCTCTCCAAGAGAGCCGTGTCTAGTATCTTGTTGAGGCATCTTCAATCCTTCTTAGGTAGATCTCCCACACACCCAACCTGGTATTCAGAATCTGGTTGCCCAAAAGCAAGCTTCCCAACCACCTCATATACTGAGCTAGGTAATAGCTCTGAACAAGGGGGGACGGGAGAAAACAAAAAGTCCCCCTGGCCCTGTGCACAAGACGTAACCTACGCACCGATAGGCTCGTATTAAACCAGCTGAAAAAGCAAGGCAACGGGCCCAAAGCACGGCCGACGTACATTAAAAAGCGGCGTAGAGGGCGCATCACCGCATCTTTTTCGAAATTTCGCTTTCTTCTTCTTCTGCTTCTTCTTTTCCCTTTCGTCATCTGTCGCCTTTGTTGCAGCGGTGCAAAAGGGCTGTCGTGCTCCTTCGACGCTCTTTAATTGAACAAAAAGCTCAGCTGTATATCCGATCCAATCTCGCTCATTGCACGTCGTCGCAATCGCCGTCCGTCGCTTCTGCGACATACATACTGCCCAGCATGTTGTTCGCACTCGTCTTCATCTGCACTCGGCTCTGCCAGATCGTCACGCTGGTAAGCCTCACTCGGCCCTTACATCCCTTAACAAAATCCCATCATCACTGACATTTTCTCTCTCTCTCTCTCTTTTGGTATCCAGATCCCCCCCGTGGGCATGCTCAGCTGGTTCGTCGCCAAGTTCAACGACGCAAACGTCCTCACCCCCGACGCCATCCTCGTCCTCTTCATCGTCACCGTCCTGGCCCTCGCGTGGTGCCTCTTCACGCTCGTCGCCTACAGCCGCTCGTCGCACAACGCCCTCTTCGTCAGCTTCGTCGACCTGTGCTTCCTCGGCGCGCTCATCGCGGGCATTTATTTCCTGCGCGCCATCCAGTGGACCGACTGCTCGGACCCGTCGTCGTCGCGGGAGGTCTGGTACTACAGGATTCACGATGTGGGCATTCCCGGGTTCAGGTGGTCGGTGGACAAGCCGTGCGCCATGCTCAAGGCGTCGTGGGCGTTTGCCATTATGAACACCGTGTTTTTTGCGGTGACGGCGCTGGCGGCGTTTGCGCATGGCGATAGCGATGTGCATCATCATCACAGGGACAAGTATGTCGTGCGCGAGGTGAGGAGGAGCTCGCATAGTCATGGCGGCAGGCACAGTCATCGCCGGAGCCATTCCGGGTCGAGGAGCCACCATTCGGGGTATGACCGCGGGTATCACGTATGATGAGGCTTTTGGGCTCAAGGGGTGAAGCGGCTCCAGTGGTGGAAGAAGCGCCGGCCTGACGGAGGAAAAAAAGGGGGGGATTAGACAACAAATGTCTGTGTGTAACGATTGACATTCATGGGTTTGGAGCAGGGCAAGTCAGGCGCGGTAACTGATGACTTATGATTGAAAGAGAGGCATGATTGCTTTCAAGGATTTATGGCTTTCTATATGGCTAAATGTTGACGATATACGGTGGGCAGCTTGATTGGTAGTTTACCACCAAGCTGGTATGAAGGGGCGGTTATTCATGAGCTCTGTATTTACGCTTTGTACCTAAGGTATACAACGGGGGGGCCAGCCAGTGGAAGCCCATGATGGTATCTCGCTGCCAATGATCATAATGCAATTTTCCACACAGCTGCCGTCAAGCCGGGTATTCAAACAACAGCATCAGTGCCTTGCCCTCTCCTCACCCACATGGTACCCTCTCGCAATGCCACTCCGCCCCTCCTCTATCGCCGTGCTGGCCTCTTCGTTGAAGTCGCTGCCGAGTCCCTGCCATGTCCTCTGAGATCGGAGATACTCCGCGCCGGGGCTGGCCACGCCGTTGATGGTCGCCAGTTCACCCGCTGCCCTCTTGACCAGCGCATCGGATGTCCGCGGCCCGTCTTCGCCGTTGACCTTTTGCGTCTGGGATGCGCTTCTGGTTGCAAGCTGCATGGGCCTGCTGTGGCTGACGAGCTTGCCCGTCCTTAGGTCGAACACTGGCGGCAGGGACTCGTCTTCGTCTACATCCTCCTCGGCACCATCTTCTGCTGTCGCATTTCTCTCCTGCGTGTCTTTGTTGGCCTCCTCCTCCTCCTCCTCCTTCTTCGGAACTCCGTCTTCCAGCTTCAGCTTCTCGATGCCTCCCCACCATTCCCCGCCCCATACTCTTACTTCCTCGCCCATCAAGGCCACCTCCATCTCAAAGGGCGTGATGACGGGGCGCCAGTAGCCGGCATCCTCCTCAATCAGCCCGCTTTCCCAGCACCCGACGACGACCCAGCCCTCAATCTCGGCGAAATTGGCCAGCTTGGCCGGGTTCAGCTTGCCTACAACGACCGTGTAGCTCTTCTTACCAGCCTCCGCAATCTTCTTCCGCAGCAAGTCGATCGACGAGAGGTAGTTGGATACCGAGAGCGTGTTGACGAGAATGCCAACGACACCCGCCGAGGCGAGGGTGAGAACGCGAGCGAAGCGCCGGCGCAAGAGCCCCGCTGTTCGGAACGTCGGGTTGTCGAGGGTGGGAGATGAAGGTGACGGTACGGAGAGGACGTGTAGAGAGGCGAAGCGGGACTGGAGGGCGAGGAGGAGAGAGGCGGGAGGGTCGGAGATGTGGAACAGGGAATGCGACTTGAGCAGCTCTTCGTCTATGGGGTCGCCCGCTATTCTCCTGTTTGGTATTACGCCCGCGGGATCTCTGATGACTTCTGTCGCGACGATCTTGCTGTATCCTTGTTCTCTGAGGGCGTTTGATATCGGCTCCACGTGGTTTTGGTATGTCAGGTCTGCCATGATGACGACCTTTGTGTCCTTGTCGCCAAACTCCTTTGTGAACTGCGCAACGACGGCCTCGTGATCCAGCTCTTGCGACGTGTACACGTAAATGACGGGCAATCGGCTCGTCGGGCTCAGACATGTCCGCCCATAGTGCACCACGACGTCCGCATTCGCGTGCTCGGCCGCAATCTCATCGACGCAGCAGGCGCTGTAGCTCGTGTCCGCCAGGATGCATATCCTCCAGCTCCTCTTGGGGGTCTCGTCTGTGCTGTCGCCCGCGCTCGTGGTTTCCAGTTCCTGCCTCAGCTCTTCGACTACTCTCGGGGCGTCGACGAGCATGTGGTCTGGGAACTGGAGCGCGACTCTCGTCCAGCCGCCTTGTCGGATCTCGGCCGCCGTGCGCGGGATCTCGTATGTGGTTCGGAGCGCATCGTGGGAGAGGGTTGATTTGGTCTCGGCTTGCGCGGCGGCTTCGAAGAGGTGGTCGTCTGGCGTGGACAGCACGGGGGCTGAAGAGAGTTCGGCCATGGTCGCTTCTTCCACTCTTTGGCCAGGAGAAAAAGACTGAATGCTTGCGCTTGAAGGATGGGAGTTGGATAGTCGACGAATGGCGAGGAAGAAATTTCATATCATTCGAGGCTGGTTGAAAAAGAGTTGGAGGGGCAGAGACCCTGTGCGATGGCGGGGTGCGGGTGTCCATTTTGGGTCTTGTTGCACATGAAGACGGGTGTGAATTTGGCCGTCAAGATGTTTCTATAAGATCAAGTTTGAAATGACGTGAGGGACACGAGCCTTCTAAAAGGATGGATACGTCTTGATCTTGACTTGATTTTTACTCGAAAAGAATGTTCTGTTCTTGATGGCTGGAGAAGCCATTTATTCATCAATCAATCATGAAACTGCCCGCAATCATATGCCAATACTAGGTACTTGTAGCCGGCTGCGCGCTGGGCAAATTACCTAGACGGTTTCAATTACATACATGTACCTACCTACTTATGGGAAATGACAATCGCAAGATTTCGATAGGCAAAACATGATTATTGCTCTTGTTCGTATTCTTGAAAGACGACGGAGAAGCTTTTCAAGTCAGATGCACGTTTGACCTCGGACATGCATCACCCAAGGGGGAAGGAAACTCGACTCTACTCTTACGAATTACCGCATGCGGAAACCAGCGACAACCGAGACGAGCTAACAACAACACATGAGAGTCTGCCATCTCAGCACTCACTCGCTGAATCCTTGGCAGTCCATTGTGTTCAAGAGCCTCAACAGGCATTATCTCTTGTCTCGAAGTCTGACAAGTCCCTGCTGAGAAGGGTAATTCGTGTAGGCAGATGAGATCGCCCAATCGGATACAAGGGCGGCTCAGACCGGCTTGCAGCAGAATGATCTGATTCGGTGACATGTTAAGCCTCATGCTGGTCTGTGTTCAACATGGCTCTGTGTTGTGGCGTCCACATTACGTAGGGCTGTGATACAAGGTTAAGGAACATCAGCAGTGAGATGTCCGAGACATGTCTCGGTTCGTGATGGTGCCTGCACACCCTTATAGATGCCTGAGCCCCCAATATCCCTCGTTTTCCTCAAGGATGGTCTCTACAACTTCAAAGATTCACCTCGCACAATGGCCAATGGCGACGGCAAAGACTTCCCTGGCCAGTTTCTTGAGAACAAGACAATCGTTGTCGCGGGGGCAGGCCTAGCAGGCTCTGCTTTTGTTGTCGGCCTTCAGAAACTATGGGATCCGAAGCTCGGGCCGCCAAACATCATCATATACGAGCGTGATGCGCAAGAATTCGCTGCCCAGAGAGAGACGTACAATCTATCTCTAACGGGATATGACAACACCGGGGGCCTCGTCGCGTTGAAGAAGCTCGGACTGCTTGACAAAATCCTGGGACAAGCTGCCTCAGGACTTGATGGTGCTGGGGCTTTCAAGATATGGGACCCCAAGTGGACGGAGCAGGTTGCTTTCAGGAGGAAGCCCACCCCCGGGATCCCATCATCCAGCGTCCGGATTGCTCGAGAAGATGTCCGCCAAGTCCTCCACAACTCGATCCATCTCAGCGATCAATGTGTCGTCCACTGGGAGTCACAATGCGTTTCTGCAACGAAACTCTCTGATGCTCGTCTAAGGGTCCAAGTGATGAGCGCAGATGGCGCCGTGAGCGAACAGGACTGCGACATCCTCATAGCTGCTGATGGGGCAAGCAGCAAGCTTCGACAAAGCCTTCGCCCAGACGATACCCTGTGCTACAACGGCGCAGTTCTCAGAGGAGGAGTGGCGATGTTTGAAGAGTCTTTGCCGCCGCAGCTGAGTGAGGACTGGGGCTTTGTCGTCTCCCGCACCGGCGTGTCTGCCTTTGTTTCTCCCATCGACAAGCATAGAATCCTGTGGACTGTTGGCCAGAGGGAGGACAAGGTGCCCAGTCTGGATCGTGGCTCGCTCGACCAAGCCCAGGCTGTGATTGACGAGAGTCTTGAGCTGGCGTCGCACATTGCCGAGCCCTTTGCCAGCATTGTCAAGCGAACAGATCCCAGGACAGTGCTGCTCTTGAACTCGCGAGACAAGACGCCGTTTCGTCACAGCGAGATCCAGGCTGTACCCGCCATCTTTATTGGCGACAGCAACCACGCGCTCAGCCCATTTGCAGGGATTGGGGCCAATCTGGCACTGGCGGATGGATGGGAACTGGCGAAGCAGCTGTGCAAGCACCGAAGCCTGGAGGAAGCCGTCAACTCATATGATAGCGTCAGCGTGCCGAGAGCGGCTCAGAGCCTGAAGCGGTCGAGACGAGTCATCAAGACGGCGCATAGCACTGGCTGGCGGTATTATTTGTTTTGGTGCATGTTGTTTGTGGGCAAGTTTGTGCGATGGATATCGAGCAAGATGGCGGGCAGGTAAGCTTGGAGCTGAGGGGCATATTCGACATGTCTCCGTAGAGAGGCTCTTGATACTCTCAACAGCGTCCAGGGCACATATTTCAAGTGATTAATACCATTGCCATTCTTGATACAAGAGAGGCTTGTTAAATGATCAAATATCGAAGCGACTTCAAAAGAAAAAGCGGTACCTGTCTTCAAGTGGCCTCTCCTGCACAGAGCACGTACTGTACCTGCTTCAACGGATACAGTGTGTACCTAATATATACAGTACGCCTGGGTATCTGGCGCCACTTTACGCGAGATAAGGCCAATCGGCAGCAATTGTCGAGCTCAGACGCGATCGCGACGCGGTGCATCTGCGTCTCTTCTCTTCTCTCCTCTTGCAAGGGTCCATGTCCGCACTCTCTCGGTCTTCCGTGTGCTCTCGATAATAACCCCATGTCGTCTTGTTGAGTCCTCAGCTCGCCGTTTGGCTGCTGGGTTATCACTTCTTTAGCGGTTCCTCGTTTGAACGTTGCTTCTTCCATTGATACTCGTCTGGTTTCTCGTCCATTTCGAAATAGCTGCCCATCTTGCTGCCTCTCTTGCGCAGCACTTCTTTTCCTCCTCCGTTTCGATCGCTGTTCCATCGCCGTGCTCGGCCTGCGCTGAATCACGATGCCCAGTGACAAGGCAGCGGCCGCTGCTCGCACGCCAGCAAAGGCCGCCCGGCCAGCTGCGGCAGCCGCCTCCTCGACCAAGCAGAAATCCATCATGTCCTTCTTCCAAAAGTCGTCGCCCGTCCCGGCGCCCTCCGCACCCCGCGAAAAGGTCTCGTCCGATCACCAGCACTCCTCCCCTCTCAAAGAGACAAAGGCCAACTCTCTGCCCAAGGCGAAGCCCTCCACAAAGCTCTCCACCCCGCTGCCCTCCAGCGATGCGCCAGAGCCCCCGAGCTCGCAGGAGAACATGGAGTCGACCGCCAAGCGGACCACGAGCAGGTCTATCAAGGCCTCGGATAGCGACATGGCGCCCAGCAGCCCAGTTAGAAAGGTTTGCGTTCTCTTGCCGAAAGCTCTCCAGTCACTCCGCCGCTGACCAACTTGTGCAGGGGAAAAGGGCCATCAACTATGCCGAGTCCTCGGATGAGGATGAACCCTTCGCCTACGGAGCGGCTTCGCAGGCTCGGCGGCGTGGTAGGGCCCGCAACAATGTTGTCGAAGACGAAGATGAATACGGTGGAAGCGAGACGGCTGGGCAAGAGGAAGAGGGTTCGTACTGTCATGCCCCTCTTGCAATGCTAAAACACACCAAGAAGCTGACATTCGGTCTGCAGATGACATGGACGACTTTGTTGTATCAGATGAATCTGACGGAGAGACTGCTCGATCCAAAAAGAGGAAGCGCCCGTCAAAACCCTCGTCGGCGCGCAAACGCACCAATCTTTTGCCCTCCGCCAAAGAAGATACGGTGCAAATCACGACGACTCTCGACGATATGGATCTAGATGACCTTCCCGCCACCTCCACAGCGAAGCAATGGTCCTACGATCCAGACTCTACCGAAAAGCAGCCCGTCGTCACACCGGCGGATCGAGTCGTGACCAAAGATCCCAAGGTGAAGGAAAAGGCGTACATGAAGGAGCCGGACGAGCGTTATCCTTGGCTCGCTAATATTCGAGACAAGGAGAAGCGTCCGCCCACGGATCCGGATTATGACCCCCGTACCATCTTCATTCCGCCAGGCGCCTGGGCCAAGTTTTCCCCCTTTGAGAAGCAGTACTGGGAGATTAAGCAAGACCTCTGGGACACAATCGTCTTCTTCAAAAAGGGCAAGTTCTACGAGCTTTACGAAAAAGACGCAACCATTGGCCACCAGGAGTTTGACTTCAAGATGACGGATCGAGTCAACATGCGCATGGTCGGTGTTCCTGAGGGTTCCCTTGACCATTGGGTCAACCAGTTCATCGCCAAGCAGTACAAGGTGGCCCGTGTAGAGCAGATGGAGACCAACCTGGGCAAGGAGATGCGAGAACGGCAAGACAAGAGCGGCAAAAAGGCTGACAAGGTCATCTCTCGAAAGCTGGGCTGCATCCTGACGGCTGGAACCCTGGTTGATGGCAGCATGCTTCAGGACGACATGGCCGCTTACTGCGTCGCCATCAAGGAATCCGTGGTGGATGACTTGCCAGCCTTTGGCATCGCCTTCACCGATACTGCCACTGGCAAATTCTTTCTCTCTGGCTTCGTGGACGATGTTGATCGGACCAAGTTTGAAACATTGATTGCTCAGATTGGCCCTCGCGAGCTTCTACTCGAAAAGTCCGGCCTGTCCACAAAGTCTCTTCGCATCCTCAAGAATAACACGAGCCCTACCACCATCTGGACTCATCTGAAACCAGGCACAGAATTCTGGGATGCCGACACCTCTAGACGAGAGCTCTCCTGTGGCAAGTACTTTCTCAAAGCGGAAGGCGAAGAAGAAGAAGTCTGGCCAGAAGCCCTCCAGGAACTCAAAGACAACGATCTCGTCATGTCTGCCATTGGTGGGCTTGTCTCCTATCTCCGATTCCTCAAGCTGGAAGCCCCTCTATTATCTCAGGGCAACTTTGAGGTGTACAAACCCATCCAAAAGAACGGCACCCTTGTTTTGGATGGCCAGACTCTGACCAATCTGGAGCTGTTCTCAAACACTGTTAATGGCAACACTGATGGCACCCTGTTTGGTCTACTTAATAAGTGCATCACTCCCTTTGGCAAGCGTCTGTTTCGCCAGTGGGTTGCTCACCCGCTGTGTGACATTGCCCGTATCAACGAGCGTCTGGACGCCGTCGAGCTGCTGAATGACGATCCTTCTGTTCGCGAGCAGTTTGCCTCCCAGCTCGTCAAGATGCCGGATCTCGAGCGACTCATTTCGCGCATCCACGCCGGTGCCTGCAAACCTGAGGACTTTGTCCGCGTCCTTGAGGGCTTCGAGCAAATCGAGTACACAATGACTCTTGTTGGTGCCTTCAAGGGTGGGAATGGCCTGCTTGATCGGCTGATCTCATCCATGCCCAACCTCGAGGAGCCGCTGGCTTACTGGAGCACGGCATTCGATCGACGGAGAGCCAAGGAGGAGAAGCTGATGATTCCAGAAAGCGGCGTAGATGAAGACTTTGACGCCAGTGTGGCTCGAATCGAAGAGATCAAGAGTCAGTTGGACGATCTGCTGGCTGAAAAGAAGACGGAGCTCAAGTGCAAAACCCTCAAGTTTACCGATATCGGCAAAGAAATTTACCAAATCGAAGCGCCCAAGAGTGTCAAGATCCCTTCCAGCTGGCGTCAAATGTCTGCGACCAAGGACGTCAAGCGCTGGTACTTTACCGAGCTCACCACTCTTGTCCGAGAGCTCCAAGAAGCCGAGGAGACTCACTCGCAGCTCATCCGGGAAGTCGCGTCGCGCTTCTGCAAGAAGTTTGACGTGGACTACGAGACGTGGTTGAAAGCCATCAAAATCATTGCCCAGCTGGACTGTCTGGTCAGCCTTGCCAAGGCATCCATGTCGCTTGGAGAGCCCAGCTGCAGGCCGCAGTTTGTCGAGGAGGAGCGCAGCGTCTTGGAGTTCGAGGAGCTGAGACATCCCTGCATGATTAACACGGTTGATGACTTTATTCCCAACGACATCAAGCTCGGTGGTGACCAGGCCAAGATTAACCTTCTGACCGGTGCCAACGCAGCCGGCAAGTCGACGGTCCTGCGAATGGTAAGCTTTTTCACCTCCATTTCCCCCAAGGATGCCCCCTTGTTCTCATCTCTGAACCTAACATTGTCATAGTCGTGCATTGCCGTCATCATGGCCCAGGTTGGCTGCTTCGTTCCGGCCAGGTCAGCTCGCCTTACCCCCGTGGACCGCATCATGTCCCGTTTGGGAGCCAACGACAACATCTTTGCCGCGCAATCCACCTTCTTCGTGGAACTCTCCGAGACCAAGAAGATTCTCGCCGAGGCCACTCCCCGCTCACTCGTCATCCTCGACGAACTGGGTCGAGGAACGAGCTCATACGATGGTGTCGCTGTCGCACAAGCCGTCCTGCATCATGTAGCAACCCACATCGGCTGCATCGGCTTCTTCGCAACGCACTACCACTCCCTCGCCACCGAGTTTGAGAACCATCCCGAGATTCGCGCTCGCCGCATGCAGATCCACGTCGACGACGCACAGCGCCGCATCACCTTCCTGTACAAGCTGGAGGATGGCGTCGCCGAGGGCAGTTTCGGCATGCACTGCGCCGCCATGTGCGGCATCTCGGACCGCGTCATTAAGAGAGCTGAGATTGCCGCAAAGGAATGGGAGCACACCAGCCGGCTCAAGGACAGCCTCGACAAGGCCAAGACGGGGTGCTACATTCCGCTGGGCATTCTTAGCGACGTCGGTTCGCTGCTCGGGGACAAGGGGGACGTGGGGGCCCAGGGGGTGGACGTGTTGCTCAGGGCCATTGAGAGCCTGTGATGTGTGTACCTTTGTGGCCTTTTTTTTCATCCTCTTTCTGGTTTCGTTTGCCATGGCGTGAAAAGCATTGCGAGGAGTTGTCATTCAACTCACGACGCGGAACCAGTGTATATGGGCATGTGTTTATGAGGCAATTTGTTGATTGCATTTCCAAAGGGATATATGGATCCATGCGTTGCGGCTTTGGGCGTACAGGGAGGTGCAGAAACGTACAAATACATATATATTAGACGCAGTAACAGCACACAACAAAGGATGTCCATCTGTTCATATAATCCAAAACGATGCAAGTAGAATTCCAAAGAGATATTTCTATCGATCCAACGAACCACAAAACAAACAACAATCTTTTCCAATACGAAACACTTTCCAACGCAAGTAACGACTCTACCACAACACCGACAAAGCACCAAACAAACCAATCCAGAACACAAAATCTGCGACCAGCGCAGCATATCTATCCCGTCTTTTGGCGTTTCCTCATCGATCGTCTCACCGCCGCCACCTTTTCCGTGTCCTTCTTCTTCGTCTTCTTGATCACCTTTTTCGATGCCGCAGTGTTCGCTTTCAGGATTTTCTGCAGAATGGGCGTCTTCCTCCTCTTCAATGGCCTCTGAGGACTCATCTTGTCCACCTTCTTGAGGGCAGGCTTCTGGGCTTTTTTAGGAAGTGTGGGGGCAGTCTTTTTGCTTGTCAGGGCAGAGGAAGGCCTGCTCTTCCTCTTCCTCTTTCCATTCGTGTCCCTGTCCGACTCAACCTCATCGTCGTCTTCGTCATCAGAGTCCAAGGCATTGCCCTTTCCCTCGCGATACGTCGGATCCGCCACTGGCTTCAGCTGGAACTGCGAACGGGCCTTCCCAGCGACAGGAGCATCCGCGACATCGGGGGCAACCCAGCCGTTGGGCAGAGGAGAGGGGCCCCTGAACGGCGGCCAGGGGATGGACCACCAGCCTTGGTTGTCGTCGTTGTTGGGGTCGGAGCGCCAGTAGGTGCCGTTGGCGTTGGTCGCGTTGAGGGGGTACAGGGTGCGAGCGTAGGATGGGTATCGCCGGAGGAACTGCTTGCGGAGGTTGCTCAGGGGCTTGGGCATGATGGCGGCGGGGATCCAGCCGCTGCGGTTGGGGAGGCGTTTGACCGTTCCTATGCCACGGCGGATTCCGCAGCAGCGGGCGGAATCGTAGTGAAGCTATAGAAGAAGGAATTTCTGTCAGTTCTTGTAGAGCTCGGGAACAGTTTCTTTGCTGGGAGACGGCTTACCTCGATTTCCTTGGCCCTTCCCAGTGGCGACCTGTCCCTATTGTGCTTCTTGGGAGCCTTGCGGAAGCATTTTGAGCAGTAATACTCATCAGTCGGCTCGAATTCAGGGTCATCGGGTCCAAGCACCCTGTGCCAGTTCGGGGATGGATCACGTCGAGGCGGCCTGGTTCGCTGTCCATCCAGGTCACTCTCGCTATCTTCTTCGTCGTCTTCATCGGCTTCGTACTTGTAGTCGCGGTCGCCCTGCCTTCCTCGCTGTCTGCCTCTTGGCTTGCGGCGTTTTGCGCTTGAAGGATTGCCTTGGAGGTCGCTGTTTGATTCTTCGTCCGACTCACGTTCAACTGGTCCGTCTTCTTCTTCGAACTCAGATCCACCATCCGGACCAGAGTCTGAATCTACAGACTCATCTTCGAGTTCAAAGTGTTGAGTCTCTTGCTGGATCTGAGGCTCGTTGTTGTTCTTCTCACCCTTTTTTGCCAATGGATCTGGGCTTGATGATCGGCTCGAGGGCCGATCAGGGGTGTCGATATTGGGGACGTTGTACGCAGACGTCGTGTGGTCATCCAATGGGCTTCTGGGCATCTGCTTGAGGAGGATATCCCGGAGAGTCCTCTGGTCATAGCCAGGGGCATTCGGACCAGAATCAGTAATCAAGGGCGCTTTGAGACCATCACCCGCAGCTCCTATTTCTGCCCTCGATGACCTGCTGAACTCATCCTCCAGCTGGTCCGCCGTAGGACGAACTCGCCCTCCCTCCTCGGGACTTTCCGTAGGCTTTGGTTGTTTGGGTAGCCCATGAGCATCATCGAGGTCCATGTCTTCCGGACCATGCTCCCCCTCAATGGGGCCGAAGCCGGCTTCAGCGATCTGCATTCGAAGGTCTCTCTGTTGCTGGCGGTACGCAGCAACCTCGGCCTTTTCCAGGAGAGACGAGGCGCTCTTCTCTCCACAACACGCAGCCATATGAGCTGCGTTCCGATTCCAGTCTGCCTGGGTGGTCGTGTTTTTGAACCCTTCGACATCCATTGCATCAGATGCCGGCTTCGTTGGCGAAGCTTTCCCACACATCTTCACCTTTTTCAGGGGTATGGAGATGGTTCCTTGGCCGTCAAATCGCCGAATCGTGGCCTTGTTCACACCGAGTGCCTCCATGAGCATATCCCTATGCTTCTCCCTCATATGACGGTGAACCTTTCCTGCGTTCCAATGACCCGGCATGACATCGTTGCACCACATACACTTTCTGCCGGTGTGGGAAGCTTCCATATGTTTGACCACGGCTTGCTGGTTGTCAGTTCGGTAGGCGAATCGGCAACCGTCGTAGGGGCATCTCATGGTGCGCTTCAGGCACAGGCCACGCAGATCCCAGGCGATGCGCTGCAGCTCCCCTTGCTCAGTGGGCGTCAGGATAGCCTTCGATATCATCGGCATCCTGGGGCCAATACGGAGCATGTGTTCAATAGGGGGCGCATATGTCGGAAGCTGAATGCCAGAGTTGGCCAGCCGTGGCCGTCCGTCGTTGTCGAAAATGCTGGGCTGCGCGGCCCACGCCATTTGCCGCAACCTGCTGGTACCCGCTGCGGCTTCAGAACTCCGAGGACGTGTAGTTGGGTCGGCCTGGGTGATTCTCGTGGGCCGTTCGTCTCCACGAGAAGGCTGCGGGCCTCCTGAAGTGGCCGAACTGACGCCCGTATTTCGTACTGGGTTTTCAAGCAGTTCATTGGCATTCTCCTGGACAGGAGCCTCCCTGTTTGCCGTCTCCTTCGCCGTATTTTCGGCCGCAGATTTGACGCCAGCGATGGAACCATATCGTGGGCCCCAGACACATGTCGCGTCGACCTGAGCCCGCCAGTCGATTGTCTGTGAGTCGTGAATCTTGATGTTGGCCACTGAAGTGGCTATCCTCGCGCGAATGCTAAACCATTGTTCATTTGTAGCTTCTGAGCCAATGAAGAAACAGGGCGCGTCAAACTTGGCATTTGCAGGCTCATAGTCGAGCTTGGGTTGGATGCTGATGAAGGCGTCACCAGCATGCAGCGGCTCGCGACATTTGTGATCAAGCCCAGCAAGAGGCAGTAGATCAGTCACAGAACGCCGCAGATCATCAAGAGATGAAGACAAGGGAGGCATGCGCACACGATGCTCGGCTCCGTCGTCTCCCGTTGTAGAAAGGAAGCTCTGGTCCTGCTCCCACTCTGGATGCAAAAGAACAAAGGGGTTGCCTGCAGCGACAAACTTGGACAATGCTGAAGCGAGGCTGATCTCGGATTTTTGAGGCAGATCGTCAGACATTCGGATGGAATAATATTCCTGGTTCATGTTGATCTGGTGGCCCAGTGTTGCGCGACCATCGAGCAAGCGCACGTATTTGAGGTGCTTGACGCTGTCGCCGAAGGCGGAAGAGATCATTTGTCGAATAAACGACAGCAGGTTGGTGACAGCATCTTTACCGCTCCCGTCAACCGGTACGCTGCTGGTGAAACCAAAACCAGGCAGCACAAAGGCAATCTCACCATCGCCAAGCTTGTTGCATCTCAAGCTGGAGAGCGTCCCATCGCCAGCGGGCATCAGCGACAAAACATCGGAAGAGCTGATTGCACAGAGCCCATAGCTGGGAAGTGCAGTGACAAAGTCAGAGTCGCATTGACCAAGCTGAAAGAATGCATGGTGAAAGATGTTCTTTGGTTGGCCCAGCAGAACCTGGAAGGCGGTTCTCAAGTACTCGTTGCACTGGTCAGCACCCCATTCACGTACTGCTTCCTGAGATGGCCGAGAGCCCTGAAACTTCGGAAAAGTCAAATAGCAACACGAAGCGGGAGCACCTGTTGATTGGAAACGTTCCCCTTCAGGAGTGTACAGAACACAAGAGACAGTGGTGTTGAGCTGCTCCTCGCTGGGATGCCAATGGCCGGGGACTGCCTCCTGTTCAAGTTTGATGAAGAACGCGTAGCGACTGCTTGGAGGTGGCTTTCTTCCTCTGGAGGCTTTCTCGGAGATAAAATGCAGTGTTGTGCTATCGCGCTTCAGAGGGATGGTGTCATGGATCGTGTCGATGGTGTTCGCCTTTTCGTCGAAATGCACGATCGAGAACTTTGCACAATCTTGAGGCCCCAGAGAAAGCAATCTTCTGATGGCATCCTCGTACGTCTGCCGGTCTCCTGGGATGAAGGGCACCCGTCCCTGATATCCATAGAGGTTGATCCAGCGTCCGCTTTGAGGGGCCGTTTTGTTGTCTGAGGAGATGTCTTCACCACTGCCCGTCTCTTGCATATTGACGTCTTCAGATCCTGCGTTGTCGCCAAGTCCAATCCGTTCAGGCTGGTACTTCAGTGTGGAAACTGCATCGCGGACGTCTTCATCGTCATCTCCATCACTTTCGTTGGAGCTTAGACCGCTGAAGTTGTCATCAGCCCAGTCGCTGTCGTCATCTCTTCCACCTCCTCTGAGGTGTACAATCGGCTGACCATCTCCTAGCTGCCCTTCCCTAAGGACTGAGCGTCCCTTCGAGAACCGCTGGAGTTGTCTCACAGGATATGACGGGTTATGTTGACCTAGAATTTGTTACTAGGCGAGTCTCTCAGAACGGATTCAACCATCAACTTACCCAGTAGCGTCTCCTCCCCCCAATTCCGCTCTTCATGCGCGGTCAGAAAATGCAAAGGCGGATCAACATCCCTCCGTGGCAACTCTGGCTTCTGAACTTCTATGTCAGACTTCGACTCGGTCAATGAGAGAACTTCTGGCTCAACAGGCAGTCCAAAATACAGCATCGTCAGCTTGGTCGGGATGTCCGAAGCAACGCCTTGGAACCGGCTTTGCAAGATTCGGTGGAATCGGCAGGTGTTGTCCTGTTGTATAGCTTTCAAGATGGCCGACTCGGATAGCATGAACAGGCGAGTCTCGTGCGGCGTAAAGAATGCAGAAAGGATTTGCCCGATCGTCATTTTGCCAACTGTGAGGAGATGATGAAATGCCTGATGTACGTCAATCCACTTCTTGTCGTTTGGAGAAACGGCGATATCAACTCGCCGCTGGGCTTCTTCGTCAGTGACGACTGAGAGGCCACCAGAGCTACCGAGAAGAGCCTCTCCGGTGCCAAGTTTTGGGTCCATGTCGTGTGAGCGTCCAAGATGGTGATTGCATACGCGTGGAGGTAGCGGATACTCTTGGGGTGCTCAAGTCGTGGAAAAGGTGATTGCGATTCACGTTGGCAATGTCGCAATGAGGGTATAGGAATAACAGGCAGTGTTCATTGGGGTCTGAGAGAGAATCGTGTATGGGCATGAAGAAGCAAAAGATCAGAACTCGTCAAAGGTGATCTCGCGGAACCAGAGGCATTAGCCTGGAGTTGACATTATATATGGTTCAAGGTATATCAGGAACAGCAGCATCATAGAGGGATATTCTTGGGGCTGTGTATCAACGTCTTTGTCGCAATGGCGTTGCGATTGTGAAGCTTGTTTCAGGACTCCTTTGTCGCTTGAGCACTCCGAAATAGAAAAAGCACGTCGACAAGTTGTTTGATCCTGTGAGGGTTATGGGGTGATGACAACGTCGACTCCTATCCTGACTTAGGGTACGCCCGAACAAAGACTCACACTCGAGAGCTTGCAGTTCTTTCGTCATCTCGTCAACGGCGTGGCCAATAGTTTAGAGGCTCAGGAAGCTGTCAGTTGTGCTGCTGGAGAGGTGCTTGGTGCTCTACCGATATCCAGGTATCGTGGCCTCTGGAAGAAAGCAATCGCGTCATTTGTCTGCCTTTGACGAGTCTCTGTTGTCTCCCAGATCGCCTTTTTTTCGTCACAGGTCCCTTTGGTTCGACTGTTTCAAGTTGTTGGTTCGACAACGGCCCCATCCAACCAGCAACATGTCCGGTAGAAGTTGGTTCTTTGCAGGCGCACTGATGCTCTGGAATTTCTGGAACACCGTCTTTGATGCCGCATTCGGAGGTTCTCTCATAAGCAACAGTCAAAGAAGCTCTGACTATCTGATGCCCATGCCTATTCTATACAAGCATGGAAGCAATGCCTTTTGCTTCAGGTCAGTATTGATTCTTGTGCGTCTTCCATGGAACCGCTTACTTATTTCACCAGTCGAAAGACTGTCGCAGCATTCGCGTATCGTCTGATGTAATACCACCCAACAAACACATTTGATCAATAAGCAACGACTTTCCAAGTAGCATCTGGAACAGGAGGCAGTCACTTGTCGACACGAGACAAATGCCCTCCATAAAGACCAAGCAAAGTGATGCGGCCGCCTGAGGACATCAGGACAACTGCCAGATACTAGGTACTTACTACCTGAGTAGTGTTTGAACGGTCCAGAGGAGTCGCTGTCACCTGGTAGGTACTTGTACGATGAAACTTCACCCATCGGTACCTGGTATGATCACGCTCGCATCGTCCTTGAGATGTTTTTGGGAGACATCAGGATTCTTTTATTTGCATTTGAGGCTCAAATCTGTTCCTCAGATCCCCAGCGAGGCATCGTAGAAGGAGTAATGGGTCAACCACTTGCCTCGGGAGAGCGACGAGGTGAGTCACATGATGCAGCACGTGTGTCCGCCGATAGCCGAAAGCAGTAAAACACCAAAACTCCAGACCTATCAGCCGATCAGCGCTTGAAAATAGCCCGCCATCGCCGAAGCCGCAAGCCAGAAGAACGAGGAAACCGCCGGGAAATGGACTGAGGCCTGCATGAGACGCCATGCGCTCTGATAGTCGGCGATTATGCGGTCACCATTGATCTTGGCTCTTGCGCCGGAGCTTCAGCTGCTGTCCAGGCGCGGCATCCGAGCTGCGGCATCGCCATCAGCCTCGTTGCCGGCTGCAGCATCACAGCGATGGCTTTCCACCAGCCCCGGCCTGAAAGCGCCTCGGAGCGCCAATGCGCCGCTGGGCGCCGTCTTCTTCCTCCAGAACCGACTGCTGGCCCGATCCAGCTGCCTTGACTCTGTCGTTCCAAGGCGCAATTCCCGGGCAACCTCAACCTCATCCTCAACCTCGCCCTCAAATTCAACCCCGACAACCCCGCCACCAAACTTCACGTCGCAGACGCCTCAATCGCTCGAAGACCTCGCTCCTCACCGCCGACGACAAGCCCGCAAGCAAGCCCTCGCCCAATCTACGTCCTCCGAAGCTCCTCTGCCTCCCGATGCCTCCTCCCTCCTCACCTCAGCCGCGGCGTCGCAGCCCAAAGACTCCCTCCGCCGAACGATTTCCACCTTCCTGTCCCTCTCAAAGCCCCGCCTGACGGTCCTCGTCGTCTTGTCGGCCATGGCGCCGTACGCGCTGTATCCGGTGCCCGAGATGCTGACGCCGACAATGACCGAGACGCCTAGCCTGAGCCCATTGACGCTCTTCTTCCTGACCACGGGAACTGCGCTGTGCTCTGCGAGCGCAAATACGCTGAACATGCTCTACGAGCCTTCAACCGATGCCAAGATGTCGAGAACAAGGAATAGGCCGTTGGTCAGGGGTCTGGTTTCGAACCGAGCAGCGGCATTGTTTGCCATGCTCTGTGGGGTCGGCGGTGCTGCAGCCCTTTATTTCGGCGTCAACCCCACCGTCTCATTCCTGGGTCTTTCAAACATTGTTCTTTACGCCGGCATCTACACGCCTTTGAAAGCTGTGACTGTGTTCAACACCTGGGTCGGCGCAGTCGTTGGCGGGATCCCGCCATTGATGGGCTGGGCTGCCGCAGCAGGCGAAGCTGCAACAAAGGACGGATCCTGGAGAGAGCTGCTTCTGGCCAGTGACGGATCGTCCATTGGTGGCTGGCTGCTCGCCGGTCTTCTTTTTGCCTGGCAGTTTCCCCATTTCATGGCTTTGAGCTGGCCCATCCGCGAGGAATACAAAGCCGCAGGCCTGCGCATGCTCGCGTGGACGAATCCGGCCCGAAACGCGCGTGTCGCTTTGAGATACAGTCTCGCCTTCTTCCCCCTGTGCTTTGGCCTTTGTGCCGCCGGCGTGACGGACTGGTCCTTTGCCGTGACCAGTCTGCCCATCAACCTCTGGCTGGCCCGTGAGGCTGTCCGCTT
Organism: Trichoderma reesei QM6a; assembly: GCF_000167675.1. Lineage (NCBI taxonomy): Eukaryota > Fungi > Ascomycota > Sordariomycetes > Hypocreales > Hypocreaceae > Trichoderma > Trichoderma reesei. The sequence continues at coordinate 785,163 of NW_006711157.1, read as the reverse complement.
CTGGAAGTACGAAGGGCACAAAGGGAGCGCACGGGGCCTCTTCTGGGCCAGCGTTTGGCATCTGCCCGGCGTCATGATTCTCGCACTGCTGCACAAGAAGGGCATGTGGAGTCGAGCCTGGAGGAGCGTCTTTGGAGAGGACGAGGATGGAGAGTGGGAGGAGGAGGAATTGGATGAGATGGCGAGCATGTCTGCCCCGACAGCAAGCCAAGCAAAATGATGATACAATCAAGACGGTGGGGATTTCCCACTCTCATGTAGCAATAGCTTCTTCATGTCTCTATACGAGTGAGAGGGGAGATATGCATGTGTTTGATGTAGTGCCTAGGCGGCGCATGTACAGTAGAGCTTCCCACGCAGCCGCTGTTTGTACAATTAGATAGATGGTTTTGGGTACGGCAATCCTTGCGGATGACGAGCAAAAAGTCCAAAGCAAATCAAGGAAACAAGATTTATAATTCTGTTCCACCAGAGTCCCATGCATATCTAAGATGCATCTTATCAACTATTATACATCGTTTGAAGATCGCTTCCAGATCCTTCCCCTTTTCTTCGTGGGTGCAACAAATAAACACAATCTGTATATCCCGTCCGCATCTATCAGATGACTGAAGAAAGAACGAAAAAAAAATGACAAGGAAATCTGTGCCGGGATTCTTTTTCCCTATCTGTTCTTTTTACCCCTTTAAACTTCATTCTTTTTCTCGGGGTTCTGGTAGGGATGGGGATTAGGAGGTGTAAAAGAAAACAGAACGCCAGTGAACGCCAATACTCCGAATGCAACAGGAAAACCCCCGAGATGCTTCCACATAAGAGGCCAGCAAAAGGAATGAAAGGCATAGCTCATACATGAGTATGAGGTGCCACTCTGACACAGGGTTTTGATAGGGGGAAGGGGGGTAAGAGAGTAGATAGTAACGCAACAAAACAACCAAGAGAAACGCCGTGATTATAACGAAAGGCTTGTCAAACAAGAAAGAGAGAGGGAGAGGGAGAGAGAGAGAGAGAGAGAGAGAGAGAGAGAGAGAGAGAGAGAGATTAGAATTTGCCCCCGTTGGGACGGTGAACGAGAGACTCGATGCCCATGTCGGTCGACAGCCGCTGGCTATCCAAGTAAGGGCTGCTGTCCTGGCTCGTGCCGGTGCCGCCGCGGGACACGTAGCCGTGGCTCATGCTGGCCGTTGAACTGACGCTCGACGAGTATCCGTGGCCGCCGCTACCGCCACCGCCGTAGTACACGGGAGCAGCAGCCATGCCGTAGGAGCTATGGTGGTGCTGGGAATGAGGGTGGAGGTGGGAGTGAGAGTGAGGGGGCTGTAGATGCTGCTGCTGCTGCTGGTGATGATGGTGTTGGCTTTGGTGCTGCTGCTGCTGGTGGTAGCTGGCGGAGCTGGAAAAGGAGTGTGCGCCGGAGGAGCTTGTAGCAGGGCTACTGTAGGACGCGTCTAGTTCATCAACGGGGGTCAGGCCGATGCCGGAAATGCCGCTATCGTCGTCATACCCTGTGAGTGAAGCTCCCGTCTCGAGACGGTCACGGCGCGAGGCTGCGCGAGCGGCGCTCTGGAGGTTCTTGAGGCCGTTGGACATGCACTAGAAGTTTGAAGAAACGGAGACGAACACAATGTTAGACAGTTGTCATGCATATGGCCCATCAACAAGAGGGGGGGAAAGGGGGGGGGAAGGGAGAGGAAGGGGGTTATAGAAGGGTGGCTTAGCTTACCTTTGCCTCGACAACGCTCCACTTCTCTCCGGTTCGAGCAGCCAGGCCGCTCCAGATCTCCTTGCGCATGCTCATGTACTCCTTGGCCAGCGTCTGCATCTTGCGGGCGTCCCAGTCGTCGGCGCCCCGGCGCTCCATCAGCCGCTCGTGGCGCTTCCGGCAGGCGTTGGGCGTCTTGGACTGGAAGTACTGGTCCCTGATCTGGTTCCAGTTGAGGCCCTGCATGCGCGCCTGGAGCAGCTGCTGGTCGTCCTGCGGGTTCCAGGCGCCCGAGCTGGGCCGGTGCTGGGACGGCTGGGCCATGGAAGGGGGCATGGGCAGAGTAGGCGACGGAGCGCTGGTCGAGTACGGGCCGTAGGCTTGTTGCTGAGAAGGGTGTTGAGTAGCGAGCGGCGGGGGAATCGGCATGGCGGACGAGGACGAGGACGAGGGCACGTCGTAGTAGTTTCCCGGGAGCATGCGGGACGGGGCGTACATGGGAGACGGCGCCAGGCCGGTCTGGAGGCCACTGTAGCCCTGCTCGCTGGAGTTCCTGGTGTGTCTCGCCATCATCAAGGGGGGTGGTGGTAGGAGGGAGTTTTGTCGAGTTCGTGTTGGGTTTGACCACTCGATACGAGCAGAAGATGGAAAGGAAGCGAGGGAGGAAAAGAGAAAGAGTAAGAAGAAGAATAAATTGCCACAGGTGGAGTAACGTCGGATGATATGGCCAAAGACAAGAGGTGAGTTGTCTTGGGGAAGAAGAAGGAAGAAGAAGTTGTCGCCCGATGCTGATGGATGCTTGGATGAGGTGATACGAGACCGGCTCGGTAACCACGTTGCCAAGTAATGAAACAAATTATTGATTAAGGTCGATATGACTGGCCGATGGTCCTCGCGGTCTTGACCGAAGTGGCCTGCAGAACGGTCTGCCGTGAGGGTCTTGGGTTCCTTGTAGGAGGAGGGGGGGTGATCGAGTTGTCTGCAGGGGGGGGCCTTCGAAAACGTCCCCAAAGAATGTTGATGACGGACGATCTCCACAAACTCGATGAATTTGTGAAAAGTGAAAAAGAGAGGCGTAGAGGAATAACACGCGAGAATAGGATAGCGAACAGCAATAGGGTTGCGAAAGAAACAAGAATCCGAAACCAGTCGAATGAAACTTGAGTTGACGCAAAACACACAGACAGAGACAGGGAGGGGAAAAAAAAGAAAAACAAATAATAAGAAAAAAAAGAGGACAAAACAAGGGCTTCTGGGGAATCAAGGGAGACAAGAAGCAGGCTCCCGGAGGACATGGGCCTTGTTTTAAGCTCTGGCGATGCAGTCATCTCTGGGCCAGAGGATCAAGACGTAGAGCACAATCCTAATACTACTGTACATACTTGACGAGGGCCCACCACCCCTTGTGGGCGGCTGTCGGGATGAAACAAGGGAAGATCTAGGCCGGATGGGACATGTGAAACGAAGCGCGTGTATCTGAAGAGCTCAGTCTGCCGAGAATGGCTCGCTGATATTGGTCGAGCAGGCCCAGCGGTGCGCATATGGGCCACGGGCGGTTAGACAGGGGCTCCCGTTTGGGCAAAGGCGGCTATCTCGTCTGGCGAGGCTGGCATCTTGCCTGGGGCTACTCTACGGTTTAGGGAAGAGAAAGAGAGATTGCATATGTCAGAGGCGAATCCGCCTGGCGGGCGTTGGGAAAAGGGGGGGGGGGGGGGGGGGGGGGGGCAAGGGAAACAACGGGTCAGTCCGAGGAAGCGCGCTCGTTATAGTCTCTATGGCGGCTACGAGCGTTAAGATGGACGAACAGGGCACAAGCGCAGACATGGCCCTTGAGATTGTTTCATGCTTGTTATTCTCGACGTCGTATCGAAAAAGGCACTGCCTTGCAGCAAAGCATAACGGCATGCCCACGATGTCACCTCCAGCAGACGACAAGGCTCAGGCGGTAACCCCCATCCACAACCCCAGAGCCTAGCCCAACAATGACATCAAGAGCAGCAAAGAAGTCTCCATCTGCAATCTCCCAACCCTGGAGAAATCCATAAACAACGGCGCCAACGGGAAATTGGCGGGATCGTTGCATTGCATTGCATTCTTCTTTGCGGCGGGAAGATCACCACCGTGGGGTGGAAGAAGGGTTAAAACCGCCCGGAACAAAATGCGCTTCTCCCGCCCCAGGGCGAGACAGCTATTTTGTTCGCAAGGATGACCCCGGCTCCTGCACATGGCAGACGCGTGGGGCTACAGGGGCTCTTGTTCTTTTTTGCCGCGCTGCTCTGCTTGAAGGGAAAGATGATGGATCTTTGCGCGGTTTCTATGTAAGTTGTACGTTTGGCGATGGAGGCTGGCAAGGGATGGCCATATTCATCAAAGGTACGAAGGTCGAAGTACATGGGTAACCGTCCCCTTTCCGTACTAGCGGAATCGGTTCCACAAGCGGATGAAGCGCGATTGGTCCATTGAGCGGCTTCAAGCGCGCGTCTGGAAAGACCCAACCGGTACTACCCCATAAGCAGCCTAGCGCAGTCTATTTCTGGCGGCCGGGGGTCCCCAAGAAGCGCCGCGCTAGGATCTTACCGCGCTGGTCTCATTGGCCCGGCCGCGGCGGATGTTCCGCTTGTACCTTGCCGCCCAGAATCCGGTGCGACGGTACCTCTTCCGGCCGGTCGCTGCGAGACCGTCTGAAGGCCGAGATTTGCATGAACATGCGGGTATCGAGCCCATAATAACACTGCAGATGCCGATGAGCTTCAAAAAGGCCGGCTGCGGAGAGCGGCCATGGTGGGCTTGCAGGGCCTCTGGGGGTAGCAGCAATGACAGCAGTCGTTTCAAGCCTGATCTCGTGGGGCGAAGAAATGCGCGTTTCATCTAATGCGCCTGTTGGGCTATGCCTGGAAAACAGGCGTCAAGGACCAACAACTACAAAAAGGCGCGTAACCCTGCTGTTGGTCCTGCCCAGTGTTGGCTGTCTCTCTCTCTTTCTCTCTCTTTTTGCATGTACTGTACCTCGTACTTCCTGGACTGTAGAACTGAGAGCGCGTGTAATTATAGCAGCATCCGCTCGATCGAGGTCCCATGCTCTCGAGATTTCCAGGTCGCCTGAGCATCACGTCATTCATCTATTTTAGGTGGCAATCATGTCTCAACGATGGCTTACCAAAATGTTTCGAGGCGTGCGTAACATTACGAGGGTTGAAGCAAGGGAGAGCTCTGTGAGTGCGAAATGGCATTTTCGGTGAAGACTGTGGCGATTCGGCGCTCCTTCTGAGGCGGCAGTGAAGGAACACGTAGCTCTGGCTGTGTCTCGCTCGCCCTGCGAAAGAGGCTGGCTATTGGCCATACACGGTCAGCGCCCAGCCCAGAACCTTGGTCTTTGCGGCTCTTGCCATCGAATTGACTCACATTTGTACGATCGTCTTGAAGCCAGGCACTGATGGTTCGTTACGGCATAAGATAGGTGCCTTATAGTGACTGGTACGTACCTCTGCCGACTATTGGGCACCTACCCTACAATTTCTTCTGAATTGCATGGCTGCTATTGCGACCCGTCTCCGTTACTCAGACGTCTGCTTTGGAGACATGTTGAGTTACGGAAGCCGTCAAAATTGATCAGCACGGCATCAATCCACGATTGTCCGGATTGCAGGACGCTGACCATATTTATTTGTAAGCCAGCGAAGTGCCTTCAATTGGTTATCCAATGATTGTTGACATTTGGTCCAACTTACCTGCCAACCGTTTCAACCTTTCACAGACTACCCAGCAGCTCCTTATTCATAGAAGGCCAATTTACCTTGTGCAAGTAGAGATTGATTCCTACGAAGGTCTCTTGTGCATCGACCTTCAAGCCGCATCGGTCTCGGCCAGATTCAGCTGGTTCAAAGACATCTTGGACGCCATGAGCTCTATGACCGCCAAGCCGCCACCACCCTGAGAGAGCCTCCCTCAGCGCACCATCGCCACCATGACGACAAACAAACAAACAAACCACTGCAAATGAAGAACGACAAACCCCCCCAAAGAAATGGCCATCGTCATCACGAAGCCCGATAATCTTCGTTTCTTTCCCCCGCATGCACAATGACAACCCAAGTCCACCGTCTGTGGGCCCGCAGATCGAAGCGGAAGCCTAGGCGAAGCCGTCAGCAAATCAACGGACTCAGCGCCCTTGACGCCCACCCGGTATCTACACCATGCCCAGATGAGGAAGATCCCAAAGGTCTTTTTTCTATCAATCTCTCTATCTGCCCTATCTATGTATCAGTAAACGCCTTGTGCGTACTGAATTAAAGCTGTTAGTCACGAGAAATGGACTAAGATTTTCGGCCGTCTTATGAACAGTAGGTATGCTTTTCCAATCTAGAGCCCGTCTTACCCTTGGGGCTTTCTCGCCGACTTTCCCAATCCGAACATCGGCCATGATCCTATGATATCGGCACAAGGTTGAGACAATTCTATTAGAGTGATCTAGATCTCAACAGATAATGTTGCAGTATGTATTAGACAAACAATCCAGCGGCCTCTTTTAGGTGAGGGCACAGCCTTGGGCCTGGATCCTTGTTAGCTATATGCGACTGATGTCCGTATCATGAACCAACGTAGACACAACTCGGCCGGGAGAGGGCGACAACTCCGAGGCGTTACAGAGTCGAAACCTTCCCGAGTCACAACGGGAAGAGCACGACACTAGACTGTTAACAGGCATAAACCAGCGAAAGACACTAAATCAACAAGCCGTCAAACAACAGTAAAAGAGGGGGGGTGGTGGACTTTCTAGCAGTTCCAAGGTTTCCCCCATAAATGTGCCGATCCATAACACCGGCTTTTGATCTAATACAAATCAGCAAGAGAAGGACGAATGGGCTCGAGGCTTTGGGCTTGAGAAGAAGAGCAGCAGAAATCTGGGGAAGTCCGGGGTAACCCTGGCCTAGCCGTATCTTAGCGAACCCCCCCGTTCACAAGCATGGCGCCCTCAGGAAAGCGGAACGAGAGGCCCCCCATTCTGCGTTATCAGCGGCGCTCCCTATCAAAGCAAGGACCCCGTCGTTATCATCATCCTCTCTTTCTCGACCAGGTTTGCAAGTCTTCGGTGATACTTTGGGAACGAAGTACTACTAGGCTGTAGCAAGTTGGCTTGTGAGTTCTTTTTTTCAACTGTCCTTGCCTCCCCTCCTTTTTGTCTTCTAGGCGATAAGGAGCCTAGATTCATCGGCGAGGTGTGCCACACGCATTGAAAGCCTTGTGCCTGCGATCCGGGAGGGGGGGTCGTTGATGGGGGAGGCTGTCGAAGGAGATAAGCAACGTCTAGTCTGCAGGGGTTGCGAAAGACGATGAGGAGGAGGTTGCAGACCCTGCGTAACGACAGCTGGTGAAAACGAGCTGCAATAGCGTGCGTGCATGTACTTGGTAAATCTGTGCAAGTCACATTCAATGGGCAAGGTGAGGAGAAAGGGCCGAGGCAGGGATATATACCACCACCACATAAACTCCCTGGCGCGCCCGACCATCCGGATATCTGTGTCTCTTGCTTCTCCTCTTCCCGCCCTCCCCCTATCATACGCAGACCTGCAATCTCTCTTGATTGGCGTGATTATATATCCTGAGACATCTGCCGAGAACCTCGACGCTCACAAACTGGGAATGCTGTCTCGCTATCTGCTCCTCACTTCGCAGCCTTTGCCTCGCACCGCCACAAAGCAATATCAAAAAGAGGCAAAGACAACGGACAAGAAGAAACAATTATGGCGAGCAGCAGCAAGAAATCCCCCAACATCACCAAGTTCATCGACAACCAAGACGACCTAGACACCGTCGACCAAGCCACCCGCGATGCCGTCGACCTCGCCGCCCTCGGCCACTCCCAGGCCCTGACCCGCAAGTTCGACATCTGGAGCATGCTCGCCCTCGCCTTCTGCGTTCTGGGCACCTACTCGACCGAGGCACAGGGCCTGTCCAGCGGCCTGACCAACGGCGGGCCCATCGCCGTCCTCTGGGGCCTCGCCGTCGTCACCCTGTGCAACATCTGCGTCGCCGTGTCCATGGGCGAGCTCTGCAGCAGCATGCCCACCGCGCTGGGGCAGGCCTTTTGGATCTCGCAGCTCAGCCAAACGCCCCTGGGGCGCTTCACGGCCTACATGTGCGCGTGGATCAACACGTTCGGGTGGTGGACGCTGACGGCGTCGCAAAACGCCTTCATGACCGAGTTCCTGCTCGGCATGAAGGTCATGTTCGACCCCGAGTGGGACGGCGCGAGCAAAGGCTGGGTGCAGTTCCTCGTCTACGTCGGCATCACCGTCTTCTTCACGGCCATCAACCACGTCGGCTGCCGCAACGACCGCTTCCTGCCGTGGTTCAACAACTTTGTCGGCGTGTGGTACGTCGGCCTGTTCTTCATCATCGGCCTGGCGCTGCTCATCTCCGTCGGCGTCAAGCACGACCTCAAGTTCCAGTCGGCCAAATTCGTCTTCGGCACCTGGATCAACCAGACGGGCTGGCCCGACGGCGTCACCTGGTTCATGGGCCTCGTCCAGGGCGCGTACGGGCTCACGGCATTCGACTCCGTCATCCACATGGTCGAAGAGATTCCCGCACCCCGTCGCAACGGGCCAAAGACCATGTATTTGTCCGTCATCTGCGGTGCCATCTCCGGCTTCATCTTCATGGTCATCTGCCTCTTCACCATCCAAAACCTCGACAACGTCCTGGACCCTCCCACGGGTTTGCCGTTCGTCGAACTGCTGCAGGAGACTGTCGGGCTCAATGGCGCCGCCACGCTGGTCGCCCTCTTCATCTTCAACGGAATGGGCCAGGGAGTCAGCGTCTTGACTTCATCCTCCCGCCTGACGTGGAGCTTCGCCCGCGATGGCGGTATCCCCTTTGCCGCGTACTTTTCCTACGTTGATCCCACATGGCAGGTTCCCGGTCGCGCGTTGTGGCTGCAGGCATTCCTCATCAGCCTGGTGGGCGTCCTGTATCTATTCGCAAACACGGTGCTCGAGGCCATTCTCAGCGTCAGCACCATCGCCCTGACCGTCTCCTACGCCATGCCCATCATCGTCCTTCTCCTCGTCGGCCGGGATAAGCTGCCTCCCGGAGAGTTCCGCCTGGGTCGCTTGGGCACGCCCCTCAACGTCGTTTCCATCGTTTACTGCGCCATCACAACCGTCTTCTTCCTCTTCCCTGGCGCGCCCAGCCCTGCCCCCAGCGACATGAACTACGCCATTGCTGTTTTTGGCGTTATGCTGGTTGCTGCTGTTGCCTTTTGGTTCGTCAAGGGCCGTGTGTCCTTTATGCAGATGGATGATGAGTTGGTGGGCCAGGTTGTTCGTGAGCTCTCGTTCGATGAGCCGAATCCTCAGACTCTCACAGCTGGGGACTTGAAATAATGGCTGAATCGTCAACTGGTTGGGGGGGGGGGGGGGGGGGGGGTTCTTCAGCTTTTGAGAGGATATGTTTAAAAACAAAAACAAGCTAGAATGAGGAAATGGATAGTATTGCACCATGCCAATAGGCAAAGATATACGCATATAATAGCTGCGTTCGTAAAGGTATCAATCAAGCGAATCAAAACGCCTACCACTCTAATTGCCGTCGTAAAGAGTATAAGTAAAATCACAAACCAAGTCCAGCATTGCATGCAGCACTCCCTCCTCGGCCCAGAAATGACCCGCCGACGGAATCTCATGTCCGCGAAAATGAGACGCTGGTTGCGAACTTAGCCGCGCCACCCAAGCACGCAGCTTGCCCACGGGGACAAATATATCGCAATCTCCAAAGACGGCCAACGTAGGGTTCTGCACCAGCTTGGCCTCGGCACTGGGATCTTGCTGTGGAGGCCTCCGCCTTGCGAGTATCGACGGCATGAGGGACATGGTGGCCAGGTGCGTGACGAGGCCCTGTAGCGGAGAGACGAGCAAGTACGCCGGCCGGGGCATGGTGAAGCCGCTGATGGGCGAGAGCCTGCCGTTTGCAGGGACCAGACGGCTGGGGCTCGCTGAATCGCTTGTGCTGTCGGGGGTCGTGTGTTGGCTCTGAGCTTCCCGCAAGATGTGCCTTCTCTGCTTCTCGGCCCAGCCCTCGGCCCTCAGGCGTATCTGAGCGGCATGGAGTCCGCTGCCCGGAGAGAAAAAGAACTCCAGAAGGTCCTTGAGAGGCGGCAGTTGCGTCGTGATCATGGCTCCGTAAGAGTAGCCCGCCATCAGCAGGACGGGAGGTTGCTGATCAGCGTCACCAGACGACACCAGACCGTGGACATAATGCACCATGAAGCCGACGAAGCTGATGTAGTCGTCGCGCTCCGGCCTTGCCGTCCACGACGTCCTCCCGCCAGATTGCCCAGCGCCTCTGCACCCATATCGATGCGTTCCATTGTTAGCCAACACGTCCATCCTCATGCCAGATTCCGCCGCATGCAGACGCACCTGAAATTGAACGTCCCCAGCAGATATCCCTTGCGCAACAGCTGAGCCGCCACAATGTCCACTATCCCATCGTCAAAACTCCCGCCCAACGGAGCATACGGATGCGCAAAAATAGCCGCGTGTCGCTTCCAAGGCGCGGCTGGCGAGCTGCGCGAAAACGAGGCTGGGTGATAGATTCGGCACTCGAGTGGCGTGCCGTCGTGGACGCTGGGGATGGTTAGCGTGAAGGATGGCTGGGGCAGCATCTTCTTCTTTTTCGCATTTTGAGGCCGACGATGGAAAGATTGCAACACTTGTTTTTGCTGACAGTATTGTAATGGCTCGTCGGCCTCTGTTGGTGGAAATGGGAGATTTTGGGAGGTTGCTGAAGAGACTGAGGGAGCTCCAATTAATCATCCGGAAGCTTCTATTCGCTCCATCTTAAGTAGGTACCTTAGGTAGGTAGTAGCTTGGCTGTCACGTCACTTCCGCTCAGCAGTTATTCAAGCAAGATAACATGACATTCAGACAAACTCAATGTATCAAGAGAGAAATAGAAGGGCAACCGTGGGTATCTTTCTATTATTGTATAACCAAAAAACAAATCTAGACAAGCTTGCTACTGATGTTTCTTGCTTCTAGCATCCAGCGCCTTCTGCTTCGCCTCCTTGACGAGCTTCTTGATCTCATTGATGAGCCCCAGTATCAGCGGCACAAACACCGGCCCAAGCAACGGCAGGTAGACGGCAATCTTGTGCTCGTCCGGGAAATACAGCTGTCCCACCATGCTCTTCTCAAAGAAAGCCCTCTCTGCCTCTTCCTCGGCAATTCTCGCATGCATCAGTCCTTCGGGTCCGCCAAGATCGGCGCAAGCCAGCTCCAGGTGATGCATCGTCTTGGAGACACCGTCTGCGACGCTCCGAGGGATCGAGATGGAGGGCAGCGCAAGAGACAGTCTCGCAAGGGATCCCAGAGTAGACGATGCACGGAGCAACAGGTCAGTAGATCGGATGCGACCCAAGGTCGAGAGTCGCAAAGGCAGAGATCCGGACTGAGGAGTGCCCAGCAGGGAGAGCAAGTGGCCGCCAAACGTAAGCATGGGCTGTTTCAGCTCCTCGACCGATACATGGCTGACCGTGTCCGGGTGGGAGAGCAGGTACACGGTGCCCCATTGCGGTATCATCCAAGACTGGGACGTTTCCGTCTCGGCATCGAGCGCAACCGTCTGGTTTCCGACATAGATGACAAAGTTGACCGTTGGCGCCTTGCCAATAGATGGCGACAGCGGCCACTCAGCAGCATTGATAAACGACGAGAGGTGTTCCTTGCTAAGCACCTGGGACTGCACGCCGGGGACCGCGTACAGCTGGACTTGTGTGTCAATGGTGAAGTTGTGAATGGGGCGCAGGACCTCCAGCATAGGCCTGATGTATTCATCCAACGCGGCCTCGATATCCCACGTGTTAGGCACGCCGTTGGCCGTGAAGAGCGAAAAGGTAAGGTGGTATGTCGGAGCGTATCGCAAAGATCGCGTCGTTCGCTTCGAAAGGGCCTCGGCAGCCTCGGCGCTCAGGCCTTGAGGGCGCACGCCGGTGGACATGGACGACGTGGAGAGAAGGTATGATATGATGGACTGTTCCTCGGCAAAGGTGGCTCGGAGCTCATTGGTGATGTAGGATGCGAGGGGAGACGATGGCGACGTGAGAGACGGAACGTAATTGGGAGGGTAGGTGATGTCGAGAACGGCGGACTCTTGGTTGAGCGACGCCGAGGTGCCCGTGCCCGGTTGGAGCCGGATCGTCAAGGCTGTTCGGAAGTCGTCTTTCGGGAGAGGCGCATTGCGCGGCGCGAGTTGCAGGCGCAAATGGTGGCCGGAGAAGTCGTTGAGATCGTCCAATGCATGCTGCGTCAGTCGGATAAGATTGTGCGCCTCTTGCTCCTGGAGAGCGTCCGCCTGTATCGAGATCTGGAGGGGGAAGACGGGTCGACAGGCCTGGGAGCCATCCAGCGTTAGCCATGAGCGACGGAGGATCGCTTAAGACTTCAATTCATACCTTGCCATCCGCCCACTTCAGCATGCTGTCCAGAGGCAGCTCAGCGCGGTAGATGGCCGTCGTCTTCCACCAGATGGGCAGCCCGAGCAGAAGCACCACCAGCCAGAAGGACAGCACGACGTATGACCGCTGTCTGACGGCCGACGGCTTCTCGGGAGGAGGCAACGCCGGCGCTGGAGAGGCAGAGTCAGAGCCGACAGGCGCCGAGCTGCCGGATGCCTGCGGCTGCTCGACTTCCCCGGACGCCATGGTTGCGAGCTGGATCAAGTGCCGTCGACGTGGTTCTCGAGGTTCGTGACGATACTCGATGCAGCCAATCTGGGCGAAGTGGCATGAACGCATCAATCCAGGTACTACAAGTCCAATTCACTAGTAAGGAAGGTACCGCGCAGTCACGTGAAGGCCACTCACTGCTGCCACAGCTTCCTTCCCTGCAATGACGGAACCACCAGATGAACTTGTTCCTCTTTACATCACCAGGTTCTACTTGTTCTCCAGCCATTTCTTTGTTTTTCTTTTCCCTTTCCTTTCCACCGTCACTGCGATCAGACTGCTGCTGGAATTGGCCAAGGGTTGCTAAACATCAGATCAGAGACCGTCTCCACTCAGGCACTTGACTGCTAACAAGCCGCTACGAGACATCTGGCAAGCCACAGTCTGATACGGTTCGGAGGCGACATGGAAACCAATCAGAAAACAACAAAACATTCAAAAACGCCAATTCAATTCAGATTACGCATCTCACAATCAATATCTTGCCAGTCATAGCGTCATGATGAAACAAGGCAACACGAGCCCGAGGCCTACAGCTGCCCACTTCAACTGGATGTAGCTCGTCTTCAGCCATCGGTATTAGCAATTATTCAACCAGTCTCGGAGGGATTGATATCAGCCTTTGACTCACCTGTCCAATTCGAGCGGCGGACGAGCTGCTTGTCGTGGTCGTCGCGGCTGCGCTGCGTGTTACACTTGATGCCACTGAAGTCTGGTCGCTTGAATCCGTGCTTCTAGCCGCTGTCGAGCCCGTCTCGGTTGGAGTCGCCATGTCAGCTGCTGATGTTTCCGGAGAAACATCTTCGGTAGTGGTAAATCTCGCCGAATCAGTCGGGACGGGGCCGGTTGTCGCGGGACCGGTTGTGGCTGCAGCACCAGCAAACTTGGTACACAGGCCAACTACTTCCGAGTTTCTCTGCAAGGCCCTCCAGATGGTTGGATGAGCACTCTCTCCCGTGCTGACGCAGGTGGCCACCGCATTATCCCAGGCGTCTGGAGCATAGTTGTTGTTGCTGTCGTAGCAGAGACAACTGGCCTGCTGCTCGAAAGTTGCCGTATCAAACCCGGAGTTGGCGTTCTCGCACTCGGTCACAAACCGCTCCACGGAAAGACAAGCGTCGCCAAAGATGCCGTATCCCTGCTGCTGCTGAAAGTTGGCCATGCATTGTGCTACATCACCAACTGTGCTCTGCGAGCAGCACTCTGCAGGTATGCCCGTGAAGTCCGCTGTGCAAGAGCCAAAGCCATATGGCTCTCCCTGGCAAAAGTTCTTTACACATGCTGATGGGCGGGTTAGCAGACTGGCCTGGCCTCGGTCACACTCACCCACTGGGTGACGACTCACTTGGTGCAAGCGAAGGGCTAGAGAAATCGCACTTCTTCAGGACAAAGGTACAGGTTGTGAACTTGTTCTGAGCCGCCATTGTGCCTTGACCTGGTCCAGCGCCGTGGACTTGATCTTCTCGTCAGCCATCTCCAGCGCCAAGCCCATGGCTTTTAAATGTGTTACCCCGAGAGCCGGCACAGCTCATGGTGCGTTTTTGCTACAAGTTCTTGCACTTGCTGTTCAGCTGGCAGAATAGCGTCCAAATAACGCGACGATAATAGCTGGGGCGGACGAGACTATTGAGCCTTGCTAGCCTGCGATTGGTGCCGATCTCTCAGGAACGGCAATTTCGTGCCGCCCACGTCCCTCATACTCGGGATAGTATCAACTGGACTGACACTTGGTGCTGCTATGGAAAGACTCTTTCGCGCGGAAGACGGGGCTGGCTGTGGCGGAGCCCAAATGAAGCGGCAACCAACTGCTGGGCTCCACGCTCGGCAACATGGTGTTAAGAGAGTTTGTGGCCTAAGTCTCTGCCAGTCGACTTTGGGGATATCAAACCACTTCGATACCATGTCGACTGTGAACAGTGGCGAAGCCCGAGGCGTGGCCACTATTTGATTCCAGTGCCAGGCTGTGATGTGAAGCTGGAGCTGCGATGTGAGATGTGAACAAAAGGTACGCGGGCGTGGCAGAATTCGATAGACCGGTGGCCATTCTCCCAGAGTAACGACAGGCGGTTCGCATGTCATTCGCTGGCGCAGACTGTGACGAAGAGCCTACAAAGTCAACCGACCCTACCATATTCTGCAGGCCAAATCGCCCGTGGCTCTGGGGAGGATTGAGTAACGAGAGATCGGTTTCTTCACGGGTGATCTTTTCTGTCATGCTAGACTGTACTTGACTTGAGGGTGCACCTCAGCTAGCTTGTTTTCTGAGATGCAGACTCTGTGATAGATTGCGCGGGATTACAGTTCGATATTCACAGTCCGATACTTACAGCCCGATACTTACAGTCCGATATTCACAGCACTCTGCTCCTCATGGGACGCACCGCATCCGTCATGCCCCCTCCTGATGCAATGGCGCTACACTGGGTATCACGCAGAACTGCATGGATGCCCTGCGGTGACTGAGGAGCACGGGTGATCTCACTTTTGGATCGATGGAATCCGCATCAATCAGACATATACAGCCGAGCGTAGCGCCTATGTGGCACTTACGCGAGACATTTATGTGTAAGGCGTGGAGGCCTTGTTGTGGCTGGGGCAGAAGACGAGGTGAGCAAATAGGCCATTGGGAGCTGGGAAGACGTTGCACTTGGATTATCGACGACAAGGAGCGCATGTAGAGATGCCTGTTGGCCTTGATGGGCTTACAGATGAAGGACTCGGACGACCCGACCATCACACTCTACAACGCGATCTCAAGCCCACCTGAATATCCCACTGGCTGACAAGAGAGAAGATGGCAGGACTGCAAACAAGGCGATCGGTAGGAGAAGCCTCTTGGACCCTGTGAGAGGGGGGTAAACGGGAGTGCTCAGCTTCAGGGGATCTGGTCTTTGCGTCATTGAGAACATTCCGGGAGCTGGACATCACTATTTCCTCTCTCAGTCGTTCGGAGCCGCTGAGCCGATTCTACGCAACCGCTATTGTGACATGTTTCACAATCGGCTCTTGCATAGAGTTCCTTCATCACCTCCCCCCAGACAACGGCGAGCAAGGTTACCCTCGTGAGCGATAGACTGGGGTGATGTTTCTCAAATGCCAGCCGATCAGCGTGCTACCGTTACAAGGGAACCATTTACTGCAAGTCGAAAGTCGAGTCCGAGATTGCAGCTCGCAGAGACTGCGCTTCGGATCGAGGTACAAGGGCCGCAGTCGACCGAGTACGACAGGTGGGACAGCCGCTGTCGGTGTAAAGCCGCCCACACTCAGCGATGGACATGAGGTTTGTATGCAACAGCGCTGAGATACAAGCGAACAATGTGTGAAACTTCAAAGTACTGCCGAGAGATATCTCTGCGGCTGTTGAAGTCTTTGTCAGCTGGGCTGATTTGGTGCCAAATGAAGAGGAAGGTTCGTGTACCTGGTGCGCCTCGCGTGACACACTCTCACGGTATCACAGATTTGATGGATTCAGGGGAGCTCTTGGATCTTAAGTTGTCGTTCAGGCCTTGGTTGAAAGCTATCATGAGAATGACAGACTCGTCCAAGACATTGCAACAGACACTTACACCCTCATAGTCATCTGCGACAACACTGGAGGCATACCTCGCACTGACTAAAGACTCTGGATCAAGGTCTCAGCTCAAATTTCTTGCCACGTGCCGGTAGAATGTGCAGTCGTCACAGACGATGACGCGATTGGGCTTGTTCTGGGCACAGCAGAGCCCGGAGACGCGGTTGCGCTCGTCCCAGGCCTGCTCATGTCGGCGATCCTCGGACCAAATTTCTGGGAGAACGCCTCTCTCTGTGTATGCCGCATATACATACTCGGCCTGATGGATGGCGAAACTGGGAAGAGACTGCCACGATGAGGTGCTGGTTGTTATGACCAGTCATCTCCTGGCGCCCTATCAGTGCCACAAGACACCACATATGGATATGCGACATGGTTTACTGTCTATTTATTCGTGGCTACATTTTCTGCTGGTTTCGCTTGCTACACTGACTATCCCTTCATTCTATCTCTCGGACAAGGACATCAAGACGTTGATAGATCACATTGTACGGAGTAACATGAAGTGACACCAGGCTGCGACGTCGGAACTCAATAACCCTTGGCTGGAGAGTGTCTCAACGCGGCTCCGAGCACTGTACGGCAACCGAGGCTCAATCCAATTCTGACTTATAACGGGGATCGCGATCTTTGACAGATGCCGCTCTCGAAGTTGAAGTAGCGCAGCTGCTGATTCAGAGCAATTGGCTGGCATTTGGTATCATATTGGACATTGACATCACGCCTCTTCGCTTGGAGATAGCCAATGGTGCTGCTGCCTTTTTTTTGCCTGCTCAGAACGATGCATGGCCACGATACGAGGCTGCGCGATACTTGCGGGTACCCGTTTCTGGGTAGGCTGTCGGCGAGATATGACAGCGAATGCGAATTCCGGGAATGACTTGTTTGAAATGCCACACATGTCGAATGGCAAGGCCGTTGTTCTTTCACTTCAAAGGATCTCTGAGCTCGAATATGATAGAACGAAAGAGAGGGACAGGAAAGGAGAGCAAAGGCAGCCAGCAAGAAACCATCTGGAGCACAAAGGCAGGCTATGATACTGAGCATAGTGTAAGCGGCCACGCGATGGTTCCATTGCACAGCATATGAAGGCTAGCATCTCCAAGTTGGCCAAAAGCACATGCTCCAAAGGATCGGGACGCACTGTATAAGGTATTGGCCAAGATCCGTTCGTACTTACGATGCAATCCACACATCAAGCAAGCCACATACACGCACACACATACACACACACGGCATTGTCAGCCATCGCCTTTGCTCGCTAGATCCAAATTGGCGCATCAAACGTCCAACGACCGCCAAAGTTCATCAACCGGATAGACACGATTATGATCCAGCACCAGCATCATCCCTTTCGCTTGAACCTAGGCCTGCAGCGTTCAGTATTTCCGCTCACCAGCTGGACCCCTGTACGGTCCACTGCGGACGAACCCCGCACGGCAATCTGGAGAAACGGTAGGCCTTTCCCAGGATAGGGAGCTCGAAAGGAGCCGAGGCATCTCCTCCATCAACTTACCACAAAGGGAGGCAACGCGCGGATCTGGATCAGTTGAAATGATGAGATGATGATGTGCTTCCCCGCGCTTCAGCCGCTTCAAGGGGGGTAGCGGATTTGACGGGCCAGTCCGCGGGCGGAGGCTCGGGGTATCGTATCCGGTCCGGAGTGCTGCTCTGTCCAGAGCAAGGGGGCAACGGCATGCCAACGAATGTGGATGATTCCAAAGTACGTCAAGCCCACCCATGTAATACTCGTTGGCATATCGGCTCCAACTGACACAGAGTGCCTGCTTGAACAGTGGTGAACAGAAATGATCGGATGGGCAGACAAGACAGACAGAGCCCTGGAGATGGGTGTTTGTCGGAGATGATGCCGCCTCCATCACCATTTGCAGCGCTCAAGCATCATAGCCAACACCGAATCACGGACAAGGCAAAGAAACAGAGCATCAACCCCCTCGCAAGCCTAACCACGCTTCCCCTCTCCTACATGGTCCCCAAAGTCCCCGGCCGGAGACCCTAACTAAAGGCCGGTCCCTTTCGTGCACGCATGCTACAAGTACGCATGCAATATGCAT
This sequence comes from Trichoderma reesei QM6a, assembly GCF_000167675.1. Classification (NCBI taxonomy): domain Eukaryota; kingdom Fungi; phylum Ascomycota; class Sordariomycetes; order Hypocreales; family Hypocreaceae; genus Trichoderma; species Trichoderma reesei. The sequence goes on along the minus strand of NW_006711157.1, from coordinate 767,092 downwards.
GACGCCGTTTCCACCGCCGCCTGTCCACCCTCGCTGTGGCCAACAAAATGGAGGGCAAGGCAGGGTCTGGATAGAGAAAAAGCAGTCACCTTGATTTTCCCTTTTGACTCAGGGTTTCACTTTAGCTTTCTCCTCCCTTCCTCTTCCTGTCCCTTTACCCTGTGCTGGCTTTGTCTTGTCTGTTTTCCTGTTGCTCAGTTTGAGGTGTGGCATTCTGTTTGCTTTGTATTTGCAAAGTCACATTATCTTTTTTTCCCCGTGCGATTTTGCGTCTGCGTTCGTGTTATTGCGTTACCTGAGTCGCCCATATCCCGAGAGGTACATCCGTATACCTCGATTTTCGACATCCAACGGCCCAACAAAAAGGGAAAGGAGAAAAAAAAAAAAGAAAATCAAGTGTCGAGAGGGGGAAAAGGAGAGAAGACGTCGTCAAGAAGACCGAATTGCCTGAAAGCCGAGGCTCCTCTTCAACCACACCCCAATCGGCGGTTATCCATTTCTGGATGCAGAGCATGAGATCTAATTCGTCTAATGAATGATAGAGTCGCAGAGAAAATAAAGAGGGTCACCCTTTGGGAGATACTAACGAAAAATTGAGGGGTGGTTGATCTGTGCTTTCATCCGAGGAGACAGGACCAACAGCAGTCTCATGGTGGAGTCCGTCTTGCTTTATCTTCAGCAGCAAAAGGTGTCTCTTAAGGAGAGGAAGCAATGCCAGGTAGATAAAACTGACCTATCCCGTCACAAAATACTCCGTTCTATGAAAAGAAAAAAGAAATAACTAACGCCATGCCAGTCCCGCTCCCCATCCTCATTCCCGCGGCGGCCGCCTCCCTGGCCTATCTCAACGCCAAAAGCAGCTTCTGGTACGACCTAGCGCTCGTCAAGAGCCTCGTCAAAGCATCTCTCCGCGTGCGGCATGGCCTTAACCATGACACAATCAACCTCTTCTACGCCCTGGAATCGGCAGCCCTGAGCCGCCGCCTGGCCAACAAGCCGTTTCTCATCTTCGAGGGCAAGACATACACCTACGCCCAGACTTATGACAGGGTTCTCCGGTATGGCCACTGGATCAGGAAGAGGTTCGGCGTGAAGCCGCAGGAGATTGTTGCAATGGATTTTGAAAACTCGGACACCTTTATCTTTGTGTGGTTTGCGCTGTGGTCGATTGGCGCGAAGCCAGCCTTTATCAACTACAATCTCACTGGGAAGCCCCTGGCTCACTGCATCAAGGCGGCGACCACGAGGCTCTGTCTCATTGACCCTGCTGTGGCTTCGAATTTTGAGGATGAGAGCGTCAAGCAGAGCTTGCCCAATGTCGAGTTTGTCGTCTTTACGCCCGAGGTAGAGGCCGAAGCCCTGGCGACGGCTCCAGAACGGGCTTTCAATACAGACCGGTCGGACGGGACCATGGCTAGCATGGCGATGCTTATATACACCTCAGGTACGACGGGCTTGCCGAAGCCGGCTGTCGTTTCATGGGCGAAATGTATATACGGAGGGACCATGGCTGCGACTCTGCTAAACCGTGGTGATAGCGACATCATGTACACGGTAAGCCCCTCCTTCCCCCCCCTTTCTCCTTACTTTCTCATCAGATTGCCTTATTGTCGGTTCTACTAGCAAGCGTAAATCTTTCCGGCTAACAAAGTCATTCAGTGCATGCCACTATATCATTCCTCCGCCGCTCTCCTATCCGTCTGCGCAACCTTGCTGTCCGGCTCGACGCAAGCACTGGGCCGCAAGTTCTCGACGAAGCGCTTCTGGGACGAGTGCCGCGCCTCCAAGGCCACGTCGATCCAGTACGTCGGCGAGACGCTGCGGTACCTGCTGGCGGCGCCGCCGCAGCTGGACCCCGTCACTGGTGAAAACCTCGACCGCAAGCACCACGTGCGCTTGGCCTTTGGCAACGGTCTCCGGCCGGACATCTGGGACCGCGTCAAGGAGCGGTTCGGCATCGAGACCATTGCCGAATTCTACGCCGCTACCGAATCGCCCGGCGCCGCGTGGAACGTGTCCAGCAACGACTATGCCCGCGGCGCCATCGGGCGCTCCGGCTGGCTGCACTTGCTGCTGTCGGGCAGCTCGTCGGCGCTGGTCGAGGTGGACTGGGCGACGGACTCGCCCTGGCGCGACCCCGTCACGGGCTTCTGCCGGCGCGTCAAGCCGGGCCAGCCCGGCGAGATGCTGTACCGCCTGCCGGCCGACGACATTGGCCAGCGCTTCCAGGGCTACTTCAACAACCCGGGCGCCTCGGACGCCAAGATCCTGCGCGGCGTCTTCCGCCCCGGCGACGCCTGGTTCCGGTCCGGCGACGTGCTGCGCCGCGACGCCGACGGCTTGACCTACTTCAGCGACCGCATCGGCGACACGTTCCGCTGGAAGTCGGAGAACGTGTCGACGGCCGAGGTCAGCCAGGCCATGGGCCTGCACCCGGCGGTCCGCGAGGCCAACGTCTACGGCGTTGAGCTGCCGCACCACGACGGCCGCGCGGGCTGCGCCGCCGTCTGTCTCGATCCTCCCGTCCCCGACGAGGCTACGCTGCGGAGCCTGGCTGCCCACGTGAATGCCTCGCTGCCGCGGTATGCTCGCCCCTTGTTCTTGCGACTTGTCAAGGACGTTGGTGTGGGGAGTCAAACTACGGGGACGAACAAGCAGCAGAAGCAGAGTCTGCGGGCTCAAGGGGTGAAGCCGAGAACCAAGGCTTCTGGGGGAGAAGGCAGTAGCGAAGAAGGCGAGACTGATGTATACTGGCTGAGGGGCGATTCATATGTTCCGTTTAGAGAGAAGGATTGGAGGGAGCTTGAGGGGGGGAGGGTGAAGCTGTAGATGGCGGGTTGCGTTGATTGATTCAGCGATGATGGTTCCTTTTGCCTCCTTACTTGACTTTTGTTTATTGAGGGCAGTTTGTCTAGCGTTCCTCGTGTAGCGTTGATGTCGTGCATATCTACTGCTGAAGAACGAAGAGATGATATGATTAAGTTGGCATAGACGTTATGACTTGGTTGGTATATATATATATATACTTTACTGTATTAATCTACTACACCCACAGGCCTTAACCAAAAGATCAGTCAGTAGGTCGCCATCACAGTTCCCAATCATGAGATATACAAGGGTAACTCCCTCTCAATAAGCCATCTTATAGGCGCAGACCCTTCCAATAACGCTCCATTGCCTCATTCATGTAATATATATATATGTGTGTGTATGTGCCCTAGACAACCTGTCCGAATCTAAACAATGGACAGAAAACAACAGGCAAGGATGATATAAACAGATCGCATTTCCTCCGTCAGAAAAGACTAGTATATATATCTACACAGATGATTACAAATCGCTCATGATATCAACATCAGAGTTTATCCAGCTATAACCTTCCCCCCTCTCCTCACTTTCTCTCTCTCCCGACTTCACACGCCATCATTTCATCTAAATCACTCCCGGCCCAGCAATTCCCAGCCCTACGCGCTGCTGCCCGCCGCCACCGCCGCCGCCTTGACCTCCATACCCTGCAATGTTGGCAGCTCCCATGCCTGCCGCGCCCCCAGTCCCCGTCCCTGTCCGCTCCCGCATCCTCCGGCCCTCCATGAGCCCTCGCAGGCCCCTCTTCTGCAGCCCAATGACGCTGCTGAGCTCTCCGTTCCAGATGACGGCATCCCGCTCGGTGTCGCCCATCTCCGAGCCCCATTCGGATCCGCTCGTGCTCGTCGACGCAGAGACGTCGCCGCTGGATGACCGCCCCGGATGCTGCTGGAGGCCCGAGACGCTCAGGCTGCCCGCGCGCGAAGCCAGGTCCGACATGGAGTCCTTGGCGGTCGTGCCGCTGAGGGAAAAGTCCGACGTGGAGACGGGAGACCCGATGGGGTCCAGGCTGCCGACGAAGAAATTGGGATTCAGAGAGCCGTCGATGCCGCGTCCTCCGCCAGCGGCCATGGCCGTCGCATTGAACACCGCCGCGGCGTTTCTACTGTCGAGGAGGGCATGCAGACGCTCGACGACGGCTTCCAAGAGGCCGTCGATTCGATATGGCCGCGCAATCTGTAGCAGAGAGCAGAGGATCTGCGGCGTGCACAGCGCAGAGGTGGGCGAGGGTAGGGAGCTCGTGTACAAGAAGTGCAGCAGGGCCTGGATCGTCAGGTACGTGTGCGGTAGGTAGAGGCATCGCGGCCTCGAGTTGGGCATCAGGCTGCGAGGCGTCGGGGCGCTGTTGGCGGCTGCGATTGCCTCGTCTCCTCCGTTTGCCGCGCCGGTGCCTCCGTGGTGGATCGGGCCGGAGAGACCAGACGGCCCCGAGAAGGAGCCTGCTACGGAGCCCCCCGTGCTGCTCACCAGCGTCGCCGTGTCGTCAAAGTTTCGATTCGGCGTAATGGTCAATGCTGACGTCCGCAGCGGATTGCTGGACAGGCCGGACCGCAAGGTCACGGCGTCGCTGCCATCCTGTGTTGCCGTCCCTTCTCGTAGCAGCTGGACAAAGTACGGGCCCCATCGCCGCGCCACGATCCGTGAGTTGACCGGTATCCGCTCGCCGCCGATGCACAGGATGTCCATGTCGGCAAGCTCCCGGAATGCCAGGACCTTTTCGCCCAGGTCTTCGCTTGCCCGGGAGTGGAAGCGGCCGCCAGCAGTAGAGCCAGCCTTGCGCGCAAGACTCAGGCTCAGACCAGAATAGGGGCTGCTGGCAGAGACGAAGCCGGACATGGGGTCCACCTTGCGCGGGTTGTCGTAGAAGCCAAAGGCCTCCAGCTCCACCATGCAAACGTTGGAGAAGTTGATGCGCCGGTGGTTGTAGTCGTCCACCAGGCTCCTCTTCCTGTTGCCGAGAATGACAAACGTATTCCGCCGATTCCACAACACGCCCCTGTTCCAGCTGCCTTGGCTGAACACGCTGCCCCCCGCGTCGATGCGGCTCCAGGTAAGTGATCGAAGATCCAAAGCCCACAGCGCGTATTCTTGCTTCGAGGACGTGAGATAGGTTCCGCTAACCACAAAGTGAGTGTCGATGATGCCGCCATTGGGGAACCGAAGACCGGGTGGAGAGTACGTCCCGGACATGGGCCGCTCCGTCAGGGTTCCGTCGGGCGATCGGATCTGGAGCTCCAGCTTGACATCCAAGAAGTTGTAGTTGGAGTAGATGAGCATGGACGATCCGGACTCCTGGCCAGCGGTGCTGTCGTTGCGCTGTTGGCTGTTTTGGGCATGCATTCCGATTCTTGCGCTGACAGCCGGAGGCAGCGCTGCAGCAACGCTCCTGTAGGCGCCGCAGCTCTTGCCCAGCGGCTGGGTCGTCGTCCACTTGAGGCTCCGGAGGTTGAAGACGCTAATCTGTTCGATGTAGTGGTTTGCGCCATCCTGGCCTCCAACAATGACCAATTGAGCGCCCCCTGTGCCGTCAATGTTGATGCCGATGCGGCCCTCATTAGGGTTGCCGTTGGACGGATTGTGCTGGAGAGCCGAGAGAGGAGCATCCTTTGAGGAGAACGTGGCAGACGAGGAGAGGATGCATGCGCAGTGGGCATACCGACCTTGCGGCGTCTCCTGCGCCTGGACGTAGGACCACCTCTTGGTCGGCACGTCGTAGATGTGGATGTCGGACATGACAGTCACCTCGGGCTGCTGCTGGTCGGCCCCCATGGGCTGGTTAGGCGCCGGGGACATTCCTCCATAGCACACCATCTTGGTCCCCCCAAGCGCGCACATGGAATGGAAGTAACGCGGCGGTGGGATGTCGCCCGTGACCTCGAGCTTCGTCCAGTGGCGTCGTATGAGGTCCAGCTCGTAGAGATCCGAGGTCAGCGGCGCGGGCCGGCTTCGAGAGAGGATACGGCCACCGAAAACGTACAAGCTGTCGCCGAGGATCGTCGTCGTGGCTCCAACCAGTGGCGGAGGCTCCTGGCCCGTGGTTCGATGTACGTTGCACATCAATCCCGATAGATGGGCCGAGGACCCCTGGGAGGGACCGCCGACCGGCGTAGAAGACTGTCCGTGAGCTTGCTGAGACTGCGCCTGCGCCTGCATCTGGCCCTGCGCAATCGCGGGCGACATGCCTGCCGATACAGAGCCATTGCTCCTCGGCGTCAGCCCCTCTCTGTGGCCATCTCGATATTCGTCAGCGCCGCCAGCGTATCTCGCCGCGCTCAAGCCAGCCATGTTGGCGTTCATCTCTTGCGTGTAAAAGTTGTCCTGTCCCGAAGCGCCGTACATCTGCTGGGGGGCGACGGGGCTCGTCAAGTCCGCGGGGCTTATCCGGTTATCCAGGCGAGACTCGAGGAAGCGGCCTTGGGGCGGTTCTCCGGTGCCAATGCTCTGCGAAAGGCTGTCGAAGGTGGGGAGGGTGACCGACGGGGGCGTTGGTGCGCTTGTCTCGGCGGGCGGCTCCGGCAATGGTTTCTCAAGGCTGTCCTGCAGGCTCAGCTGTCTCCCATGCTGGTGCTGAAGCCTGGATACGGACGCCGCTCGTGCTTTCTTGGGGTGAGGTGGAAGGCCAACGCCAGATGATGAGCTCGCGTGGCTCTGGAACGCTTGGAGGGACGGCTTTCGGGGGAGTCTGGCAGAGGCGTTGTACCCAGCTGCTCGGTATGCGCTGTCGGTATTGCTGCTGTATTTGTTGGTCTGCAGGCGGGGGTCATTGGCCCCAGAGTCGGGATAAGAGTAGAAGCCGTTCGGTGATGGGCTCTGCAAACCTGTCAGCGGTGCGAAGTCGGCCATGGCAGCGGCCAATGCGTCTCGGCGCGCAAAGCAGAGGAGATGATGCCGTAGAGATGGCGCAGGGCAGGCGACGGAGTAGGAAAGGGGGCGGGCGCGTAATGGTCAAGACTCGGACCACGACAGCGAGAGAGAGAGAGAGGGGGGGAGGGGGTTAGAGAAGGAGATGGGATGTGAGAAGGAGGGAAGAGCAGAATGATGATTTCCTTGCGAGGACGCTTGTCAGATTGATCAACCCGTTCTCGGCCAAGGCACAAGCATGGGAAGAGGACCACTCGCTTGGGACCTAGGAAGAGCAGCCGGCCGGCAGGGGGGGGAGATTTTCCTGACCGCACCCGTGGCCAAAGTCGAGAGATCGGATGCGAAAGCGACGGGCGCTCGCCACAGCCTCGCCCGTATCTCGTCGGACCCGGCAGCGCAGCCAGCACGATTTTCAGGAGCCCGGAAGGCGATCCGGGGGGCCGAGCGAGCGTCGAGCGAGGAGCAGCGTGGAGCAGCCGGGCAAGCGGGTGGAAATGTGGTCAAGAGGTTGCGCGATGATCTGGCTTCGAGGGCGGCCGGACGGTTGCGTGTGTCCAAGGGGAAGACAAGATGAAGCTGAACTGCAAGAGGCTTGGCCGACGGCGAGCCGGGCGAGATGAAGTCGCATGACGTACCATTCAAAGACGGCGGCCGGACGTCTGTCTGCAGGGCCAACGTCGCACTCGTTGCTGGTTGATGCTGCGCTGCCCGTCTGGCTGGCGCGATATGGAGCTGACGATGTGGGCTGGAAAAGAGGTTCGAGCAACAGCCCAGGAAAAGAAAATAACCGTCTATGCGCACAGACGCGAAGAAGGGGGGGGGTGGTTCAATGTGGGCTTAGGTTAGTTGTCGATTGAAGAACTACAGGCGCTGTGCTGGTACCGCTACAGGCGCTGGGACTCGCTACGGGCTGCTGCTGGCAGAGGGGATGAGCGGGCTCTGATAGGCTGGATAGGGGGGCTTTAGCGGTTGGAGCGTTGGAGCAGTTGGGGGAGATGGAAAAAAAAAAAAGGAGTTTGGAGGGATTTGATTGAATGAAGGAGAGATGGAGTATCAGTAAAGTATCGTGAGAGAAATGGGGGATGTTTGCAGCCACGTTGAGAAGGCGGGTATTTTAGAGTAGGTAGGTAGGTAGTACAGGATCAAGGATGAATGAAGGAGAGGACAGAGAGACGAGAACTAGCAGGCTGGAGTCTGTGAATGGCCACGATAAGGCAGTGCAAGAGTAGGTACAATTGATTGAAGTATCTGTACGAAGAACTGCAGGGAGTCCTCAAGTGCTACCGGTTAGCGCCAGACCCTCGTCCCCCCCTCAAGGCATCTCGGAGTTTTGCACTCCGTGTTCGCTGCGCATGTAATACTGCACTCGTATGGATGGACGTGTACCTGCATGCGAATCATGGATGCCGGTGTGTGGCAAAGAAGAAGAAAAGGGAGGGACAGATTAAGAGTAAGGGATCTTGCCTCGATCGTTGTTGGCGCGTGTGCTTCCATCGTGGAGTTTTGCAGAGGGCAGTTCGCATGAACTTCAGGCTCAAGTCCTCCATGGAAAAGGAGATGGCGCTGAAAGGTACATGTAGGTAGGTACATGTATTATGGAATTACCCTTAGGTAGGTTCAGGTACATGTGCACCGCATCTCGCTCCCCTTCTTTGTGTCCATTTTCCTACTTTGCCACGCGGCAGATGACAAGGAAGACAGAACACAATTCAAGATGGAAGATTTATAAAAAGAACAAGAGAATCGACAAGCCGCTCTTCATCGGAGTTCAACCAACACAATGTCACCAGAACTTCCTTTTTGGGCAACAACTTCTTGAATCCGCGATAACACATGGGTACTACCTATTACATGCCGTCACCCACTCGTCTGATCGGCATCTGTGCGAAAACAAGAGAGACAACAACGCAAACAAAGCAACAATTGGAACAATTGGAACAAGGCGTAAAGCCACCGCCAAACCGTCAAAAAACACATCAATTGCCACCAACAGCTCTCTTGTTGACGCTTCCAGTGATGGCTTGTCCCGCTAATAATAACAACAAGCTTCCACTCAACAGCCCAGCATGACTAGTACTAGGTACATGTAGTATGTAGTAGCAACTGGTCCGCATTTGCCTCAATCTTCTTCTCCCTCCCCTCCCTGAAAGATCCGGACATTAACATGTAGGAGTGTCAAAATAAAGTATAGTAGCATTTTGTTGGCGGTGGCTCTGGCCGCAGCCTTTGGCTTAATAGGGGTCCTCGCGCCGGTTGAACTACGACTGACTTGGAGTAGCGGTATCTCGAGTGTGTGTGTGTGCCTTTGCAGGTCTACAGGAGACCACGGTCCTTGGCGATAACCGCGGAGCTGCTTTGCTATCTACTATTATCATCTCGGAGGCATAAAGTGGAACGAACCATTCATCTCTCGGGACACGTAGTAATACGTGGTAGCGCTTGCAATTTCGACCCCGTAAAATGCGTCAATTCTTCTTGGGGAGTGATGTGATGTGATGGGAGGCCTTTGTCTCCCTGTCAGCTCCACATTCTTCCATGCTGCTTTTCTCGAAGCCCTCACGCGCTCACTTTCCCACAGACAGCTTCAAATACCACAGATCATCACCCCCCCGTACCTCCTCGAGAGCCTACAGCTGAGCCTGTTCCTGCTCCCTCTGTGGCTCATCATCTACCTAGATTACCTACTCATTTTCTACCACCGCTGCCAAGCCTCAGCTCGAGGGTATTCGCTGCATGCGTCCAGCTGGATATATTAGCACGTGGGATGGAATGGAGATGCTTCCGGGCTAAGCCCACTTGACTTTATCTTGAAACAATCGGGCCATTGTCTAAATAAATCACGACAGTGGAAGACGTCAGTTTGGCCTCCCCCTTATTATCTGGCATGCTGATTTACACGGTATATAAGAAGAAGGAAAAGGTTGATTCGACGACACAATGACACACAGTGCATGCAAGTACCTTGGGAAACAACGACAAGAGAGCCTCAGCAGCCCACGGAGAAGAAATGGATACACTTGATCATCTCCTGGCAAATGCAGTCCAGCATGAGGCTCGTGCCGTCCGGCAGTTGATTCGGAGCGTCCGTGTTCCGTTATTACCTGCCGATGCATCAATGCCGATCCCTCTATAACATGAAGCCATTCTTCTTATTCCATCAAGGTCCCTTTCTGCCCTTTTGCTTCTCCTCACCGGATCATCCGGATTAACTTCTTATTACAAGTCAAGATACAGGACCCTGGACACTTTCTCTGCACCGCCATGATTCGTGTTGGCGAGTCGACCTGCATACGAGTACATTGATGTGGCTTCCGCAGTACTTAGACAGGTTGGCTAGCCGGGGCTGAAACATTAGGTTGAATGGTTTTGTGGCCATGCGTCGTCGACCATTGGGTGTGACCAGGTCTTCATGGTAGCTGACGTTGAGTCCAGCATAGAAGAGCTGCTGGAGACATGATGATTATAGAGATGATGCTTATCAGATGGCGGATACAGGCAGACAACATGAGGCTTGTCAATGTGACTGAGAGTATCATGTGATTATGTAATCACCACATTGACTTGTAAGCTCCAGGGTACCTAAGATGATCAGGAAGCCATGGCATCCAAAACTTGTCAGTGATTGTAGATAATCTGCAAGATGTGAAAAGTCGATACAGTATCCTTGTATAGCGACCCTTTCAAGAACAAGCTTCTGTGTTAGTATCTGATTGGACAAGTTGCAACGTCCAGCTCCAACTTGACGGCGGAATCATCTGAGCCATCGCTAGCTCTACCTACTCACATGCAATATTCACTTCGAATGCTAGAGAGACATTTAGAATTGCGTTGAAAAAAATTGGTATCTTTTACTATTTGACGTCTCATTGCCCTGCCCAGACCCTGCCCAGGCTGTAATGGAATGCCACGGTCATCTATCATTCGTGGCACGGGGCAAACAACATCTGACATAGCTCAGTCTACCAAGACCTGAGCGCCATGCCGCAATGTTGCCTTTCCCACGCTCTCCCATGTCCAACCTGCCAAAAGTGCTGTACAAAGCCATTGCTTTTTGCCTCTCCTTCTTCCTTATATACACATCTGAAATCTCTTACAACATCACCCCAAATCTAAGAAACCTCGGGCAGAGGGGTGAAGCGCAGGTAGGGCTTGACGGCGCGGAAGTTGGGGAAGAGCTTCTTGGCCTCCTCGTCCTTGATGACGGGGGCGACGATGACGTCGTCACCGGGCTGCCAGTTGATCGGGGTGGTGACGCGGTACTTGTCGCCGGTCTGGAGGGAGTCGATGATGCGCAGGACCTCGTCGGCGTTGCGGCCGGTGGAGGCCGGGTAGGACAGGATGGTGCGGATCTTCTTGTTGGGGTCGATGAAGAAGACGGAGCGGATGGTGAAGGCGATGCCCTTTTCGTCGACGTTGGTGGCGTCCTGGCGGTCGATCCTGTTTGTATTTGGGCAATGTTTAGCTGGTGAACACCCAGCAGAAGACGGATAGAGAGATTTTGCGTGAAAATTGCGAGTTGCATGGAGAGGTATTAGAATGAAATCAAAACAGGCTTACATGTCGTAGAGCAGGGAAATCTGGCGGTCCTTGTCACCAATGATGGGAAAGGTGACGTGGCCGCCGGTGACGTCCTTGATGTCCTCGATCCAGCCCTTGTGCGAGTCGACCGTGTTGGCGGACAGGCCGATGAGCTTGACGCCGCGCTTCTCGAACTCGGGCTGCAGCTTGGCAAAGGCGCCCAGCTCGGTGGTGCACACGGGGGTGAAGTCCTCCGGGTGGGAGAAGAAGACGACCCAGTTGTTGCCGATGAACTCGTGGAAGTCAATGGGGCCCTGGGTCGTCTCGGCCTTGAAGTTGGGGGCGACGGAGCCGAGGCGGAGGGGGGCGGGCTCAGACATGTTGGATTGTGGTGGTTGTGGTTGTGACGACGAGGTTGGAGTGAGGTGAGGTGAGGTGAGCTGTGTGTGGTATTATGATTGTGAAGAAAAAGAAGAGAAGAAGAAGAGGAAGAGAGAAGCAAGAGATGGAAGAGGCTGAGGTGACAAGCTCCACGCCTCCTTATATAGCAAGGTCGACATGAATGACATGCTTTCCCTCCATTGCCCATACGCGCAACAAATGACCCAATCTCTCGCCATCCGTCCCTCCATCCCCTCCACCATCCACCCCGTCCAGCCCCTCCCCCTCCATCAATCATCTCATGGATCACCTTCTGCCCCTCCTTCCAGGAAACCCGTCCTTGCTTACGGAGCTAGTAGTAACAAGGAGCAGCTTGAACTCAACACCAACATCTCAATATCAATGACCCCTCCAAGCCTCAACCTTCTTTGTCTCTAATGCTCACCACGGCCACGTCGACCACCATGTTTACTTCTTGATATCCTCTAGATACCTGCTTCTCCCTTCTATTACATCTCCTTCTGGTGCTCCAGAATAATAATTTCAATTCGCTCAAACACAACCAGTCAAGAGAAAACCCCACGATCAGCGCAATCCAGTGCGCCTCCTCCTCCCCTCCCCCCCCAATCCCAGCTCCCTCAAAGCGGCAAGGCGCGCCGCGATTGCGTGCTGAGCCCGCCGCCTCATTGGCCCGCCCTGCGCATTTTGCAATCCGAGTCTCGCTGACGCAATGGGGGGGGCAACAACAGCTGCGAACTATGCTTGTAGCTCCCGCCAGCCAGGGCTCGAACAAGGTGAGAGAGGGGGCATAGAAAAAAACAGCACCTCACATATTGACCATGGAAATCCGGTGGGGCGGGTTGCGGGTGGTCGGCGGCACCATGTGAAGCCGCCAGATCACGGCCGATGGGCCGGCATGCCGCTTGCTCTCCTTTGTTGAGGAGCCGAGATACCAGTAACAAAATCAGGGCGGCGGCTCGCGGCTTCGGAAGGGGAAAAGGTTGGATGAGCCCTTTTCTTTGTTGATTGGTAAGCTCTGCCTGTCTATCTTCCGCGCCGAGCTTCTTGGTTGAGTTGTCTTACTGGGATGGACGGTGGCTTCAAGTTGTTGGTGTCTTCATGCAGGCAGTTTGTGATCGTGCAACACTGCTATAGGTAGTATTGGCCTTGGACACGTACATTGCTGCAGCCATCAAGGTATCCCAATCGCCTCCAAAGTTAATGTGTCAGATCAGTCTACACATATCACAAAGATTCAACATTTACCATCAGCTAGACCAACCACCATCTTCCCAACCAGCAAGCTTATTCTCAAAAACGAATCAGCCAGCTAATAAATCAGCTCTCCCCAAAATCACCCCATAGTCACTACCTAGGCATATAACCACGCATCATACGTGGCTCAATCAGCTCCTCAGCCGCCACAATTGGCACGAAAGAATAAACTCAACACACACACACACAAAAACACCCTACTAACCCAGATACCCAAAAAGTTCCAGCTGTGCTGACACCGAGATCCTGAGGTCGCACACGATTGCCGACAGCCCGAGATCCGCACTTGACATTCTTTGCCATCATGCCCCTCTTAGCCATGCTACATACATTACATACCTGACCTCTTATCCGCAAAAGATGATACATGACATCCTCACAGTAACTGCTTAGTATTTGCTAGTACTGGATGTCTCGATAGAGGACACAGATGCAAAAAAGAAGGTCAATTCTCCTTGAATTTTCGAGGAAAAGGGCAAAAAAAGCGACCACGCCAGGAGTCGAACCTGGAATCTCTAGAGGTGGCGTTTACCAACCGAAATCTAGCGCCTTAGCCATTAGGCCACGCGGCCGAAGATGCAATATCGAACAGCTATCGCGATATATGAATACTGTCACAGCACCAAGAGAAATCAACTCGCAGCATGGTTCCCTACAAACAGCACACCTCATATAGAATGATTCAAGGACCTTTATTTTCAATCATGAATGCGAAATTTCCCGTCCTAGTGAATAATGTACTGCGTCCAACTCCCAAGCCATATATGCTGGCACACGACTGCATCGCACGAGCAATCTCGCAGCTCAGATGTCCAAGTCTGCCTCTATAGGTAGGTAACAAAAAGTGCCGCCACTGATGTGCAAACCCCAAATCAGCCCGCTTTCCACCAACAGCGATAACGAAAAAGAAAACATCCAACAGACAAAGCATGTCATAACGCCATTCTATGCTCAAATTCCGTTGCAGCGTGATCTGCATCCCCTCTATGCGGCGTCTGGCCTAAACTACCTGATGGTGTGTAGGTCGTATGCAACATCATCACCAAGAGCCACCAGTGACATGAATGGCAGGCCGAAGTGCGCCATGATCTGCTGGTTTCGCAGTGTCCTCGGCAAGAATAGACCGGCTGTCATCAGGGTCGCTCTCGTCGGTTCCTTGGTCCACCTCTGTTTCGCTTGTGTGATTCGGTTCGCTCGTCTCTACTTCGTCGACGGGCGATATGACATGGCCCAGCGTCGGTAGAACGCGAGCAGCCTTGTCACTGACTGATGCAGCTGGCAGTGTTGCCTCTGAGTTGCTTGTCCTGGTTGCGTCAGTCGCGTCCGCCTCGCCGGAGACACTCGACGGGGGCGTCAAAGGCTTGGAGAAGTTGAAGGCGGGCATTTGCTGAGCCTGACTAGACAGCTGGGGCACATGCGTTTGACTCATGCTTGACCTCTTCAGCTGCGGCTTGCGAAGAGAAGTCGAGGATGCGAATCCAGGTCGTCTCGAGGCGATTTCTAGGCGCTCTTCCTCTGCGGAATCCTCATCTGTTAACTCCCTGTCCAGGGCTAGGCCCGTGCCAGGCAACATGAGAAGGCTGCCGCCCGAACGTCGCCGCTGGCGCTTCTGACCCTGACTGGCACCCAACACACCGAGGTGCTGCTGAGCAGCCGTCTGGCCGTGAGGATTGAGTCGTAGACTGCTCTTATGCGAAGTGATACTCCTGAGATTGCTCTGGCTTTCAGAGAAGACGACTCTTGTCCGGAGTCGATGCACTGCGCGATCCAGCGCCAACTCTATCGCACAGCTGTCGCGTATCCTAGACAGCTTCGGCCACGTTGCTCTCTCTCCAACCAAGCAGCACTTGAGCATAAAGTCCACGGTGGGGTTGCGGAGAAGCACAGGGAGGTTGTCAAGCGACAGATCTGGTAAGATGTTGATGTTGCCCGAGTACTTTTGGCTGAGGATGCTTCGAAACTTGGTCATCATGTTAGGAAAGAAGCCCATTTCTGCCATAAACTGCAGTCTGTGGAGCGCCTCATCTCTGGCCAGCGATGTGCAGGTGTACAGCCAGTCCATGTCGTCACCGTTGTTGGCACTCTTGCGCGCGCGTTGGTTTTCAGGCGACAAGTGATCGTCTTTGGACAGAAAGGGAGTGACGTGGGGGTTCACCTGGGAGACGATAAAATGGTTGACGTTGAACATTTCCGCAAGGCGCGTCATGGGCAGGTCGTTGTCCACCGAGCCGTCGATGAATCTCTGAGGCGACGGGTTCCACTGACGGTGCTCTCCGGTAACCGGATCTTTGACCAACAGAGGGGACGAGCCAAAGATGAGAGGGACCGAGCAAGATGCTGCCACAGCAGACCATATCATGACGTTGGGCGAGGTGACGTAGTTGAGCAGCCGTGGCAGCTCATAGACGGACGCGGAGGAGACGCAAATGTTGAGGATACGACGAGTACGGTTGTAGGCCTCCTGAAAGGTGATGTCGCCCATCATGGACCTCATGACCCTCCTCAGATGGGCAATATCGGACCAGGAGCCTTCTGTTAGCAGGCGGCGAAAGTGATCGAGCAGGCCGTCTTGGCTGTCTTGCGCTTCAAAGACGGCCAAGTCTCCGTAGGGAAACTCTTTGAGTAGCTGCGGGATCTCCTCATCCGTGCGCGTGCACATAACAGCGCAGACAATGCTCCCAGCGCTAGCGCCTGATATGATTCGAGGTAACAGCTGGGCCTCGAACAAGGCTTTGAGGACGCCTACATGTGCCATGCCAAATGTGCCACCGCCGGACAGAAGCAGAGCGCTTCGTCCGAAGCTCTGACGTGCAAGCAGCATGCCCTCGAGCAAGTCTCTGTAGGCAATGCCCTTGTCCGAGGCGCTGTGGACAATGGCGGCATCGATGGTTTCGATTGTCGCTTCGACATAGCGCTCGATCAATGACTTTGTGCCGAGGTACGAGTGCCGGTAGAGATCGACGTTGCCCATGCCGCCGAGATCGCGCGACAGGGAGGTTCGGATGAGGTGCATCATGGTGCGGATGTCGCGACTCTCTCTGGCCTCGTTGAGGGCCTGAAGCCGCTCCTCAATGAGCTTGGGGTTGTAGTCGCCGCTTTCATCGTCCAGTTTCCAGTCGTCGTTGCCTTCGAGGGCGTCGAGTTCCTGCGCCGCTGCTTGCCATTGTTTCAATGTCTCGGCCTACGACGGCGATGCCATGCTCCGGTTAGCTGAATGTTCTCTCTGTGGTCAAGTTACCACGCCGGGTCCGGGATACACATACACTCTTCATGCGTAGGTAGAGAAGGTTCTTCCTTTCTTCGAGAAGCCTCGCCTTCTCGCGGTCTTCGACGCTTACGCCATCTTTCCAGGATCGCCAGAGACTCGCCGCTTCCTTGACCTTTTGGGCGACGGTGTGCACGAGGGTCTGGTCAGCGGGCTGCGAGGCTGTCGAGACGTGCTTCGGCCGCTTTGGGAATTGCGTGGAGGAATTGCTGCCTTGTATCGGGAGTATCGTAGGAGGACGGAGGAGGAAGTCGGCCATGACCGCGGGTGCAGCGAAGCATCCGCGGATTCTTTACGATCTTCAGGTAGGCCGTAGGAGGAGGGTTGGGCACAGCCTCAGTCCCATTCCTGCTGTCTGGAGGCGTCGATTTCGATGAAAGAGCTAGGAAAAGAAGAGAGGAAGAGAAAAATGTAGAGGATTGCGTCTTGATCTTCGGAACAAGGACCGAGATCAGTGAAAGAGCTGTTGCTAGTAGGGAGAGGAAGACGACCGGAGGCAGGGGGATGTTTCCTCAGATGAATGAATATTAAGGCTGGCCGCATAATCTGGGGTTGCAGCTTCTGGTTGGAGCATCTGACCGCTGATGGCATTGCCAGTGGGGACAATTGGCACTAGCGGCCTGTTGGGGTCACGCTGGCCCGCTACCGTTGAGTACATGACGGGGACCTGACGTTGCCGTACCTGGGACCTGTCGGTAGTTGGGCCACAGGCGGATGGATGCCCGAGGAAGCCACTGGTGTGGACAGCCGGAGCCTTGAAGCCGATGGCCTTTGCTCATATTCTACTTGGGCGTTGGGTTGAGTGAGAGTATCTGGGGGTAATCGGGTTGTCCATTCAATGCCACCAACTTCCAGATTACAGGGCACATGGACGCCCAACATCCCCCCAGAAAATGCCTCCACGTCCCCCCATAAGCCCCCATCACCCCCATATTCCGCTGCTTGTCCACGTGCTGCATTGCAGATGCTGGCGACACATCGCCTTTCACATGCCAAAGCGGTCAGAATGAACTGATTGACAAGAGTGTCTGCAGGTCATCTATTTGCGCGCACAAACAACATGAAGCTCACATCATATCCATCGGGCACCCGTCAGGCTTCTGTTCTCCGGCTCTTTACTTCCTTATTCTCAGCAGTACAGGTACTCCAAGATGCCGTACCCCACGTCCCCAAGACCCCGTACAGCCGAGTATCGCTCTCGGCGTGAGCTCCGAACCAGATGCTCCGACATGCTACCACCTCCTACTAGCAGCTTCTCCAGCCCCAAGATCTAGATGCCGTCGATTCTGCTCCGGGCGAGGGTGCTGCGCGATACTGTCCTCGAATGCCAAGGCCGCCCGTTCCGACACCTTCGCATGACGTCGCCTGCGGGAATTGTCTCATGATGTCTCACAACGTGTCGTCCTAAATCGATGGCGCTGGTTCGCGTCTACTGTAGGTACCTATTCTTGCCATTACATCAGATACGCCTGGTCACCCTGGTGGTTTGTGTTCTAGAAGAACCCGGCAGGAGGGTTTGTTCCTGTCGGGCGAGTCTCCGGGCGGCGTTTGATGATGCACTTGACTCGATTGGAGATGTATATCCGTAAGGTATAGGTAGGTAGTGTAAAGAGGAGGAGAAAGGTGTCTACAAACAAGTGCCATTTCCACCATGAATCAGGATGAGATGAGCTGCCTGGCATTACCGTATAAGGGATGACTCAGAAATATAGAGCGCTACATGTAAGCTTTTGTGCTGCCCAAATCACATGTACCCTGCAATAGGTGGTAATACACGGTATCTCATTCGCCGTTCTACATGTACTCAGGTTAAAGATACGGCGTGACACATCCAGTGGTTGTATATTGCCTGTGACTCACAGCCGAGTGAATGCATGGTATGTGACCATGGCTTCGCAGTGAATGTTGTCCGTCTTAAATAAGAACGGCAATGATGATCAAGCAAGAGGCACATATTGCCTTCGTCAAGACACTGCGTTTGCCTCCGTCCTCCGAAATGCCTGAATCAAGGAATAACCCTGCCATAAACGAAACAATCTCTAGCAACCAAGAGTCCCCCATGATGGCCGACATGCAGAGAACAACGGCGGCACAGCCAAGCACAGCTCATAACCGGACGACCAGCAAGTCTGCAGTCAACCACCCCGAGCAAGAACTACAAGACGAAGAGTATCTCGAAGGCTCATTCAACATCGACGAGAGAAGAAAGAGATTTGATGAACAGTCTTGTACTGTTGAGGATAAGGAGATATCCGATCTGTTCAAAAAGGGCCTGCTTGATGATGGAAGTACAGGCCCTCTCAAGGGCGACTTCACACTGAATCACCTCCCCCAACTTAGTGGCGACGAAGTATGCAGTATCCAATGGACAACGCCCAGGAAAAACAAGCAAAAGCAGAAAACGTCAAAGACGATCCGCAATGGCACCGGACTATCGGACGATGAACTGGCCAGTGTTCTACAGGCGTGTCCGGACCTGGAGGGCTTCATCACCAACAAATAAGCAGCAGCGGATGAGACAATGATGGCCATGTTTATGAGATTATGAGACTCGACTGCTCAATTTTCTTCCCAGGTTGCCTCTGTCAGTTGATTATTTCGGATCCCATCCAGCAAGAATAGTCTCTAGTTGCTCATGCCTAACCAGAGCCGTCTCAAACGTAGGCTGGCCCTCAAACGGCCCGTCCGCAAACTTGTCATACAATACCGCAATGCTTCGCCCTACGACCGGCAGCGCCTCCTGCCACTCCTGCCAGCTCCAATCAACCTTTTCTACCTTATCTGTGGCAAAATCGTGCACCTCGATTGTCACGGGAGCGTCGTATGAATTGGCGTGCAGAGTAGCTCCGGAGAATGCCTGGAGGCGGATCTCGCCCTTCTCGCCGTTGATGGCCCATGTGAGGCCGGGCTCGCCGGGGAACGCCTGGCCTCGACGGAAGCGGAAGAGCACGTTGGCGCCCTCGACGGCTTTCTGAGACTCGGCGAGGTTGCCATTGAAGATGATGAGGTCCGGGACGTCGGACTTGACTACCTCGACGACCTCCTTGGTGGCGGAGTCGCGGAGGAGAACATTGGGCCGCTGGAGCTGGAGATGGGGCTGGATGTTCTGGAGATCGCCAATGACATGCTGGATTTGATCAAACACTGCAGACAGTTTAGTATAGGAACACACTCGCTGGGTATACGTGTGGTCGAGCTGCTAGACAACTTACAATGTCCGACACCAATCGTCACAATGTTCCCGCCGACCTTCTTCTCCAGAAAGTACTTGAGGCCCGGCCTCAACGACTCTCGATCCACAGCTCCGCCATACGCTCTGACCTCGCTGCTGAGAATCTTGCCAATGGTTCCCTGCTCAATCAACTGACGGACCTTGACAACCGGAGGCGCCTCCCGCCCCTGATGGCCGACAAGCGTCCGCCCACCGGCCGCCCTCGCCGCGTCCACCAGCTCCTTGGCATGGGCCACGTCCTGGGCCAGCGGCCACTCGACAAAGACGTCCTTGCCGGCCTTTACGCTGGGCAGGGCGGACGAGTGGTGGACGTCGACGCGGGTGCTGACGACGACGAGGTCAATGTCCTTGTCGTCGGCCACGGACTGGGGGTCGCCGTAGGCCTTTGTCTCGGGGGGCAGCTTGAAGACCTCGATGGCGCGCTTGGCCGCCTCGACGCTGCTGTTGCAGAGGGCTACGATTTGGTACTTTTCGCGGCCGCGGGCGGACAGGAGGTACGGGAGGTGGGCGGCGCTGGCCCAGGATGTGATGGCGTTGCCTGAGAGGCCGATGATGGCGGTTCGGATGGGCGCCATGGTGGTGATGGTGGTGGTGGTGGTGGTGATGAGTACCTAATTGTTTACATGTGACGGATGTATGTCACCCTTGTTGGGGAATCTTGTAGTAGTCAAGCCCTTGGATTTATATAGTCTACAAGGTAGTATCCTTCTATGGCATCTCTCTTTCCTCATCCACAGCCTCATGGCGACTTGGGAGGGGGGATCATGCAATAATACATGGAGGGTCGGAGGAGGGGCAGCGGATTTCTAAGCAGAGAGCGATTACGAATTGCACGAGGACTCACACGATTTCAGTGTTACTCTTGGGCTTTGGGTGGCAGGTATCATTAGATGGAGATATATGTAGCACTTGCATCATTTTGGGGCCAATGAGCCTTGCGTGTTGGTTGCCGTTGAAACTGTTTGTCGTTGGTGGGACTCGTCGGAGTTGCTCAACTGCTAGAGCGCTAGAAATAATACGAGAACACGACTGGACTGACTCTACCTATATACTCGGCCGTCTATATAGTTGCATGCTTCTGAGCTGTGTCTTCTTCTGTATCCAGGCAATTCTTGTGCTATATTTGCTTTCGAACTGTAAGGTATAAAGTGAACTGAAGCGAACCACTGCATATCAGGGAAATTTGCATCTTTCTAATGGCTGAAGAGCCACGACGTAGAAACACCTTGAACTGGGCACAAAATGATCCCACATTGTGCTATAAGTCTACTCAATGTGCTGTGGCTTCTTGCTCCAACCTTACCCTGCGAAATGGCGGTATTTCGTCAGACTATATCGACGTAGAACTGGTTGATACCAAAGAATGATCTGAAATTCGACTTGATAAAATATTGATCCGCGAGAACAGGATTCAGCCCAGGCGATAGACATGATTGTGCGGTCCTCACGATGAGGTTTGTTACCAATAGGTCATGTTTGCATCGTCTGACGCTCACCTTCTCCGCACGCTACCGGCAGAAGAGGTCCGCCCGCTACGTCCAGCCTCAAATTGAGTGAGTGCTCTCGTCTTCGAATGATTCTCCATTCTGCACACTGTCGACAAAAGATTTTGGCTGCTTGATGAATTCGACAATTCCGGCGTCTGGTAGTACTTGGTCTTCTCCGTAAGCCGGCTATATGATTCTCTCTTTGTTACCTGGGAATTCCATGAAATCGTACTGAGCATCACAAATGCCGCAATGAGTTCGCCTCAACGTCTAACCAACTATGCCGCCTTCACTCGTCCCGAAACCGGCATCAGCCAAATCGGCCACTTGGACGCAACGGTTGGCACGATCCAACCCCTCAGACTGCTCTCCGGCTACCCCCTCAAGGATCTCTACCAGGTCATCGAAGCTGGTCCTTCGCAGATAGTCCCCTCAGGTTCGGCTCTACCCCTCGCATCCGTCAAGATCCTGCCGCCCCTTGCAGGTCGCGATGTACTGGCTGTGGGGAAGAATTACATGGAGCACGCAAAGGAGTTTAACGCCTCGGGGTTCGACAGCTCGGACAAGGTTGACAGGCCGAGCCATCCCGTCATCTTCACAAAGCGCGCGACGAGCATCATTGCCGACGGCGAGGCCATTTACTTGCATCCGGAGTTTTCAAAGACGGTCGACTATGAGGGCGAGATTGGCGTCATTGTGGGCAAGGCTGGGTTTCGGATTCCCAAGGAAAAGGCCATGGAGCATGTCTGGGGATACACGATTATCAATGATGTGACGGCGCGAGAGAGACAGCGAGACCACAAGCAGTTTTACATTGGCAAATCGGCAGATACATTCTGCCCCATGGTAGGAATAAAAAAGTGTCTCAGACGCTTGGTTATGTGTGCTGATATATACCCAGGGGCCTGTCGCGGTTCCCAAGGAAGACCTTCCTGCGGTGCTGCGCGTTCAAACGCATGTCAATGGCGAGCTACGCCAGGATGCAACCACTGACGAGCTCATCTTTGATATCCCTACTTTGATCAGCACGCTTTCAGAAGGACAGACACTGCTGCCAGGCGATGTGATTGCCTCCGGAACGGTTGGTTCATCCTGCTCCTCCAGCTCGTTCTCTGTATTCACTAACACGTTGCTTTGTAGCCAGCTGGGGTTGGCATTGGACGAAACCCGCCCCTATTCTTACAAGAAGGCGACGAGATCACCATCACCATTCCTGGCATTGGCACATTAAACAACAAAATCACTACTGTGAACGCCACCCGCGAGCGCCTTGCTTCTCAGTCTGCCTTTGGCCTCTCCAACGCGACGCGCTCCCTCAGCGGCACAGCAGGACTGACCAACATCAATGGCAAGCCGCTGCATTACAAGAGGCTCGGCTCCGGACAAGACAACATCATCTTTGTCCACGGCCTAGGCGGAACGGCAGAGTATTTCTTGCCCGTAATCTCTCAGCTTGGACTCGACAAACACATGACAGTGCATCTGTTTGACTTTGAGGGCCATGGGCTCAGCCCTACCCATCCGTTGAGCGTCGTGAGCGTGGACTCGCTGGCGGCGGACCTTGCAGGCGTGTTTTCACACGCTGGAATCACCAAATCCAACCCTGCGGTGCTCATAGCAA
This sequence comes from Trichoderma reesei QM6a, assembly GCF_000167675.1. Classification (NCBI taxonomy): domain Eukaryota; kingdom Fungi; phylum Ascomycota; class Sordariomycetes; order Hypocreales; family Hypocreaceae; genus Trichoderma; species Trichoderma reesei. The sequence goes on along the minus strand of NW_006711157.1, from coordinate 744,587 downwards.
ACTCCTTTGGCTGCATCATTGCGCTCAAGTTCATGCTCGACAACCCCGGCATGGTGCAGCAGCTTGCGCTCATCAGTCCGCCGCCGTTCCCTCTCCCCGAGGCCCATCGAAAGGTTTGGCAGCAGCTGAGCGAGCTCGCCCGCAATTCGGGAATGGAAGCGGTAGTCGATGATGTGATCCTCGAGACCACGTCTGAGCATACGAGGAAGAAGAATCCCCTCGCAGTGGCGGCGGTTCGGCTGAGTTTGCTTGGACAAGAGCCGGAGGCGTTTGCGAAAGCCTGCGATGCTTTTACGGGAGATGTCGAGGGCGGGTTCTCGTTGAATGGGATTGATCTGGAGTATATGGAAACGCCCATTGAACGAATCATCATGGCGGGCGAGAAAGATGTGCTGGCTACGCAAGAGGTGATTCGGGGTTATGCTGAGAAGATGATGATGGATGTTCGCTGGCTTGACAATGTCGCTCAGTGGGCTTTTTTTGAGGATTTGAAGCACGCATCGGAGGCCTTCCATGACTTTATAGTGACCGTGTAAGAGATTGCCAATCTGTATCACTACTTGTTACGTCTCAGCTGTTTGATGGTCGCTCATACACTTGCAGTATGAGCAGCAGCTTCTGTACAAGTTGTACAACGATTTACGGTGGAATGCCACAGCATCTGCCTCGTGCTCAGGGCCCCATTGCCCACGCTCGATTCCTTAATGTCTTCAAGCTCAGCTCGGCGCAAAGCTGAATGCCACTAGATTGAAAGCATCAAGCATCCATAGTAGACTCTGGAGAGGTGTCGAACTAATCTCGACTATTACATCACACACCACCACAAAGCCATCGATTCCATAAATCGGGAGCTAGGGGAGCCCTACCAGCTCTCCCATCCGGCCTATGAGGTGCTCTGGATAATGTTCGTGTCTATTCATCCGCTCTTGAAGAACTGGTACTGGAAGAATCCTTCAGCGCTTCTCATTGCCATTTCTGCGGAGCTAACTGCTGTACTCCTCATTGAGCTTTGAGCTTCCTACGTCATGACGCTTCATGCAGTTCCGCGTATATCTCATAGAGGAATCCGATGCCAGTTCTTCGACAATCTTCACTCTTGAGCTTCCGTAGGAATTCATTTAGCCCCTGTAAACAGCAAATCGAAAATCATGTCCAAGATCATCACCGTCTTCGGCGCAACGGGCAATCAAGGCGGCTCCGTCGTCGAAGCCATCCTCACAGACAAGAGCCTCTCCCGAGAATTCAAAGTCCGGGCCGTCACTCGCGATGTGAACAAGCCAGCCGCCCAGAAGCTCGCCTCCAAGGGCGTCGAGCTCGTCTCGGTACGCATAGCCCGCCCTCCATCCCACAAAAAGCAATGGCCATATCCTATATATCAGCTCCAGCTCTACCTGACACTTGGTTTCTTCTTTCTTTACCATATGTCAAGGCAGACATGTCCTCGTCCTCCTCCGTCGCCCCCGCCGTCAAAGACGCCCACACCGTCTTCCTCGTCACCAACTTCTGGGAGAGCATGTCCGCCGCCACCGAGATCTCGCAGGGCAAGGCCGTCGTCGACGCCAGCAAGGCCGCCGGCGTCGAGCACATCATCTTCTCGTCCCTCATCGACGCCACAAAGGCCAGCGGCGGCCGGCTGCCCAACATCTCGCACTTTGACGGCAAGGCCCGCATCGAGGAGTACATTCGGGCCACCAGCGGCGTCAAGGGCACGTTTGTCCTGCCGGGCATGTTCATGAGCGGCTTCACGACCATGATTCGCCCGAATCCGCCGTCGGAGCCGGCTGGGTATACGCTGGCTTTGCCGGTCGACCCGGATAAGGCGGAGGCGCCGTTGTTTGCTGCCGCTGAGGATATGGGTATGATACTTTCTCTTTCTATCTCTCTCTCTCTCTCTCTCCCCCTCTCTTTTCGGAACTTCTGTCCCATGACTTGGGTTCTTTGTTGACATTGTATGACAGGCAAATTTGTCAAGGCTGCTATTAAAAACTTCCCGTTGCAGACCGGGAACCGCATCCTCGCGGCGACAGACTACTACACCATTCACCGGCTCATCTCGGAGTTTGCCGAGGTCATGGGCAAGCCTGCGCACGCCGTGCAGATCCCAGACGACAAGTTCAAGTCGTTCCTGTCGCCGGCGGCAGCGCAAGAGCTGCTGGAGAACATGAAGTTGCTGGAAGGCCCAGGGTATTATGCTGGCGAGAGTCTGGGGGCTAGTTTGGCGTTGTTGGAAGAGAAGCCGACGACGTGGAAGGAGTTTGTAGAGAAACATAAAGAGAAGTGGCTTCACTCTAGCCCTTGAGATGACGGGATGAGCTCCGCTGGGAGTTGGAAGGGTCGCTTATTTGCCAGAGGGAGTGGATTGATATCGATTTGCTTCAAAGGGTCATGGGCTGATAAAAGCTTGTAATGTAATTCAAGAAAGTGTCGGTTTTACTGTCTTCAAGTGAGGCGCTTACTTGCGTTCTCGCACTCACATCATCACGAGGGCTATCAAGTTGTCAAATGGGTTCCATTGAGCGGAGTGTGAAGCTAGAGCTACCTAGCATGTGAATATTCAACGAGTGAAGTCATCATAGTCATGATGTTTGTGGTGTTTGATCCATCAAGCTGTGTCGCTTCATGCAGCGTTACAAGTCATAGAATCTTACAGTGGAGAGCCGAGATGACTCAAGGTGTCATCCAATATACATACTATCGCGTTGAGATCATCCTTGTCGTGTGTTCGTCATCTACTCCAGGCAGCACCAGAATGCCGCCGCGTCCAGTATCATTGCACTTTCTGGACCATCAGACCCAGTCCTCCAGTCTGCTGATGAGGTCCTCGACTTCGATTCCGCCATCATTCTCTGACTGATGGCCGCCATGGCCCTTGTGAGGAGGCAGAGGCACTCGGTTCACGACCTGGATGACGCCGTTCTTGGCCACGCCATTGGGGACGACAACCCGCGTAAAGCCGTTCACCTTGATCGAGGCAAAGCCGAAAATGCGGGAAATGTCCACACTGATGTGAGCCTCGCCCAGCAGCGTGGGCAAGTCGTAGTGCTCGGTCCTGCTCTCATGGACTGGCGCGTTCTGCTGCTGCTTGCTGTCCGTCTCATCGTAGAACGCATCAGTGTAGAGCGTCGCGTTGGGCGCAATGTTGTACTTGAGAATGGCCTTCAAGTACTCGCGACCCCTGTCAGTGTTGAAGAGGAAGGCGTTTGCCCTGGGGCCCAGCCAGTGGAAGGCCTCATTGGTGGGAACAAAGACGGTGCTGCCCTTGAGATTGACGCCGTGGATGAACTTGACAAAGTCCGTCTTCTCGTACGCAAGCAGCAGCGTCGAGAAGCGGTCGGGGAAGAGCGTGATGATGCGGCCGACGTATGGGGGCGGAACCAGGATGTGATTGACAGCGTGGATGATGCCGTTCTTAGCTGCCTATAAGAGTCGGGAACAGACCAAATGAACGGAGTCAGCCAGTCGATCTTTTGAATAATCTCTTTTGCACACAAACAAAGCAGTTGACGGTCTTTACGAGTACGAAGCACGGCACGGAAGAAGGGTAGGTTGGCTATTAATAGCCGGGCTTGTTCAGCGTGGGGGGGAACAGGAGTCCACTCACAATGTCAGCGGCAACGACTTTGCTGTAAAAGTTGAGCTTGACTCCACCAAGCCCGACGGAGGCACGGAGACGCTGGGGCTCACCGCCGAGCAGATCCTCGTCAAGGGCCGTGGGCAGCGTGTACGAGTGCAGGATCCTGCGGGCGGGATACTCGCCGAGCCCGACGTGGTAGAGCAGGGCGCTTTCGATAAACTCCTTGCTGGGCTTCTTGTGGTCCTCCGGGATGTCCTCAAAGGCCTTGTCGATGGGCACGAAGAGCGTGTAGTTGGCCTTTGTACTGTTGAGCACGTCGACGACGTGCGGGTGCTCGTCGACCAGTTTGGCGAACTTGGTGGTGTACTTGCTCTTGGAGATGAGCTCGTAGATGGTGTAGCTGCTGTCGCCGCCGTGCGGGTGCTTGGGATGGTGGTGGTGATCCTTGTGGTGGTGCCCGTCGTCGTCGTCGGCGGCAGAGCTGCCCGTGCCAAGGTCGCCGGTGTAGCCCAGCCCGATCAGGTCGGCCACGGCCTGGCTGAAGTCGTCGTGGATGTGGCCGCGGATGGACGAGACGGCGTTGAAAAAGCTCTCGGCCGACGCAATGTCGTCGTCCAGGTGGTGCGGGCCCATGGCATCGCCCTTGATCAGGGCCGTGACCTCGTCAGTTGCACCCAGCGGCGCCTGATTTGGCACGGCTGTCTCGGGTACAACCAGAGCGTGGGCTGCCTGGATAGCAGCCAGCGACAGCGTGCCAATGGCAGCTAGTTTGGCCATGATTGAGGTCAGATGAGATGAGATGGAAGTTGTACCAAGTGTTGTGGTAGCACGAGCAAGAAGCTATTCAGAAACAATGCTTGGAGATGGCTATAATAACTGCAGATTCAAGCTCCGTCAAGGCTCCAAGACGCTCCAGGCGGTGATGACGACGACGACGACGACCACGGAAGAACTGGCAAGCCATCTCTGCCCATTCCGCGTCTCTCTGCACTGGAATCTGAAACTGGGCCCAAGGTTCGGTTCGACTGGAAGAGGCAAAAAAGCTACCTTACCACAAGCACAAGCAAGGGGGCATCTCTGCGGGAGACTGGAGAGAAAGACACCGCGGGACCCCACCGCCAGATCTATTTCAGGTATCCGGAAGTATTCCTACCCGCTGATGTTCTGAGCTACAGACAGCTAAGCTTCACGGAGTGGACACGGCTCAGGTTGAGGGTTCCCCTGGGAGCAGCTGTCGATGCTGGCACGAGGTAGTCTTACCTTATGTAGAAGTCCAGTCTCCCTGCTGCACAAGAGAATACTATACCACCATGGTCCATTGTCTCGTTTGAACGCACAGACTGAGGAGGTTTCATCTGTTTGCAAGTTCTGCAATGCTACGCTAATCAACTGACACAAAATTGACGTGCGGTCCGGATGGCGGTACGCGAGCGATACCCGCGCCATAACAGCAGGACGGCAGCTGCAAGTACACTGAACGCGCAATCGACTGATCCTACGACGTTATCCGAAGAGCTCTCAAGCTCGAGGTGCAGCTTGTCGTAGCACAGTCTGACGTCAAGGTCATACTTGCGCATCATCGACCTTCTAGCATTCATCCATCCGGGGCTGAGCCGCAAGCCGCACAAGCGGGAAGATGCGCGGATGGCAGCACAGACAGAAGGCCTGTATTGGGGAGGATTAATAGATAGTAATACTTACTTGATTCTTCAACGTGGGGAAGATTGATTGTTTCAAAGGGTAGCATCTGACGGTCAGTTGTCTTTTATCATCAGCGGGACGGAAGTGAGAAAGAGATTGGATTGCCAGCGTTGGCTCCAACGGCACTTCGATACCGACTTAACCCTGCCTCTGTAGGTACCTATTGTTGACTCAACCAACTACAAGCCCTGTAAAAAGCTGTTGTACGAAGTGTACCCCCTCTCAACCCGTGTAGCCAGCAACCAACCTCTTACCACCAAAAGTGGAAAGGGGGGCGAAGCAGCTCGCTAACGTTGGTGGCGTGCCATCCAGATTGCTGACGGGAAGCTGAAAAGCCTCGTCAGTGCTTACTATCGCTGCTTAGCTGCGAGCCAGCCATGCGGCTCTAGGAAAAGCCGGTGGCCCTCGACGCCAAATCAAGCAGTTGCTGACAAGGGTCTGGAATGGGGAGCACGGAGCGGTTCAGGTATTTCATAGGTATGGTTGTGCCTCACGGGGAGGGCTGAGCTTCGATCTGGCCTCGTTCAGGGTTTGATAAAGTCTCTTTTCTCTCGTTCTCTGCTCGGATCGCACTCGATTATCACTGTCTCTCTGTTTCTGTTTGTTCCGCGTTATACAGGAGCCAGGGTTGAGCAGACCGAGTCCGCTCTCGTCCTACCAACGACCAACTCGCCTGTCGAGGCCAGCCAACCGATCTTCAACCTGATGCTTGACAACTCTTACAGACCCTCCGCTAAATAAAGTAATCGATCCTTTACACCCACGCCACAGGGCTGGGCTGCGGGGCTGAATCCAGTCAATTGTCTGCTAGGAGTAATCGTGTCAATGAATCCCCATTGAAGTTCGAGCTACCTTGGATCCGGACCAGTTCTTCTTCGCCCTCTCACGGCCGCTTCTACTAGTACTTCTCTTGTCTATCTACGTCTCACCCCCTCCTCTCTCCGTTTTGTTTTGTATCTGTCGCAACATTTCTCTTCGGAAACCCAGAGTCTCAACTCAACCAATGAGCCAAATGCTTCGTAAGAAAGAGGCCTTCACCCTCGTCACGCCCATCCCGGGCTTCATCCCTCGACAGCTCGCCATCGACATCCTCCACTCCCACAGCGAAGTCATCACCCTCAACCCGCTCGTCCTCGGCCACAAGCCAATCTCCGCGCCTCGCAATGCCGCCGCCGACGAGTTCTACAGCACCTGGTACGAGATCGAGGAGCGCATCCAGTTCCTGCCCGGCACGGGCAAGCTGGGCTCCGGCAAGATCAAGTTCAACGGCTGCTTCCACGACATGCCCTGGGGCCTGCAGACGCACATCTACGCGCCCATGAACATTGACCTGCGCAACACGTACCGCATCTGCGGCAACCAGCCCGGCGTCGAGCCGCCCGAGCATCGCGAGATTGGCCTCGAGGCCCTCGGCGCCCCCTCCGACGGCCTGTACCTGCGCGAGGACATCGAGGTCAAGGCCAACATCACCATGGTCAGCTTCGTCAAGGCGCAGCTCAAGGCCGCCAACCGGGAGATGGTCCAGCGCATCATCAAAAAGGCCGAGCTGCTCGACGCCGGCGTGCTCAAGGCCATGATGGAGGACGGCAAGCTCAAGACGGTCAACCCCAACGACCGCTCCACCACACCCGCCGTCGCGGCGGGAATTTCTCCTCATAGCAGACAGCCTTCCGTCAACTATGGGGTGCAAGGACAGAAGAGCGCCGCCGCCCAGATGCCGCCCAGCTACTCCCCAGCTTATCCTCACTACGCATATCCCTCTCCTCAGCAGCCGCAAACCCCGCAGCTGTACGACCCTCGTCAGTCAATGTACTCCTCCACGCCACAGCAGGGGCTATATGCGCCACCGCCGATTCCTCCCAAGGAGCAGATGGTCATCATGGAACTGCCGGGCGATTACCCGGCCCAGTTTGCTCAGCCGGCGCAAGGTCAGGGCCAAGTTCAAGGTCAAGGTCAAGGTCTCTATGGTTCACCACTTCCTAGCCCGGGATATCGCCCGCCCTCGGCTTCTTCATCCGATCCCCGGTGGTCTCAAGGCCAGCCAAGCCCGTCCCTCGTCAACCCGCTTCGGCTGAGTTCTGGCTCTACAAGCAGCGCCGGCCAACACCACGGCTTTGTGAATGAGCTTTCAGCACACCCAGAAAAGTCAGAGTATTAGATGCGTTTGAAAGTGTTTGTGACGCCGGAACTCCGTCTGGCGTCCTGATGCCGGGCGATTAAGAGAGTTGAGAGGCTCTTCCGGTAGGGGAGGATCAGAGAAGAAAAGAAACCGTCGCCACGATGGGCCGCCATTCTCTGGAAAACGGTTATGGGCAAGATACAAAGGAAACTCGGGTTGGTATTTATGTTGAAAGAGTTTGGGTGCATTCTACGACAAGGCCTACTGGGTCCTCCTAATTTTTCTCTTCATGTATTGTGTCCTTCTCTTTTCCTGCTTCTTGTGTATATAGATACCCCAAACGGTATTTTCTTTTGTACTGCCTTTATTTTGGACACATTCGGGAACGATAGTACGGAATACCACTTTGCGCTTCTTTTGTCTCCACGATACCCTGTGATATCTTTGACGTTATTTCAACAGTTTCTTTGGATGTAGTCGGATTGCATATCTGTCTATCAGACTGGTACAGTTTCCTCCTTGACGCGTATCTCAAAGGAGTGCCATCATATATACAGCAACTAATGCCAATGCTGCCCCCAACACCCCATTCTCGGCTATGGCGTTGCCTTCGCTAGTTGAAGTCGTCGTTGCTGATCCGGCTGCTGAAGAAGAAGAAGAAGAGAGCGAAGTAAATGAAGTGGTCGTCGTTGCAGGTGACGAACTTGATGACTCTTCTGGGCGAAAGGGGGGCGATGAAATCACTGCTGGCGTCGAAGTTGTGCTGGTGACAGACTCGGAAGAGGTATCCTGCGGTAACGTGGAAGATGAGGTCGGCGCCACTGTCTGTGTCTCTGCAGTCGTTGAAGCAAAAGTTTCCTCAGCATTCGTATTGGTGCTCAGGGCCAGAGACGAAGCCGTGCTCTGGCCTCGCACCGTCGTCGTCGTCGTCGTCGTCGTCTCAGCAATGTTACTAGTACTGGTTCTTCCAGTCGTCGTGCTTCCATTCCCATCGGCCTTTTGACAATACTGCTTGAACCCGTTCTGAAAACACTCCTCCCCAGCATGACAATAGCCCCCATCTGGACAACACACTGCCCCCTCAGGCATGCACAACTTCTCGCCGCAGGGCACCTCGCCCAAGTCGCAGGTGATTTCGTCGCCGCAGGTGTGTCCGATGGGGCAGCAGCCGTCGACGACGCAGGCATAGCCCTGCTTGCAGTATCCGAGGCCGTCGGGGCAGCACTCGGCGCGCTGGGGCATGCAGCCGGCGTTGCAGGTGAACTCTCCGGGGCGGCATTGGGCGGCGACGACGATGGCGGAAAAGTCTTGGAAGGAAGATGTCGGGGGTGCTCGGGCGAGGAGGCGGGCGGGAGGTTTATGTGGGATGAGGTTTGTGGCGGCGATGGAGGTTGGTGAGAGGAGGAGGATGAGGGACAGAGAGTGCAGGGAGATTCTCGTGGCTAAGTGTGGTACCATTGTCTTTCGATGGGGCTTGGAGTTGATTTTGAAGTGTTGAGGATACACTGATACTATGGTCAAGTCGACGGGCTTTCTAGTCTTCTCGAGGATCCATACCATGCTCGTCCTATATCTCTCGCCGGACCTCAGTGTCTTCTTATAAGCACCCACTTGCAGGCGTAACTCCTCCCAACATCATCTCTTTTCATATGTATACATGGTTGGGCCGAATCCAAACACAGCAGTACGGCAAACCTCACCAGCTCTGAGCCACATCGTCACAGCCAGCTCTCGTTCAGCTCGCCTTGGCATGCATGCGAAGCGGTCAACTGGCCGACGCTATCGACTGCGCTTTGCTTTTACCCTATTCTTCCTATTGGGACAATCGTCGAGTCGACTCACATAGGCGGTCTCGCTGTGCGCCTACCATACATATTGTATTTAGATTGGGCTGACTTTGTGATGCTGGTGGATGTCGAAGATTTGACTGAAGAGTGAAGCTTATCGCGTGATTTGGAAACGCATTGCCGTTTTGGGTGAATATTGGAGGCTCAAGAAGGATTACCGTGGGATGCCGCTGGGATTTGATTGGGGACTCGCAGGGCTATGTATGTATTGAGCCAACTGGCATCCAGAATCTGCCCAATGCTTGGGGGTTTGCCCAATCGCAGCCTATCTGGATAACACCCAATCTCGTGAGAGGATGTAGATGCATGCTTTTGCCGAGCATCGGCAACTCAACCTTGAGCTGCATACAGATGTGAATGGAAGTGGCCTTTTATTGCTGCTCAAATATACTATCAAAAACCTAGTACTAAGCTCATGATACCTAATATCCACTGCGAATGTGCCTTGGTGCTGTTCTGCTTCAGCAACCATCCAGTCCGTCAGCATGTGGCAAGTCTTCTCAATGTTATATAAGGCATCGATAGTCTTTGATGATCACTTTTCTGAATAATCATCATAAGAAGGTTCAAGTAATCGCCCACAGTTCAGAAGCTATCGTGGAGCCTGAGCTGTATAACACGACCTGCCTTACCAGATGCTGCTTGTAATTTGATCATAGTGCAGTGATGTATATACTGTAACTGAGTCCGTAATGAATCAATTCTACCCTGGCCTCCGTTATTACTCACATAGATTATATATGTATAGTATCTCATTACCACTCGATACAGTTCTCTTGTCGTGATTTACTTTTACGCGGCCATCAACACCTTTGTAATTTACCTAGAGTTACTCCATCGAAGACTCCTTCAAACTACTTCTACGATTCTCTTTTAGATCTCTGATTTTCCCCTTATCCATTAAACTTCTTCCGTATGTCGATATGTATACTCATCTTGAAGCACGATCAACTGGTGGATTTTGGAACCTGCTGAATGGCATTAACTGCCCGCGAACTCGCTCTTACCTTTCTACCGAATTGAGAGACTGGAACAAACAAATCTCTCGTACTATTGCCTCCATTCAGAAGGCTTCTTCTCTTAGCTGACAAGTTTGGTGTGGTTGTCAATTCATCCGGGGTGACAACGGCAATCCATATATGCTCACAATGGTACCAAGCGACTTGGCACTTCACGCCTTGGATAACAAGAAGAAGAGGACACCAACCATCTACGTACGATACATCAAAAAGCAAAAGCAAAAAGAAGAAACATACAACAGCCGGTGTTCGCCAGTGGTCACCCACCTGACTACTAATCTGCCGGTTAGTGGCTTGTCTATGGGGGAGCAGACGGGACCCCGAATTCTCCACTACCTATGGTCGTATGTGCTTGGTATGGCGAGGCCAATCGCCTCATGAGCTTGGGTAGAGCTGTGAGTAGAGAGTGAGAACTTGAGAAGGGGGAAGAGGGTTGATGACTTGATGAGCCTTGAGGATATGGTGGGGAGCCTTGAAGATATTGTAGGGTTGAGGTGCTGGGATGGGCAAACCAGGGGGGTGAATTGGTCGATAGCAACCAACACAACCCCCAAGACTAGGCAGCCAATCAGAGAGGCCTTGCTGTCTAGAGTCATGCCTTTCTCCTGTTGGGTAACTCGATGAACTCCCCGTTGGTACATCGAATGGGTCGTCTTGGGTAGGATTCGGCTCATGAAGCCCGAGAGATCGATCTCGGCCAGCCTTATGCGGAACTGGTCATGTAGATGGAGCTTCCCCAAGCGAGACGGTAGGCTACCAATAGAACTGCAGCTTCGGCATGGATTATTAGCTTAACCAACAACCAAAGAGACTTCTTGCATTTCTACTAGTATATGCTAGCATAAGGGTCTTTCCGTTAAACTTGGCGTCCAGCCGAGACTCAAAGGCTACATTGAGTGTATGATCCCGATACCAACATGCCGCAAGGGGGAGGATATGGAAGCATCACTATCTTCCTCTAGTTGGTAATTGTATTTTCGTCGAGCTTCTGTCGAAGAAACCGCGAGTGATCAGCAGCCAGCGCCTTGTTCTCATAGCGAAATGTAACCACTCTAAACCTCCTGATCCTTCTTCTCTACAAGTCCCTGTGCTTTACCCCTCGTAGGTCTCGAAACCCTGGTTGTCGTTATATCGAAACCGCTCAGCCCAATTTCGCAACTTTCCAAAGTCTCGACACTGATGCGGCGTCCCATATCCATCCACCCCCTTCCTGGGCGCCGCAGTGTCAAAGCTCGGTTTAAAGGGCTCCAGCGTGGAGTCTGATGCGCATATGATACTCTCTCTGAGATAGTCTAAGCAGTGGAGTGTGTGGGAGTGCGGCTCGGTGATGTTGGCTTCCAACGCCTCGAAGAGGTCGGACTGGAGTAGATACTGCGAAGGAGATGAGTTTACTTCCTTGAGAAACACTACAGAGGGAACCTTAAAGCAGATGAAAGGAACATACCAGACAATGCAGTTGATGAAATACTGCGACAGAAAACCGTCCGGTGCCATCTGTGCTGGTGCCTCGGACATAGTCGGGAACCGGTCCTGCAGCCTCAATGTTCTTTATCGAGACATATCCTTTTCCCTCTATGTATTCACATCAGTACGAGTATACTGGCTTATGAGAGTAGGAAAGCTGCGGCGCATACTTGGGAATAGGTTCATCCACGCCGCATGACCATTTTCCGTTCGTGGGTCATCATAAATCCTTTCGGGCATGAACGCCTTGTGTATTGGGCCAACTGGAACTGCCCATCAGCAGAGACACATAGTGTTTTTGGTAAGATGTCTGCTCTTACGGGGAGGAATCTCCAGCCCGGGAAGAAGTTTTACGTCTTCCCTTATACCAGCCTTAGGCTGCACGGCCTTCCATACAACGAGGCTCACTGTAAGGGAAATCACCGAACTCAGTAGAGCGACAAGCGTTAACTGTACCAAGTGGTGGGTTGCTCTCCTCTTCTCCATGCGCTGGAGAGGGAGACCCTCGCTCTTCGAGCCCAACAACGTGTCTTCATCCTCTGAACCAGAACTTCGCCGAGACATGATGTCGCTTCATCTGGAGATTGGAAAAGCTCAAAGAGATCTTTAGCATCATAACCTTAACTCTCTTCTTCTCTCAAGGTAACTAATTGCAAAGCCCGTCGGAAATATTACTATGTATGTGATCCTGGTAGCAAGCGCATCATCAGCTGCAGCTTCGGCTAAGAAAGGAAGCTGGTTGTAAACACCCACTGAGGGGGGCAAATCTTTGGCTTACACGGGGGTCATTTGTCCTGCAGATACAAAAGTCCCGGCAAACGTGAAGGAGTTCCAAGCCTGCATTAGTGCCGGGTAGAGCCTTGTGTTAATATGTCGTATCTATATAGCTTTGGCATATCGTAGCATTCTTGTATGTACGTCTTGCTGACAGAGCGGCTATCATTCCTCCAGAAGTGATGGGTCTATGTTGAGACTAGCAAAAGTGCGCTTCAAGCACGAAGCCTCTATGAGGCAAACCAAGCAGTAAATCCGTCAACTTGAGGTGTGTTTGTTACTATTATCAGTTCCCAATCTTGATCCAAACCCGCAACCTTGCATCATCTTACAGCATCTGCCTGCAGTAGTACATGATTTTATATTACATCATTCGTCTCATATCCTTGTACGAATTGCTGCTTGTCCCAAGGGCCGCTCCTACGGCGCAATATCAAGAATCTTATCACCCTCTTGCAGTTCGACAACCAAGTCATCGAGCGTCTGATGTGTCTGAACCCACTCTCTGACTGGCTCCCAGTCGATACACTTGTGGTTCGTGTTGAAGTCCACAAAAGATCCTTCCACTCCCTGAGCCGGGTCCTTTACCCAGTACTGCCCAAATACCCCCAAGTCGGGCTTGCACTGGAGGACTTGCCGAAGCATGTCGATGCAGTGCGTTACGTGTTTGGAGATGGTCTCGGTGTCCTTGCCAAGGTGGTGCCCTGGGGAATCCGGACTGGAGTAGTAGTCGTAGTTGAAGAAGACTGCCTTGCGGATCATGTTGAGGCAGTGAAGATGGTGGTTGAACTCAAACAATACCGGAAAGTCGCCGGACGGGGTCTTGAGATGGTCTGGACTGATGCCAGCGCGGACTGCTTGAGCTCTAGACAGGACAAGAGGCTTTGACGTCGTGCCGAGGCCTTCCCATGCTGCATCGACTTCTGGTGAAGGTGGGAGACGGAAGACGGAGGTTGAGTTCGCGAGGAACGTGCCATCATAAAGAACAGAGTGATAGTGGATTGGGATATCAATGGGCGTGGCTAGAAATTTGTTAACTATATGAATGCAAAAGAGCGTAATGAGAGCTTGACTCACGGTTCTGTTGCGTGTGCTGTACGCATAAGGCGTCAAGGTACGAAGCTCTGTGGATGTAGAGGTACATCAAGATATGAGAACCTAGGGATATCCCAAGCAGTAGGATGAGAGAGTATAAGAGTACGTCACGCCTCCATCCTCGATTTTGTGACCCTTTCTTTGATGAGAATATTGAGACACCTAAGAAGGGATCAGACTCTTCGATAGAGCTCTCATCTCGGTCTCTGTGTGTTTCCATCTCGGTGAACTTGCGAGAGATTGGAGTGAGAGGTGCAAGTTCCTGCAAATTCCGTCTAAAGCTGTAGATTTGAACTACGCTGTCTCTGAGAGCCAGGTACTTCTGGTTGACAAAAGATCCAGCAGTGTGGATCTACGGGTTAGTTCCTCGTTCACGTTTGCTATCAGGTATGCATACTCAGTGGTACATTGTGTCGACTCTCACTGCGATTGCGTTATCATGCATGTAGCTTCGATGGGATTCTTAGATAGTACTATATACAGATGGTCATACAAGTTGACGCTTGGCATACATATCTCTCTCACCTTCCAATTGGAGAATATCAGCAGCTTGTGTGGGTAAGCCCCCGGATTCCGGGCTTTTGACCTTGGCAAGACGGGACACCTTCTACAAATTGCAAGGTCCTTGTTGGCAAGCTTAGTTACTCTTACCCCCAAGCCTCTTCAAGATCCGCCGTGAGATTTCCACAAGCTACTGAATCTGGTGGTTATGTAGGACATGCAAACGTAAAGGTATAGTAAGATCCACGGACGTTAAAGGAAGGCCGATGCCACCCTCCGCGTTTCCACCTCTTTGTGTTCCGTACAAGCCATTCTACCGTCGAATCTTTGCTGTTTCATCAACAATACACAAACCAAGATGAAGTCTTCTGTCCTTCTCAGCTGCATCGCATTCGCAGTTTCAGTGGCTGCTGCTCCTGTCCCCGTACGCTTCTCTTTTTTTTTAGGCTTCCCGTGCTCTAAACCGCCAATTACTTATAAGTCGTGCTAGGACTCTGACACAGTTGCGAGCTACCAATGGAAGAAGGACACGGAGAATACCGATGGCGTTGCCAGTTATCAGTGGAAGCGAGATACCGCCAATACTGATGGCGTTGCGAGTTACCAGTGGAAGAAGGATACTGCCAACACTGACGGCGTTGCCAGCTACCAGTGGAAGAAGGATACCGAGAGCACTGATGGTGTCGCTAGCTACCAATGGAAGAAGGAGAAGAGAGATACTGCCAGCACTGACGCTGTCGCCAGCTACCAGTGGAAGAAAGACACAGCAAACACTGATGGCGTTGCCAGCTATCAGTGGAAGAAGGAGTAAATGGCACTCAAAGGTCTACCTGGACGAATTCAGAGTAGCTATGTACCACGTAGTTTCGTGAACACGGTGAATCGACAAGACAATTGTTATATTAGACCTGTTGAATAGGGGGGGACGGTCAAGATATCTCGCTGAATAGTCAGAGGCCCATGTCTGAGCAGTGCAGAGCGCTGTTGAATTCGATCTAGAGTGTCAGCGCATTCGATCTAGAGTGTCAGCGCAATGGCTCGCCATGTTCCAGCATTCTCTTCCCGGGCCACAGCATGTGTTTTCTCCCCCACTTTCTCATTGTGTCCTGTTGCTTGTGCGTGGCAAGCCTGCGCCTGATTCTTGTGGTAGTTTGACTTCAAGGTCAAAGTCAACCTTATCAGCCCGTGTAACGTGCTGGTATAACATGACAGCTTCTAAATAGTACCACTGTAGAATAGCAGAGCCTCTTAGACTTGATATCATGAAGATGGATGCTTTGACGCCGATCTGTAAAACCGTCTCTGACTGTACTGAGTGGCCAGCCCTTCACTTGTGTGATGAAGTTTATGCCGTATCATCGGAAAGATTACCAAATGGATGTCTCCATCGTGAGCGCGGTATCAACTCAGTTACAAGAGTTTTTGTTTTTCGGGTACGAGCTCAATGACGCGAAAACCTTGCGCCACCACCAGGGGTGAAGAAGGTCATGTCAATACTGGGTTCTTCGTCTGTTGTTCGGATACAGGCGTAACAAGTAGTCCGTTTGACCGTTCTATGACATTGATGTGCAAAACCAGCGAAGGATTGCCGAGGACATTGCGGCCGTCAAGACCGCCGCGCTGGACGCAGACTGCGTACTCCAGCATTTTGCACTGGCTAGGTAGGTATTGTTGCGGATGTTGATCATGTTGCACAACTGGGAGACATAAATGCCCGCGGCTGCGACAAAGTACTGGTAGTTGTTTGGAACAGTTTGAAAGCCTGCTTTGGGAATAACATGACGTGTGAAAACCCCGTGAGAAACCGAGACATCAGGCCCTATGTCAGCTGGCATGTTCTCCGAAATCACAATTTCTAGGAAATAGATCTCCTGGCTGAGGTACTCTCGTAATAGGAGAAAAACAAGAGCCTTTGGAATAGAGACGGAAGTAGCCCCCTGACACTTATGAAAGCGGGTTCTACTTGCTAAATGGACTTTCTTTGTCAGTGATCACGTCGCTGATTACTTCTCTCCTTTGCCAACCGATTTCCAGATAGACGTCGAGAGAAGATCATCTCTGGCAAAGAGTCCTATTACAAGTCGAGAGGCTCAGCTTTAGGGATTCAAACACACTTTGCTTACCTACCTATAGATTACTAGCGTTCCTAGGTACCTCACCTCTACTACAACTTCTAACCCTACAGCAAGCCCTCCTAATAGCAACACCAAGTTATATAATATGTGGTAGGTAAGTATAGAAGAAAGTATGGCTTTGCAACAACTTCACGAACCTTTACGACCAACCAAAAGTCTGAGGGGGAGGTGAATATGAGGAAGTTGACGCCCACAGGCGCCTCAGGTATGTCATTTCCAGTTACGTGCAGCCAACCCCCCTGAGCCTCCATGCAGCAATGAGTCATCTTTTACTTTCCTCTACAACCCGCATCTTCAAAAAGGATCTCTTCATCCTAGTCCTTCAGTACTCATCAACTCAAGCGGTCAATGCAGAGCCATTCGCTCCATATCATGTTCCCTATGGCCATGGATATGACCACCGATTCCCCGGAGGTCGACTCGCCATCTTCTATGGACAAAGCCGCTTCTTGGACCAGATTGCCGGTTGAACTGCGCCAAAAGATCCTGAACTTTGTGGGCTCACCGTTCTCTGGCAGGCAATACGACGGCCTGGCCTCCCCAAAGCTGGCTCCGTTCGCTACTGTGTGCAGGGAATGGCAGGTCTTCTTTGAGACTTGCACATTTCGACGTCTTGTTCTTGATCCTGACTCTCTTGCCAGATTTGACACAATCATCAGGCGGCGCGACAGTCGTTTGGGGTATATTCGAAAACTCTGGCTTCGAATCAAACTCTCAACATACAATTGTCCCGATTGTAATTACCCGGAGGATGTTGTGACACAGAATTTGTACGTTGGTCTCATATCCCCTACTCGAGGTAATACTAGAACTTTCCAGATACTGATCAATCTTCGCAGGAACAACGGTATATTCACGGACTGTATTCTGTCTCTGTTGGGGACTCTCAAGCTCTGGGTCCCTGCGAGGCATGGAGCACAGGGACTGGTTCTGATGTTGTCCGTTTCTTCACCCAGTGATACAGCGCATTGGTTCAGTCGATGCGAAATGAAGGACAATTACCCATTTCACTACGCAGAAGATCTCGGTCTCTCACCCGGCATGGTTGAGTTCCACCAGGCAAATACTGCTCATCCGTTTATCCAAGGTGTTCATCGCGGCGACTCTATGCCGTGGCACAACGGGCATTTCAAAAGGCTGCATGGAACTCCGCTCCGTTTGGTACGAAGAGGCAAGCGAGGTCGCTTCATCAGTCAACACAGGTCCCTTCCTGCTGTGCCGATGGTCAAAGGGCTAGTAATGCGCAGACAGTTTCGCAGGGAAATTCACGTAGGATCGCTGTCCTGCCTACTGGCTAGAAGCTTTGTGGCATTGGAATGGTTCTGCTTTGAAAGGACTCTTTGCCTGAAGCCTCGTCATCAACTTACTTTTGATCAAGGTACCTATGTAATGTGCAGCCACACTTTGCAAAGACTGTCTGATGAAACTGACGCCCTTTCCTCAGGCTTCCAATCACGTTTACTGCCCTCGCTGCCAAAGACGTTGCGCCAATTTTCCTTCACGCAGTGGGACATTCCAAGAAAAGAGCGCAATCCTACACACGGGAATGGAGGGCCCGGCTTATCTCTGCATGCTCAAGCCAACCTGCTTCGGAAGATGGCAAAGGTCTCTCAAAGACTGGAGCAACTCTGCCCACCCTGGCAGATGGATGCAGGTGCCTTTCTTCAGTCTATCATAGAGCTAGGGGAATCACCCGAGACGGTTGAAAGCTCCCTGAAACGCATCATTCTGCGTTGCTCTCTGTCAAGCTCACAAACGAGCAGTATGGAATTTGGATCGCTGGTACTTCTTGCAGCCAAAACGGCTCTGTCGCTTCCCCAACTGGAAGTTTTCGAGCTTTGGGGAACCTACCTTGACGAACACGATAGCAGCGCTTACATCTTTCGGTACATGCATGAGGACCGTCGGGCCAGCATGGTCTGGAGAAGCTTTGAAAACACCATGACATGCCAGGCCCGGATCATCCCCATGTGGAGCGAGGTGGCCCAGAAACACTCGCACTCTAGTCTGACATACAACGCTGTTCCCTTTACGGAGACGAAGGCAGATTTGTACAAGTCTGAAGGTAGCTGTATATATCGACATCTGCTGCTCAAAGACCTGGCGTTTGATCCTATCACGCAGATTATTCTAGAGAACGAGCCTTACGACTGGTGTTCGGATGATGAGAAGAGCCAGGTGTTGAATCAGGGCAACCCTCTCACTCCACATTACGCACACACCCTTTCCCTGGCTGGCATTGGACAAGATGACGACCCCGCGTTGTTACAAGCGGATATCATGACATTTGAAACTGAAGTTAATGCTTTTCTTCAGCACCATTACGGGTAGTACAGCGTGCAAAGGACCTTTGAAGAGCTGGGAGTCTTTGGACCCCCCCTAACCAGGTAGCGTCCGTTATCTTTCAACATATGAACAACAGGGGAGCGCCAGGCGTCGAATATATGAGAATACGGCATCTAGAGATTCTCCTGGAATTGGAAGTCGGGCAAGCATGATCAACTGTTTCACTCGAGGCCGCTTATTCAGGATACGAACTTGTCCCAGCATACAGAAGAGTTGTACGACAGTTGAGCTGTAGCCAGGTCAGAATGTGCAATCATTCAATGAGAGTGGCTATCCAGCACCCTAGAGTTTTACATTTTCACCATCTAGACCTAAACTTTCTTCCCTGTTGCCTTTCCTTACGCCGCACCACCGCGTCCTCCAACACCCCATCTCGCCTGCGCCTCAACAACACCAGCCTTGATAGCCGGCAGCTCCCTACCCCGGCTAGTCGGCCAAGGCACGAACTTGATTTCAGCGAGGTACCTCAAGAAGCGGCCAACAGTTTCCCTGCTAATGCCCTCTCCGGCACTCTCATCGACACCAGTCCACCGGTCTGCATCGGCCTTGAGGACAGCGACAGCATTGCGATCATCCAGCTCTGGTGCACGCGTGGTTGCGGGGAGGTTATTCGTCGCCATGTGGAAGAGAGGCATCAGAGCGCTCTGCTCCTCGTCCTTCTGGATAGGGCCTGCCGAGACAAAGGTCTCGAGCTGGGCCTTCCAGTGGTCGTAGTCCACCTCGGGAACGTCGTAGCCGTAGTAGCTCAGGATGGAGAGGTACTCGTTCATGCGCAGGCGAGGATGGGCGGTGACGTGGACGACGTGCACACCGACGTCGCCGCTGCTGTTTGCGGTTTCGGCCGGGACGGGGTTCAAGCTGGCTGCGACGACGACGGTTGAGACGTGGCCTACAGGCACAGCGTTGACTGTGTTGATGATGTGCGGACGGCTGGATAGCTGGATGCAGCCCTTGAGCATGCGGATGAGGAAGTCGTCGGTGTTGCAGACACCGGTGGAGGCGTCTCCGAGGATATAGCCAGGGCGGACGACGGATCCAAGGAGGCCGCGTCTGCCGGCCTCGCGGACAAGCTGTTCAGATACCTGTAGTCCGTTAGATCGGGTGTCACTCAAACGCATAAAAGGTCTTGAGATGACTACTTACCCACTTGGTCTGGCCGTATCCAGTGCCGAGACCGGTACGACTGCCCATCAAGTCGTCTGCTTCCATGACAGCGCCTCGTCCAGTGCTGGTCTGCTCTTGTGACAGCTTGATGTAGTAATCAGTGTCCAGGACACTTGTTGAGCTGACAAATGAGAACAGCTTGGGCTTGCCTTGGTTGCAAAGCCGCAGAGCATCGATTGTTGACAGAACATTGCTGCGCTCGAGATGCTTGTATTGCTTCACCCAGTGGACGAGGGCACCGTTGTGAATTACCACATCGACGGTGTCGCAGAGTGTCTTCCATGTCTCATCGTCAAGTCCAAGGCGCGGCTGTGCGAGGTCACCGATGACTGCACTGAGCCTAGGGGCCCAAGCATCCTGCCATACGCTGTATCCGCGGAGTGAGTTCTGGAGCCGCTCAAGGGCGGCTGCGACGCCCTTTGTTCCACGGACATGGGCAATGACGTGTACGTTCTCGCGCTCGAGCAAGTCCTTGACAATGAAAGAGCCCAGGAAGCCGGTGGCGCCGGTAACAAAAACGGTCGTCTTGCCTGATGGTGAAAGCGCTGTAGGATCCGCGGTCTGATACTTGGCATCAAGGCTACCAATCAGCTTGTCCAGTGCCTGGGCATATGCCGCCTCGCCTTCCTCGGCCGCGCCCGAATCGGACTTGCCCTCACGCTGGCGGCCAATCTGGGTGCTGAGAGCCCGGAGGGAAGAGTTGGAGTACAGTGAGCTGATGGTCACGTTGGCGCCCATGTTCTTGCGGATGTTGAGAAGAAGCTGCTGGGCCAGCAGACTGTGGCCACCACTTTCGAAGAAGTCAGACTCGGGCCTCAGGGTCTTGGCGTTCAGGCCATTGACCAGTGTTGCCCACTGCTCTGCCAGCTCCTTCTCGGTGCTGCTGAGAGACTCCCATATCTTCAGATCCTCCTCTGAAGCCTCCTCTGATATCAGGGCCGCATCTGGGAAGGGCAGGTTTGGGCTGTCGATCTTGCCGTTGGGGTTCAGAGGCATCTTCTTCAGGAAGATGAAGTAAGTCGGGACGGCGTGAACTGGCAATCGAGACTTGAGGTGATCTCGAATCTCCGCTTGCATTGGCCGGAAGCGCTTGGAGTACACGGTGACCGGTCCAATCTCGGTACCCTGCTCCTCCGTGTCTTCCAGGCCGCGTTCTGCCAGCCACTTGAGCCACTCTTGTTCTTCAGGCACGATATAGCTGACCAATGTTGGTTCTTCGTTTCGATCTCTTCGAAGCAGCGTCTTGCACTCGCGGACCAGATTGTGTCCTCTCAGGTTGCTATCGATCTCATTGAGCTCAATGCGGAAGCCGCGGACCTTGACTTGATCATCAGCTCTGCCCGTGATTGCGCAGTTACCGGAGTCATCCAGGAAATAGCCCAAGTCGCCGGTTCTATAGATTCTGTCTCGGGGGCCCTTGTAATACTTTCTCCAGGGCTCCTTGGCGAGGTCGGCGACCTGGTTATCAGCCTCAACCCACTTCTGGTTGTCGACGAACCAGTTATCAATGAACTTTTCCTTGGTCTTCTCCGGGTCATTCAGATATCCGTGAAGTCACAAGTTAGCAGGGCCCTGTCATACAGAATAAAGGGAAACTTATCTCGGCCAAGCCTGCTGATCTCAGGTAAATCTCACCGACCTCGCCGACGCCGCAAAGCTTGGTTGGATCCTCCCGGTTGACTACGAGAAGCTGGACGTTCTCGATACCCCTTCCGGCAGGAACAATATCGCCAAACTGATCCAATGCGTTCGGATCCTCGGCGTGGTTCTTGATGTGGTAATATGATACACTGCGGCTCGTCTCGGTGGTACCATACGCAGCGCAGATGTCCGCGTTAGGAGCCAGCTTGCGGAGCGCAGCGCAATCCTTCTTGGTCAGAATGTCACCAACGTAGAGAACCCACTTCAATGAGGGAAACTCTGCCTTGGCACCTCCCACCAGGATTTGACCCATCGCGGGGGTCAAATGGACCGCATTGGGCTTGTGATCGCGGAACCATTCAGCCAACTTTTCGTGGGCAATGTTCTCGCGAGCAGGGATGATCAGCTCCCCGCCCATGAAGATTGGGGTGAAGATGTCTCGCTGGATAGGATCATGGCTTATACCACTATCATTCGGTTAGCAGGGGTATGACGGGTATCATCTTCAACATGTAGGGTTCAAGGTACCTGAGACAAGCAAACTTGGTCTCCGAGGTCCAGTTGAAGGTTCGGGCCATCCATGGATAGTACTTGGCTAAGCTGTAATGTCTGCCCAACACGCCCCTGCAAGCAGTCAGCTAATGTGCGAACTCGACGAATTGCTGCATCTCGTACTTGGGTGTGGATGTGGTGCCACTGGTAAAGCTCAGGATACTTGTTGAGTCCGGTCCCACGAGAACATCTGGAGGCGCCGATGCCTTGCTTTCGGTGTTGGTGAAGACTTCCTTGCCGTCAACCTCACCGCCGGTAAGGTGGCCATCATCACTCATCCGTAGCTCGGGCACCCGGATCTTGAGAGAAAGCTCCTCGTCAATGTACTTCTGGACACGCGGCGCAAAAGTGCCATTCTCGTCCCTAGCTCTGCCGATTGTGATCAGGGCCTTTGGCTGTGAGACTTCGAGGTAGATCTGCTGTCTTGCCGGGGGGTACGCGGGGTCCAGGACGGTAATGGTAGCACCGGCAGCAAGGGTTCCCATGAAGGCGATGATGAGTTCGACGGAACGGTAGGCGAAGATCATGACGACATCGCCATTCTCGATGCCAGCCTCCCGGAGCTGGTTGGCCAAGATGTTGGACGCCTCATAAATCTGCTTGTAGCTGAATCTCCTCTCGGGAGTCGTGGAGGAGGCCGTCTCTGTGACGCACGGCGCATCGGGATGCTTCAGGGCATTTTTGTGGAAGATCTCGTGGATGGCGCCGATATAGCTGCTCCAGTGAAGGTCGACGGTGGGATCCGGAAGCCCCATTGCCGCAGCAGAATGGTGAGATCTAGACTGCGTGAGAAGTTGCCTTGTAGGAAATGTGTCCTGGATAGCAGTCCAAGCTGGTATCCTGAAAGGTGTCGTGTCTACCACGTGAATGGTGTTGAGAAAGGTCAGTCGTATGAATCATATCCTACGAGCTCGGGTATGAAAAGAATTCTGCCGTACTCCGATCTTCGGGCGGGGGAGGGGCACTGTTTCCTATTGCGGTAGGCGGTCAGTAGCTGCCCTCTATGACACACCTGTTGGCTCCACCTGCACTTCTGAAGGTCTTGAAATGGAACAGGATAAGGTACCTAAGGTACATGTACTGCCAGATACCTAGGTAAGGTAAACAAGCTTGTGTTACAAGAGGGACTAATAGTTGCGTTCATGAATAGGGGGATATGATCTATCAGAGGCAGTCAGCATGAAAGTAGTTGAAATCGATACCCCCCCCTACCAGTTATGGCGTATACGCCCGTGAAATGAGAGTCTTCTCTGGTACGTCATGTACCTGCGAGATGAGGCAGCGGCTACCTAGTAATTGGAGGGAGCAATAAGGAAAACCGGTACTAGGGGGGTCTTGAAGTCGACCACTTCCCGTGGTGAGCACAGCTAACACGGGGGGGTCGTTGATTAGGAAAATGTGCCGTTGATTCGGAAAAAATTTAGTACCTGTCTTTCAGTGCAAGGCGCACGCAAGTGCATGTACTCTCTTTTTAATGCATAAGCTGTTTAGTCCGATAGTAACCCCGCGCTAAAATCGCTACCTCAGCTGCCATATAACTTAGTATGCAAGGCCAGGTATCGAAATCTTTTCCGAATCAAAGGCGCATTTTCCTAATCAACGACCCCCCCGTGTTAGCTGTGCTCACCACGGGAAGTGGTCGACTTCAAGACCCCCCTAGTACAGTATACCCATGGAACAAATGGTCGAACAGCAACTCGATCAAGAAATGCTTCTATATCGACGAGGCCTTTCGCAGACTTGGGACAAGTTAAGCTCGTCTACTCCTGGCCGATGAAGGATTACACTTGCGGTAGAGTGCTTGAGCATCCGCTTGTTTGCTTGCATTCTTGTTGGATGGTGATCACTGGGTAGGTAGGTACCTATTAAGCTGGAAGCTTAAGGTAAGGTACGAATGGTGAAAGTGTACACACTTGAGAGGCCGGCTAACGGGGCAATTCACATGTAGGTACCTAGGTAACAGGTAAGGTACCTATTATGTGAACGCAAATCAGAAGAGACACTGTTATCCAATTACCCAGTCTCACAATATTACACCAGTCTTGACCTACTCGTAAGCTTCCTTTTATTACAGAGTATATAAAGGCCCTGCTCCTATGTTCATCACTGTTTTTTTTTTTTTTTTCACTCTCACTAACAGCTTGCATTCCCAGTCCATCACGTATATTTCAAGAGGTCCCCGGACGAGCACATGATCGGTCAACTGCATCTGCGGCCTTAGAAGGCCTGCATGATTCGACCAACCACCCAACTACCAGGTAGGTACCAATCAGGCACCCATGACAACTGAGGCTGAATCCGTCGCAGAACATGAATGCTGGAACATCTTGATTCTTCCCAACCATCGCCCTGTGTCTCTTGGAGTCGTCTTTATTGCCGCGAAATGTGTCTGATTGACTTGTCTGACACCATACAATCCGCACAAGCGCCTCAGAACCTAATGCGAGCATTTTGGTGCCCTGGATCGAACTTGTCCAATGCTCTTGCCATGCAGAGCAACAGTTGATTCGACGTCGCTCTTCGTCACTGAGAGAGCGAGGCCCTCGTGAAGCGCTCGCCACTGCCCGCCATCGCCAAGATGTCCTTCTCTTCGTCTAGTCCTTCATCGGCTGACACTGAAGCTGCTTATCGTCGGCCATCACATCGAAAGGACTTCGAGATTGCGATCATCTGTGCTTTACCGCTCGAGTATGATGCTGCCACGCTTCTGGTTGACGAGTTCTGGGACGAGGATGGTAGGCAGTACGGACGAACCTCTGGGGACGCCAACACGTACCGCAACGGGCGGATTGGCATGCACAACGTCGTCCTCATGCTTCTACCAAACATGGGCAAAGCTGCAGTTGCTGGCTCGGCAGCTAGCCTGAGGACCAGCTATTCGAGCCTGAAAGTCGCCTTTCTCGTTGGGGTCTGCGGCGGAGTTCCATTCATCGGGTCACAAGAAGCGCTGCTTGGAGACGTGGTAATCGGCGAGGCCATCGTTCAGTATGGCTTTGGCAGACAATACCCCGGCGACTTTGTTCCTAAAGGCACCGTTGATGCCACCCAAAATATGCCAAACAAGGACATCCGCACCCTGCTTGCCTACTACAAATCCGAGATGGGGATGGAGGACCTACGGAAGAGCACCGCCAAACACTTGAGAGTTCTACAAGGGATGGCAGAGGTGAGGCGTTACAGGCGACGCTACCGATACCCGGGGTTCACTGAAGATGAACTTTTCGTGGCAGTCTATCGTCATAGGCATCAGAATCAACCATGTTGTGACGGACCTGAAACGTTCTGCGACCAAGCTGCACGATCATCATGTGCAGAAGCGGGATGCGATGAGGAACAACTCGTCTCTCGACAGCGACTCGAAGCCAAGCGATGCCTCGAGGTGGAGGAGGCGCAGTGTCCAGAAATCTACATTGGGCGCATCGCGTCAGCAGATACAGTCATGAAGTCCGGAGTTCACCGGGACCAGATCGCCAAACAACACAACATCATCGCTTTTGAGATGGAAGGCGCTGGCCTCTGGGACGAGGCACCCTGTATTGTCGTCAAGGGCATTTGTGACTATGCCGATAGTCACAAAAATAAGATCTGGCAGCCCTTTGCAGCGGCAACGGCGGCAGCCGTGGTCAAAGCCATGTTGGAACGGTATGCTTCAACTGACGATGTTGAGCTCCCTACTCCTATCACTAGTAAGATGAAGTCTTTTCCCAATTACCGCATGATATTAACACTGGAGTAATACAGAGCCTAGTGGTCAGGGCCGTCTCCTTCAAGTAAATGTT
The DNA here is from genome assembly GCF_000167675.1 of Trichoderma reesei QM6a. NCBI lineage: Eukaryota > Fungi > Ascomycota > Sordariomycetes > Hypocreales > Hypocreaceae > Trichoderma > Trichoderma reesei. Next base: position 718,876 of record NW_006711157.1, on the reverse strand, counting down.
GAACCGGCACGCACCAGCAGGAACTCATCCCCATTCACCTCCGATGTTCTCATCATGGAGCCTAACGGGACAGAAGCGTTGCGTGATGCACTTTTTGAGTTCCAGACCGTCCTTACCCCTGAACAACGTTGCGACTTGAGAAACGCCAAGAATGTACCAGATGCAGATGCCGTACTTGTATTCACAGCTGAGCTCGACTTACTCAACAGGGACAGAAAGGGACTTGGCGTTGCCGGTAGACTTTATTCTCTCCTCCAGTCCGTCAGAGACTTTTCCGCCGTCATTGAAACACTGGGCCCGGCACACAATGATCTTGCTTCCTTTATATGGGGAAGTGTAAGGTTGACAATGCTTGCAAGTCACTCGCACTGTCCATATTCTTTTCATTAATGATATTAATTATACAGCGTTAGATCGTCATCGGAAGAAAGTCATACTATGAAAGGGTATCGAAGAGCTTCATGGAACTTGGCCGTCTTTTCCCACGCCGTACAGAGTACCAGGTTCACTGTTCGTCATCAACTCAACTTCAGAAAGCTCTTTGCAAGTTCTATGCGTCTTTTCTTCGCTATTGCAAGCGTGTTGTACAGACTTCTCAACGCCAATGTATGTCATGACGAGCATGTATCGATGATAGTTGCCAGTTAACTAACAATTCCGTTCTAATCGTTATATAGGTAGGTATGAGAAGCTCCCCAACCCAAGCAACCATTCTAACAGGACAAAGGGCCAAGGCACGTCACGAATTATCTATGGAGTCCATTACAGAAAGATTTTGAGCAGCATGCACGCGATATGGAAAAATACAGCACAGGCGTCAACAAAGAGATTGCTCTCGCTGAAGCAAAGGCACATCATCAGGATCGGCAGCTACAGACAATAGCGCAGAAGAAATCTTCCAAGAGCCAGAAGCTAAAAAGAATGTTCGCACAAGACAATGACAGGTCGGCCTTGATGGCTAGGTTACAGTCGGAAGTCGACATGAGGAGAGCTATGGAGCGAAGGCAGCAGCTGCTCGACTTCTTATCGACCCATGACTACGTGACCCCTCTCAAACAAAGCCGTCGAAAGCGATATAATGGCACATTGGATTGGCTGTTCAAAACACGTGAGTTTGATCGATGGATCAATGACTCTGAATCCCCATTGCTCTGGTGCTCCGGAAAGAGTAAGTCGCCTTCACGCTGCAACCGAGGAAACATCTTTTCTGACTGTGCCTACAGTTGGCTCTGGCAAGACAATTCTCACGTTAGTTGTCCGATGCAAGCTTGTGTTGATCTATGGGTGGATTCTAACAGCATGCTCTAGGGCGAGTTTGATTGATAAACTCTTGACGGACAAGCGGAGACCAGACATGCTCGTCTCTTTCTTCTTCATACAATTTGATGACCAGCAATCTTTGAACGCTGAAACGATCCTCAAGTCGATTATTCAACAAGCACTCCATGCGTCGAGGCCCTCCAGAGAGATCGAATCCTTATTGGAACGGATGAGACTCAGCCTATCTTCTGGACTGCAAGACCTTCTCGAACTACTACGAAGAACAGTGGCATCCTTCAAGGCATTCTATATCGCCATAGACGGGATAGATGAGTGCAGCAAGCAAGATCGAGGTGACCTTCTCGGAGCCCTCTCGTCACTCCTGGCAACTAAACCAAACACCAAGCTTTTCCTCGCGGGACGTGACAGTGTGTCGCGAGAGATACGAAATGCATTTACTATCGTAGGCAATCATATTTCCATGGCATGCCCATCAGTGCAAGCTGATATTGCAACATACGTTGAGGGTATAGTGCAGGATAAACTGCAGAGCGAAGAGCTCATAGTCGAAGATTTGAGTCTGATTGAAGATATCAAAATTGCTCTGACCGAAGGGGCTGATGGCATGTGAGTGACCATCAAGTGTTGAGATGCCTGCCATATATTGACTTACTCAGGTTTCTCTGGGTGTCCTTTCAGATTGACGAACTCGCCCTGCAACGGTGTGATGACGATATCCGGCGAGCCATTCATAATCTACCCAAAAACTTGGAAGAGACGTTCGACCGGGTACTCGACCGAATCATTTCTGGCAGAAACGCCAATATTGCAAAACAGATTTTTCGATGGGTTGCCGCTGCAAAGGAGCCTCTGACTCTGGACCAGCTGAGCGAGGTGATCTTCATCGAGATCGGACAGCCGTATTTGAAGCCAGAGCGACGACCCAATGGCATAAAACACATCAGCTCGTGGTGTGAAAACCTTGTTGAAGTCGATGAAGAGTTACACACTGTGCAATTCGTCCACCAGAGCGTTCAGCAGTTCTTAATCGGAAAGTCTCAGGAGGCGCGGCATAGCCAGTTTCTCATCAACATCGAAGACGCCGATCACTATGTTGGCGAGATATGCGTAACCTATCTCAACTTGAACGACTTTGAAAAGACTCTTGCCCGACGACAGCAGCCCTTACCACCTATGCCTCCCATAGCAATGGCAGGCACAGCTTTGCGGCCCCAATGGAAGGCGGCGGCCTCGTTTTCCTCTCTTTGGAAGTTCAATCTGGATACTCGGGGAGGCTCAGAAGCTGCGACTGCCGTAGAGGCTACGGCACGAGGAGACAACGCGGGTGATCCGCGCGAAAGCATAGAAGCGGGACATCCTTTCCTGGCATATGCCGCCATCCACTGGATGTCTCATACGACACGATTTGGAAGAGACAAGTCCAAAACATGGAGCTTGTGGGAACAAATGATACGAGATGGGCACGACCTCGCGAAGAGACCCTGGGACGAAGGAGAATCCGATGAGAGCAACACGGCTTTATTGATATGGAGCTGCAAATATGGCCACTACGCTCTCGTACAGCTTTTGGTTCAGGCCTCTATGTTAACAACTGACGACAGAAATCAAGTGCTTCTTGAGGCAACAAGTCATGGTGATATTACACTACTCGACATCATTCTGGAGACTCAAAGCTTGGGTCTCAAGATCGATCATGCTTGTCAAATAGCAGTACAAGGCAATCAGCTTGAGGTTCTCAAAAGGCTTATCACTGCCGGAGCTGATGTTCAGGCTGCGTTACTGGCTGCTGCTCATAGTGGCAAGAAAGACCTAATCGATCATCTTCTGACAGTTAGCGACGGCCAGGTCGCGATACAAGCCGCCGTCGAAAATAACGATCGGGAAGCTATCAGGCACCTCATACGCTCTGGTGTGGATGCTCAGATTGTTTCACAGTCCGCCATAATAGCTGGCAACCAAGAAGCCATCCACTGCCTAAGAGGCGCTGGGGTCGATGGTCAAGTTCTTTTGCAAGCCGCCATGAAAACCGGCAACATCGCCTCGATTCAAAGTCTCTTAGCCGCTGGTGCTGACAGCTACTTCCTCTTGGAAGCCGCTGTGAGGGATGGCGATCAAGATCTCTTCAAGTACCTGTTAAACGCTCGTGTAGATGGCGAAACTGCGTTACGAGTCGCCGCTCATCGTGGCCACCCTCACGTGGTTGAAAAGCTCTTGGCTGCGGGCGCATACGGTTCAAGTGATTGGAAGGCCGCAGCCAAGAGCGGCGATCTAGATGCCATCAAGGGTCTGTTAGCCGCGGGTGTGAACGGGGCCGATGAACTGTGCCTGTTCATACTTCATGGCACCACTGATGAGATTCGGAATCTCCTGGCTGCCGGAGTGGATGTGAATGCACACGGCAGTCAGTTTTCTCACCATTCTCCGTTACAACTTGCAGTTTTAGAGGATCGAATGGATGTCTTTGACGCACTCCTGGAGGCCGGAGCAAATGTCAATGCCGTCTCGCCGAACCAGACTGGCGGGACTGTCTTGCATACTGCGGTTGAAAGAGGACAGTTCGAGATGGCTGGGAAGATAATAGCCGCTGGAGCCGACGTCAACTTGAGGGTAGCTGGACATTGCGGCCAAACTGTGTTGCAGATCGCTGCCGAGCATGGCCACATGGACATCGTCAAACTTCTCCTAAGCTCAGGGGCAGATGTCAACGCAGAACCAGCCAACGACATCGGTCGAACCGCGCTGCAGGCTGCTGCTGGAAAAGGCCACCTGGACGTGGCAAAGTTGCTCTTGGATGCTGGAGCCGACGTCAATGCAGCACCAGCTCAGCAACATGGCGAAACTGCATTGCAGGCTGCTTTAACTGGTGGCCATCCTGAGACTGCCGAGACGCTTTTGCACGCCGGGGCCGACGTGAATACAGAGCTCAGGGGTTCTCAAGAAACTGCATTGCAAATCGCCTCTGCAAAGGGCTATTTGAACATTGTTCGGATGCTTCTGGATGCTGGGGCAGACACTCACGCAAAGCCAACCGAGCATCACCGCAGTCAGAGTGCATTACAAGCTGCAGCTGCCAGGGGGTATTCAGGTATTGTCGAGATGCTACTAGCCGCTGGAGCAGATGTAAATTCTATGTGGCCAACCATCAATCAAGGTCGAACTGCTTTGCACAACGCTGCTGAGGGGGGCTACCTAGACATCGTCGAAAGGCTATTAGATGCTGGAGCCGACGTCAATGAAGTGCCAGCTACCCATTGGAGCCACACAGCTTTGCAGGCTGCCGCGAGACACGGACATCAAGATGTTGTTGAAAGGCTGTTGGCCGCTGGAGCGAACGTGAACGCAAGGGGACCTACCTTCAACAGGGGCAATACTGCCTTACAGGACGCTGTTCTGAATGGCCACCTCCAAGTTGTCGAGAGCCTGGTGAAAGCTGGAGCCGACGTCAACGGCTTCTTATACTGGATAGATTCGCCAACCCCGTTACAGGCTGCTGCCATTAACGGCGATCTCGTTATACTGGACAAGTTACTAGCCGCTGGAGCCGACGTCAACACAAAGCACAGCTGCGGTTACGGCATGACTGCTCTAGAGGCTGCTGCTGCAAGAGAACACATGGGCGTCGTCAGCAGGCTCCTGGCGGCTGGAGCAGAGATACACCCCGAATGGGCTGCCGGCCACAATGGCCAGTCAGCGGTGCAGCGTGCTGCCGACCAGGGCTACGTAGCAGTTGTGGAGCGGCTCTTAGCTGCTGGAGCACAGGTGAACCCGGACTGGGCTGTCGGTCACAGAGGTCAGGCTGCTGTACAGCGGGTTGCCAAGGAGGGCTACCCTGGGATTGTCGAGAGGCTGTTGGATGCTGGAGCAGTGATTGATGGATTGTGGGCTGCTGGCGAGGAGGGCCAGGCTGCTTTGAAAGATGCAAAGGAGAAGGGGTTTTTGAAGGTTGTGGAGAGGATCTTGGCGGCTGAGGCCAAGTCTACATAATCTGGACTTGTCGAGCATAATCGTTCTGCGTCTTCTAAATTGCTCAATCTTTTGTCAGTTTCTTATGCTCTGTGTCCTTACATGTTGTTATGATATATACCTAAGGGGCATAGTAATCGCCGTACGCCTCTACTGAACGCCTCTTTTTGTTTTGATTCCTGCTCCGAACTAAAACCACGCTGTATTACCTGCTTATTCAACGCTCTATCTCATTACATATTGCCATTCATTCTCAAAATTAAGAAATTCCATGCCGTCTTCGGGAAAATTAAACCGTAACACGCTCGTATATATGCAGAATGACCATGTCTACTCCGTCATAGGGGTATTTACCTGCTCCCCGACATACGGCTTCCTCCCCCATACGACAAAAACAGGCATATAAGCGTGAATCTGCGGATTAGACAGCTCCTCCCTTATTTTCACCAATTGGAGCTTCCAAGAGGGGAAAAAAACAAGTCAGCAAACCGTACGACAACCAATCCGAGACAGGGGGTAAATTATCCCCAGGAGTCCTACGCCTCCCTCCCTCTACCCCCCATGCATCTACCACATGTGAAAATAAATATTCGGGACTCACCTCAATCTCCGCCGGACTCCGTCCAAAGACCCGATTCATAAGCTGAATCGAAAAGCCATTCAGCCCTTGCGAAAAGTTCTCCCCCCACAGCCTCCCAATCTCCTTGAGGCGCTCGTCTCGCGGCCACTCGTTGGTCGGGATCTTGAAGATGCGATCCTGCACGTCGACGAAGCCGACGCGCTCAAAGACCTCCTTGAGTATCGACCCCAGCACGGCAGGGCGCTCCATGATCTCGGCGGCGTCGCGCATCTCGTTGAGCCACGTGCACATCGGGCCGGCTGGGTCCAGCGTGCCGTCGTCGCAACTGAAGACACCCTCGACCTCCTGCGACTCGAACCAGCCGCCGGGTTCCAGGGCTTCAAAGGCCTGCTTGGCCACTTCTGTCTCAAAGTTGCTCCAGCAGCCGGCCGTCAGGCGGGTGTGTATGTAGCCGAACTTGTCCGTGAAGTTCCATTCATCCGACCTGCTTCAGAAAAGGAGAGGGAGGGTTAGCCGCAGGGTAAACACCAAGTCCTCCGCCTCTCTAGTTCTTGGACGGAAGGGGGGGTTCGACTTACGAGTCATCGACGTAGAACTTCACGTTTGGAGGCACCATGGCGGGCTGGATAGGGGAAAGGTCCGTGCCGATGACCTCGGACGTCGGAAACATGTCCCCCATCTCAATGGCCCAGTCGCCGACGCCGGTGGCCACGTCGAGGATGAACCGCGGAGGATTCGATTGCGAGAGGGGGGCAAAGTAGAGTCTGTCTCCAAAGAGCCTTTTAATGATAGGCCCCTGGAAGGCCAGACGCTCCTGCTCGGGGATATCGTTGGGAAAGGCGTATGCTGCGGTGACAGAACAGGAAGATATAGCTGTCAGCATTGAGGCCTGGTCAAGGTGGATATCGAGATTTGCCTACATCCTGCTCGGTAGGCGTGATACGTGCGGCCAAACTCTCGGGGAAAGTCCAGCACGCTCTCGGACAAGGATATCGTGTCGTCTCTATAGGGGCAGAAAGTTGGATGGGTTAGAGAGCTTCGACAATGCTGGCGCGTTGTTGTTCATGCCGGAATCTGCTCACTTTCGTTCAAAAGCTGACTGCACGATGACAAGCAAGAGTAAGTAAGTAGGACGTTAAAAGCTGATGTAGTAGGTATGCACAGAAAGCAGGGAAAAGCTTTGGAAATGGAGCTCGGCCGTAGCCAATGGCCAGCAGCCACGGATCTGGGGACGCGGGAGAGGCACATACATCGGGCTCGATAAAATCGGAGCAGTCAAAGGTGAACTGGAAGTTCTTGAGATCCATAAGCGTACTATTGCGCTTCGAGTTCTCACCCGGCGGGTTACCGGAAGACCCCATTTGGTGCTGCTGGCGAGCCGGTTTCTGCAAGGTGGGTTTGCTGGTGACGGGTGCTTGGATCGACAGAGGCGGACGACGGGGGCGGGGTTGGCAAAGCAGGCGAGATGTGATCGTCACTTAGACAATGATACGGCAGTGCTCGTGATGCTCACGATGGTGTTGAGGATAACGCTGTTGGTGTTGTTGGTTGGTGGTGGGTTTCAAACCGTTGCGACAATGCAACTGAAACGAAACCACCACAAGGGGCACTCCGTTTTAAACAGCTGAAAAGCACATAAAGGCCGCTAGACAGGGGGGGAGGAGGCCCTCTCCCTTCTGATGATTTCAGCTGCCAGCTAGTGGAGTCAGCACGGGCAAAGCAAGCTTCTGCAAGTCCGAAGAAGCTGGAAGAGCGAGCATGAAGGGAATCGGAAGGCAGGATGGAAAGGGAGAAGAAATGAAATGAAATGAGTCTGGGAGGCTGTCGTTCTCCAGCCCGAGAGGCAGGAAAGGCAGCTGTTTCTCTCTCTCTCTCTCTGCCTCTCTGCACGAGAACTTTGATACGTCCTGTCCCCCCCTCTCTCCGCTTTGGGATGTCAGACACACACTTTCTAATTAATTTCACACCGCCAGACAAGTCTTGATGACGGGCTTTATTTTTTTCTTGGTAACCAATGAGAGGCACCCGACTGTCTTACTTCCCCTTCCTTGGTCCCTTCAGATGGTGTTCGACCAGAAAACCGGGAGACTGGGAACAGATTAGCTAATGATGCCAGGGGGTTGGAGGAGCAAAACGGGCTGGTTGTGTGTGCCGTCTCTGTTAGCAAACAATACCACTCACTGACTTGGACCCCCAGCAGCCAAAGGAAATTTGGTCCAACCGGCAGCCTGCCTCGTCACGCAGCGCAATCAAGAACAAATCACAATTACAAATTTGTAGCTGCATATCCAATACTGTCCCCTGTCTTTTGCAAAGTCTTGGGACTCTGCTGTGTTTGTGCGCCGAAATTACGCTCTACTCTTGCACCTTGGGGCTGCGCGGTCTAGCAAAGCATGCCAGGTCAGGGGATCGGACTCTTGGCCTTGCAACAAGCGCATTCCTTCAGAGTCCCGCCAAACAAAAGAGAGAGACAGGAAGACAGATGGCCCTACTCCTCGACTGGCAACAGTTTGGCATAGACCTTGACGCCGCCGCGCCTGGTCACGCCCATGGTCATGTCCCGGACAATGCGGATGTCGTCCAGCACCGTGTCGTGCAGCTCCACGTTGAAGCGACGGGCGAAGTGTGCGAGCGTGAGGAACAGCTCCAGGTATGCGAGGCTAGTGCTGTCAGTCAGCTGCATGCACTATTCTGAGCAGTAATAAGGGCGGAGCCGTGCTGCCATATGGAGCGCATGGGAATGGACTCGTAAAGGGAAACGTAACAAGATAAGAACGCGTGACATACTTGATACCAATGCAGCTTCTGCTTCCCCGATTGAACGTGACAAGGTACTTCTTCAGGTTCTCTCCTCTTTCCGCGGCTTCGATCCACCTCTCGGGGCGGAACGTGTCCGGGTCGGGGAAGATGGAGGCATTGTTATGGATGAAATATGTGGAACTGCTGACAGGGGTCTGGGTTTCGCGCGGGAAGAAAATGTGGGTTAGACGGGAGAATCCAGAGAAGAAGAGGGGGAGAGAGGGAGCGCGCAATGGATCAGACTGTTCATCAACTCACTCCTGGCGGGATCACGTATTCTTTATACCGCAGAGCTTCGTTCGGTGCTACTCGCGGGAGTCGAGCGGTGATACCATAGCCCAGCCGCAATGACTCGTTGATAAAGGCATTCTGGCGGTAAGTGAATCAGCGTACTGGGTCCCATATATGCATGTTGGTTCAGTTGTCCCGAGGGTGAAGAACTGCAACTCACCAGATAAGGCAGTTGTTCCAGCTCAACCCATGTTGGCCGGACATCCAGCGTCGGCATGGCCTGCTTCAGCTCCGCCTGCAATTTCTCCCGCACTCTGCTGTCGCTGGCCAGATAAAACGCGGCAATGGTTGAGACCCGACCAGTCGTCTCCGTGCCAGCGGCAAGGAGGCCAAACGTCTCGTCCCGGAGTCGATAGTAGTCCCGTTCCTTTTCGGGGATGCTTGGGTCGGCCAAGGTGGCCACCATCGTCTTTCGCTTGTCCGCATGGGACTCCATCTGTCCGTACTCCAAGAAGGACTCGAGGAACTCGAAGAGCTTGGCCTTGCCAGGCATGACCCAGGCCATGGTGCGCGGCGAAAGCGCGCTCATCGCGTAGACGAGCCACGGGACGAAGCGCGAGATGTGGGTGAATTCAATGGCGTTCTCAGCAGCATTGCGTATGTCACCGCGAAAGTTCTCGTCCTCGACAAAGTCCCAGTCCTTACCGCAGCAGTACGCCGTGATGATGTCGGATGTCAGCGCTGAAAAGGCGTTGTCAAGCGATACGATTGTCCCGTTGAGCCGGTCCGCCTCGAGGCGCCTCATGAGCTTCTGCACCCGCTCGTTGACCGAATCCGACAGCTCGGCGACGGAACGTCTGGAGAAAAAGTCCTTCAAGATGCCTCGTCGAAACCGGTGCTGCTCGTGGCTCACAGCCGCCACCATGCAGCCGGGCAAGGCATAAGTAGGGACATACTTGGGATCCTTATCCCGCTTGCGAGAGCTGGAAGCGTAGATCTCGTCGTAAAAGTCTGGATCGCTGATATGAACCTCTCGGGGATTGATCCGCACAATGGGGCCTGATTTCGTCCATGTTTCGTTAGGACGCGTGTCTGAGGAACGTCGCCAAAAGGTGCCTCACCGTATTTTTTATGCATCCTTTCGATCTCGAAGAGGAACATGCCGGGGCGAATGATATTGTAGTAGAACTCGTATAGGTGTGAGCATGCTGTCAGCTTTGGTCCGGGGATATGAGACAACGGATGGAAATAAAGGCGATATATGGTCCTGACACCAAGATACAAGACCAGGCCAGCTGAGGCGAGCCAGAGACGAGGCACTTCGTTCTCCATGATGAGAACCATTGTGATGAGGGCGATGAGACTGCCGCCGGTGGTGAAAGAGGCGGCTATAGCATCTGGCGGCCAACAGGATCCAGTACTACTCGTCGAGGCATCCGAGACGGCAAATGAAGCTGGCACCTGAGGCAAATAAATACACGTCAAGTTTGATACAGGTGGCTAAAGGTCAATAATATGCGCCTAATGAAGTAGCTCCGGACCAGAAGCCAACCAGATCCTCCGCAATGACTGCATTGCTGCAGTAGAAAGTGATAAATGCACACACTGCACTAGGGGACGGTGACAACGGCTTTGAAGGAAGCCGGAATCAGGTTGACACATGCCCCGAGGCCAATCAAGCTCTTCCGCGTGGAAGAGATATCCAGTTGACAGGCCTTGGACCCCCACAGCCGTCGACCAACCGCATATATCACGTAAAACGAGGACATTGTTGACAAGCGAGCCAAGGGAACCATGAGATGATGCCATTACCCGGCCAATGGAAGGAGGAAGAGTGATCAAGGTGCACCCGTAACCCCGGGTCGGTGAGCTGATTATCATGGGCCTCTGTTCCATCCAGCGGGGGCCCGTTCCCGCTCCGCCCAGGGCAAGCAGGGATGAAGAAAAAGGATATATAGGCGGCCAATTTTGCTTTTCTTCCTAACGAGAAGGTATGTAAATCAAGGCATCACGGCGTAGGCAAGAAAGGGGCAAGTCATCGCAGGACCCCTTTTACCCAGAGGCCATCGGTTCCAAGTCAATATCGCAAAGCAGGAGAGGGAGAGGGGAAAATGCCGAAGCTGGAGGATAACAGCCACGCCTCATGGCCGGTAGAAAGCCAGTCATGGGATAGCTTTGACATTCACACGTCGGACATCAGCTTGTGCCGGGCGTGCAAGGTGAGCATCTGCTGGAATGGCGCGCAGAAGTGCGTCGGTTGCGTCTCTGGCCTCCCGAGACCTCTTCCAAGCAAGTTCCTGCGACAGCTGCGAGACGAGCTCGCCAGCCGCGATGCCACCGTCATGCTGCGGTGGCTCGACGGCACCGGACGAGTTGTGCACCACGGAGCGGTGGAGCGTGAGCCGGCGTGCGTCGACAAATCGCAGAGGGCGGACATGTGCGACATGCTCTCACTGTACGTCCTGAAGAACGGCTGGGCCGCCTGGGCTCTGGATCTCGCCGCGAGGGAGCTGCGTGGGAAGCCGGTGGAGAAGAGCCATGTAAGCGGCGGGTATAAGCGCAGCCGGCCGATCGAGGACGACGCTGGTCCAATTGCGCACTGGTGCTCATGCGGCAATCGGAAGCTAGAGTCGTCCGGACAGGCACAATCCCTGTCCATCGAGGTCGCCATCGGGGCGCTGAAGGAACAGGCCAAGGCGCTCAAGGCGCCGGGCAAGCAACAACACCAGAAGCCAACCACCCTGACGCGCCAGGCCGGCGTGACGAAGAAACAGGCCAAGACGCAGAAGAAGCTGCCCCCAGTTTCGACGCGACAGCTCAGATCATCGACAAAGCAGCAGCTTGAAGCCTCCAAGAATGCGCCACCCGCAGCCTCCGAGGCGGCTCCCAAGTCCGAAGAGGTCGTCCGCGCACGCGTGCCCACCAGAGAGCAAATCGACCTGGCTTATGAGCGTGGCATGTGGGCGGGCGCGACGCCTGAGATCTTCGCCGACGCACTGTGGTTGGCCGGGCCTGGCCGCCGGCAGATTGAGAAGGAGAGCGGCAAAGCCAGCCAGGAGATGCCCAGGGGCGCCCGCGGCTCCGTCGAGACGGTGCTGCTGCACTACTTCTTCATGAACAACCACATCAACACGCTGACCGACGGCCTGGAGGTGACGGTGCTGGGCGCCTATCTGGCCGCTCTGGACCATGGAAAGGTTCGAGACAGCGACTTCACAGCGTATGCCGGCGACATTGCGCGCCATGCAAGCCTGGCCCGCTGGACGGTTGCCACCATGGAGTTGGCGGTGCAGTGGCCGACCATCCTCGACTGGCACGCGGGATGTCTGTCGACGCTGGGGCTTGTCCGGGGCCTGACGCTGCGCGCGTGGGTTTACGCCTGCCATTGGGACGTCCTGATGCACTATGAGCTCGGCAGCAGCGCCGATTGGGAGGAGCAGGTGCCCTCGTGGCTGTATATTGCCTCTGCGCTTGGGCACGATGCCGGCGATCTGTGCAGCGACACGCGATTGGGCTGTGCCGACAACGCCTACTTTGCCGTGGGGGCCACGGCCGGATATGAGGGTGTGGCCGCCTGCATGGACATTGTGTGCGACGCCCTCGAGGCGGTGGTGCTGCGGGACACGCGCGGCGCCATCGACATTGGCTGCGTGGCCGGCAGTGCCTGTGCGACGTTTGAGCGCACCGGCGGCGATCTGTGTGCCTGTTCCAGCTCCAGTTCCAGCTCCAGCTCCGCCTCCAACTCCAACTCCAGCTCCAGCTCCAACTCCAAGCCCGGCGCGGCATCGTCGCGCTCATGCGAAGCCAACTCTGTGCTGGCGTCCATCTGTGGCGATCGCCGCATCAGCGCCGAGGACGCGGCCAGCCTCGTCGGCATCCGGGACGGCATCAGGGCGCGCAGCCGCGAGCTGCCTCGTTTCCGCGGGTCCAGGGACATGGCACATCTCAGCCACACGGACCGCGAGGCTGTCTATGGACAGTGTCTCGCCGCCATCGCGACGGGCGGCAGCGGAGCCAAGCAGGCTCACGCGCGGCTGCAGGTTGCGTATGCGAGCGCTGCGCAGTCGCTGTGCGGCCAGCTGCGACGGTCGGCAGCCGAGCTGCGCCAGCGAGTTGGCGGGGATGCGCTGAACCTGAGCAGCGACTGCATGTGCGGAGGCGAGTGTTCCCTGTGGTGAAGGGGCAGGATTTCCTGGAATCGAGTGCGCTGAGGGATGAATGGTCGAAGTTGAGGATGGTGGTGGTTCTCTCAGCTCGCGGCTAATCGACAGCTCCCGCCTGCCTCGTTTCGTCTTGTCTCAGGTGTGCCGGTATCGGATCAATGTTGTTTCGCCTTGGTTGCGCGCATTGTGTGTGTTCACGATATAACGAGCTTCTTTCATAGTTTATGACTATATTTTCATATCCTAGACTGACAGTGTTGCCATCATAAGCAGTGCAGCCTTGATACGATTGTCGAGATAATCTGTGGCGTCGTGTAGCCGTCTGGATGAGATGCCCACTGATGGATTCGACGGCATCCATGAGATGCCTCTGTTGACGGCTGCAACCTGCTATATGGTAACATTTGATACTAAGGAATTCAAGCATCAAAAGAGATAATGCTCTGATAAAGGTACATGGAATATCTATTTTGCTTGAGGAACCACAGCTCGCCTGTATGCCTTGGCCCTTCGGTTCTGAAAGCTCCAATCCCAATGTTACTCAAACACTACCCTTGTCTTAACCTCTAGAGTGCCATGATGCCGCCGGATCTATCATAAAGAATAAACTACATGTAGGTATGGATCGACTCTACATCATCGTGACTCGATCTTCCAAGTAGCCAAGGTCGACAGAGGTCGGCTCAACGGCGGAGCTGGCAACATTCTGGTCAATGAAGTTTGCCAGCCACTTGGGGTTCTCGTCCGCTGTAAAACTGTTAAGATCACACTATCTACAAAGATGGGCGGATGCTTACCTAGCCAGTGCCCTGCCTTTGGCACAGTTACCGTCCTGACCGAGGTTGCTGTAGGTCCCCAAAGACCTTGACTGACTTCCTCAGGCACCAGGCTGGCTTCTCCCCAAAGGACCGTCAGGGGGAGTCGGATGGGGTCGTCTCTCAGCGGCTTGAAGTATTCAACTTCGCGCCAGATGTTGCCATTGAGGAACTCCGTCATGGAACGCAGATATCCCGGCTTTGCCAACGCTGCTGCATAGCGCTCGACATGCTCCAGCGATATAATAGCGCTTGCTGAATACGAACTATGCCAGAAGTACCAGTTGAGAAACTCCTTTTCACGACCGCGGATGAGAAACTCGGCGGCCTCGGGGATGGTGAACAGGGCGAGATGCCAATGCCCATATAGATTCCTCGACGGCTCTGGATTCTGGATGATCTCGTGTCCAAAGGCCGGGAGAGCATACTCGCCAACACTCAGAGAGGTAACGCGACTGGCGTACTTCCAGGCGAGTACGGATCCGACTGATGCGCCTTTGTCGTAGCCAAATACAGCCACCTTCTCGATCTGCAGGAAATCGAGCAATGAGATGATGGCTTCAGCTGCTGCTGCGGAAGTGTATCTTCCGGACTCGCTGAGCGTCGACTGGCCCATTCCGGGCAAATCTGGGCAGATGACTGTGTACTTTGAAGAAAGTAGCGGACCTACTTTGTGCCACATCAACTGCGATGAGTTAGACCAGCTCCATCATGAGGGTTCATCTTTCTGAAAAGCGGACAAGTGTAGGGTCAGCGTACGGAATGCTGCGGACATCCGTGCAGCAATAGAACAGCTGGGCCGGTGCCATTGTAGCGGGCAAACAGGCTGGTAGCTGTTGTCTTGATTCGGATGGATTGCCACTCATCGAAGGGTAGACTATTGTTTTGAAGAGACATTGAAAAAATAAGGTATATATATGTTTACAAGTAATTGCTAGGTGCCGAAGCAGTGACTTGTGCAACAGTTGTCTTAACTATGGTCATTCAACGCCATCGTGTCTTATATAGATAATCCCTCCTCGTCATTTCATACATTCCATGATGAGTACATATCTTGAGAGTAGTACATGTGATGGCTTGAGTGATGCCGGGACCATTTACAAATCACGATGCCAGCCTCGGATCCGAGTTTAGACTGCATCAATGGCCTTTGTGTCTCGATAGTCTTACGGCTAAATTAAACCATCAACCCTCTTATATCGTATTAACCATCCATGACTTGGCTTACCAAATTTATCCATTGATTGCGCCATTCTAGTTAGTAACCACGTCTCCCCGGTGCTCGTAAGTCGTAGGCGCGTCAACTCACAACCACCATCATGGTTCGAGGCACCGGATCCGAGTCCACACGTAGACGCCAGTTCTCAAGCTGCGATCTCTGCCGCAAATCGCGCATCGCATGCGATGCTGCTCAGCTGCAGGACCAGCAACTCGCAGTTTCCGAAGGCCGCGCTTCCAGAAGACAAGCTTCAGGGATTCCTGACGCCATTCCGGCGCGAGTTCAGTGCACCAACTGTTCGAAGCGGGCTGTGCCCTGCACATACGAGGTAAGCTTGAGGTCTCGGCTGCGCAGCACAGGGGGTTGACCGTTATTGATAATCGACATTAGTGGATTCAGAGTCGTGCAAGCAAGAATGCAACTGCCGCTGTCAGGCAGAGCGATAGGCCAAAGATCCGTCGCTCTGATCGTCGCTCGGTTCCGAATCGCTCTCGGACGGCTGCTGCTACGGGGACTGTGACGAGTGATCCAGAACCAGCTGGAGATGAAGGACATCTTGAAGACAGTCTTATTCAAGCTATCGGGGCGGAAAATGCAAGAAGCTCGCAGTATGTTCACGGCATCAATTAATTAGCCTCTTTATCAGTATTCATTCCTGACATTGCTAGTCTGACACCGAACGCCGAACTATCACGACAAACAGAGGCCGTGGCCCTGCACGACCAGCTTTGGAAGGTCTTCACTCTCATCTTTGAGCCCGTCCTCACACTTTGGACTGGGCCTGATTGCAGTCCATATGTGGTTCCTGATCATGTGAGGTGACATCATGCATGTTACTGGCATGTTCAAATTGAATGCAAACACAGATGCTAATGGGCAGATAGATGTCTAGCTTGACGATGCTTCAGCTGGTTGTCTCGCTGGACTGGGCAACTTGTGAAGGCGACACCAGTCATGCCTCAGCTCGCCATGTCTGCCCAAGATGCGATCGTGATGTTCGCCTAGCACTCATCGCTTCCGTTCACGCATTTTCCCTACGCTGGCTGCCGCTGGTGACGGACAGCGCAATCGATAGCAAGCAACTCAGGCTGCTTGGTGATCGGCTTTGGCACAATGCCAAGTCCAGAGTGCTCTCCATCTTCGATAAGTTGAGCTACCAGACAGTTCTGGCTCTGTATCTCTTTGGGCTTACTCCAATTTGCGAGGCGGTCTCGATGGATGTAGAGAACGCTCACAGCGCTGGCGAGGTCAGCGTCGACATGGCCCTCCGTCACGTCCACAGACTGAGAGTGAAGAGACGAGATCTCAGATTCTCCGGGACGAATCTCTCGGTCGGTCGAAGAGACGGACGAGGTTCCGGCACCCACGTCGCCGTCAACGAAGACTTCATCCATGCCGAGAACATGATGTACTGGGCCGGCGTCGTGTTTGACACTTCTTCGGCCATGACCAGAGGGTGTCCGTCCATCCTCTGCAGCGGAGTGTTTGGCTTTGAAGAGGAGCCTATATTCCGCCTCATGAAGGCTCGGGTTCAGCTATTCCACGAGAGCACAGAGCCGTGGCGACAGCATGGATTTGTTCCAACCAGTCAATCTACGCTTTACATCGTTCATCGAGCGTCGACCTGGAAAGGATACACCTGGAAAATAATCGGTGCGCTGCGAGAAGCGATCAACCATGGCTACGACGAGTCTGTCATTACGAGACTAAGAGTGCTTATCAGCCAGGCCCTGGAGCGCTTCGACAGAACCTTTAAGCCACTCCTGACCGCCTGCGAGCATCATGTCTTGTTTCTCAGCAAGGATGCTCAACTATGTTATTGTAAGCTGACGGTCACCATGCTATTCTCTTGTCCAAGCACTTAAAAGCTAACGGTTTCAAGACCTTTTGCAGTTGCACTACCACATGGGACTACTCCTTCTGTGTAGTATCGCCGTCTCAATCGAAAGGCTAAATCTCGTCCCTAACTTTGACACTCTTCGGCGTGAATCTGTTCATGCAATCTTCAGCACGCTCAGCTTCGGACTGAGGTGCCAGGTAGCTCTCAACCAGGACGGGACACAGCGTAACCGCAGGCTGTCCTCGTTGATCAGCTTGGATCCGTATCCGCACCATATCCTCGCGTCGCTACAGCTGTCTGCTGACGTTTTACTGGTCTACCTGGAGAGAGACGAAATTGCGCAAGACTCATTTGATAGTTCTTGTCATATTGTCTTTGAAGCGCTTGATGAGCTGCCCCAGAGCTTACAGTCAGTACAGAGGGTGAAGAAGCTCCTGCATGAGAAATTGGACATACATGGTGAGCACCTCGGTATGATTCCGAACGTGCGGCACGAACACCAGGTACACCATATGGATGCCATGTCTGAGACAAATGGATCGGGTTCATCGTCGTCTATCAACATGCCAGATGTCGACGAGGCAGGCCACAGCTGTCTCTCCAAGACACTGTTCGCTAGGCCTGCAGTGTGGCTCAGGTCGGAAGATGTTTCTTAGAACGTCTAGAAAACATGTTGATGACACTGGCCTTAGATGACACTTCGAGCAGAGGGAGCTCCTATCGTCATCCTTTCGGCAGGATACACACCATGTAGGTTAATGCAGGTCACGACTCAGGCACATCGGGGATTTCCCGAAGACTTGAGTTCATATCTGCAACCCTCCGAAGCAGCTTGAAGTTTCGTATGCGTAGTCCTACGAAATCTGCATCTATTCCTTACCTAGGATTCAGGGACTCTGGTCCCTGGAGAATCCTATCTCTAGCGCAAGGGAGCTGAACGAGCCTATTGGTATTTACTCGATACCATCACGTCACCGGCGCCCATCGCCAGCAAAATGGCTTCGGCTCGGTGGAAGCTACCCCGCTGTATTTGCCGCTTGACCCGTCTGAAGGATCACGACTCGCTGTGAAGAGGGCATCAGCAATGGGGACACGATCCTTCGTTTACCCAGAAGCAAGAGACCCCGTTGAAGCCATAAGATCCTCAGCTTATTCTCCATCGTCTCAATTTCAGAGGACACAGTTGACACATATTCGGCTCTCCTTCCGAGACCACAGATCGAGTCAGCCATGTCTGGCCAGGATAGTCACAGCCGGTATGATAGCCATACTCTCTAGAACAAGTTCTACCGTTCAGAGGCAGACTCTAATGCGCAATTAGGTATCTACAACCGGGAAACTCAGCAGGCGGAGCCTACGGGAACCACTATGAAAACGACGGAAACGCTTCGTCGTCTCAATTGAGCTCTCACTCTCGTTCTCACTCTCAAAGCAGCACCGGCGGTCGAAGACGCAAGGGCATTGTCGGCCGCATCGTGGGGGGAGTTGCCGCTGGTATTGGTCTCGCGTCTGAGAGTTACCACAACCATCAGGAGAAGAAGAAAGCACAGGCCGCGGCTGCTGTTGATGAATCCCAAGCGGTGAATGCGCCGGAAGCATATCGGGATGAAGGGCGGCACATCTCACAAGCACGAGAAGGCGACGGAGCTTCAGACAGCGACGACAACGATGAGCCCGTGCGCGTCGACCAAGAGACGTCCCGAGACCTGGATGAAGCAGCGTGGCAGCTCGATGCCGCGCAATCAGAGCTTGAGCCACCGCCGGACTACGCTACTGTCACGGGGCAGAGCCTTGACGTTCAGGCAATGGCCGAAGGTTTTATACAAAGTCATGCTTTGCTGTCAAGCCAGCAGGTTCAGCGGCAAGGATTGCCGATGCCTGTGATCCTTCCGCAACGCCGCCCGGGAGAGCGTGCCCGCGGCTTCATCCACGCCTACGCGCCGCTGCTTCAAGACGTAGGCATTGACGAGGCGACGTTCAACGACTTCATCACACAGCTGAACATGGCAACGGCCCCATCGCCGTGGATCAACGCCATCAACCTCGCGGCCGTCGCTGTGCAGAATGTCCCCGAGCCTATCACCATTGCCGTTTCCATCGCGGCACAGGTGGGCACTCAAGTCAGTCTCCAGGCTCACAGCCGTTCAAAGACAAACACCTTTTTGAACAAGATGAACGCCGAATTCTTTCGTCCATTAGGCCTCATTGCCGTCATCCTGACTTGGAAGCCGAGCCGAGCCGGTGAGGTTGTCACACAAGCCACTTTTGACGAGGCACTGGAGCAAGCAACGCAACATGCTTCAGGTCCAGGCACCGGAGCAGCAAGCAGTTTCAACAATAAGATGCAAGCCTCGCATGGAACAACGAGCTTTGAGTGGCCGGAGTCGGCACCGCTGGTGTTTCCGACTCTGGACAAGCTCGCTAACACGCCTGGAGGGAGGCAGGCGGTTGAAGATGCTGGGAAGAAGCCAAACGGTTTGAAGCGTGGGATGAACTTTGCGATGGAATATATGGATAAGCGGTCTCAAGCTCAGTGGGCCAATGAGCACCCGGAGAGTCGTCTGGCTCAGCTGAATGAGAAGCCAGGGTTTCATTCACGCTACGCTGATCCCAACCATCCGGCGAGCAGTGGAAGCCTTCTTGCTTTGCTGACAGGAGGCGCCGTCACTGGCAAATTGAGTCAAAGAAGCCAGGCGAAACGTGATGAGAGGGCTGCTAGACGTGAGCATCGGTCAGAACGCCGGGAGGCGAAGAGAGAGCAGCGCGGACCTACCCTCTTGGGCACGGTTGGGCCAAGGGCTCTGATACGCGGTATCAAGAAGTTTATGCATGAGGTTTGTTTAATCACTCTTTTGCGAAAGCCAATATGTGAGAAATATAGCTGACCGTTGTCGAAGGACGTCCTATATCTGATGATTGCCAATCTGCCGTCAACTGAGGATATGGCAGCAGCGCAACGGCTTCTCCAGGCGCACCCTGTGCAAGGCTAATGCAAACGATTTCTTTCTCTCTGCATCGGTTGGATGCACACGTTGTCATGATCCAGCCAGACTGTCGCGATCAAAGCCCTCTGTTGGCATGGCCTCGCTGGCTATTACGTGTGCGATACGTTGTTGACTCGACCTCGATTCCAAATCACGGCGTCATGCATCATGTTGTGAACGAGTGAGAAATCAGATGAAGCCTAACAGACAAAATTGTCTGGTGCTTGAAGGTGTGATGCACTAGCAACATGACACGGCAGAGCTCATGTCTCAGCGTCATACATCGTCTGCAGGCGAAGGCAAAATGATGACGATAACCAGTCTGGCACCCAAGCAACCGTGCAACTACAGCTCGGCACGTATATATAATAGCAGTTGTTGAGAATGGGAAAAAGCAGGGCAATACTATTAAAACTTTCACATCCTACTATTATTCACAGTCACATCTTATCGTTAAATCGCATCGACACACTTGTTTGCTTGGGCGATATTGCACGATGCTTCAACGATCCCTAAGACTTCTTGCCTTTGGCAATCATTTCGCAGTATGGGTGTCTTCACTCATAGTTACAGGCATACTGTCCTATTTCCTTGTCAAGTATAATCTCAGCAACAACGCTCATATCATCTACCAAGAAGTCATCGTAAGCTCTTCCATTCTGTACCTAAACTGAAGATACGTTCTCACATCTCTTAGGCTACCATTACGCTGGGCGTCTGGACCTTTGGCATGGTCTTGCCGCTCGTCAATGCCTATGGTGGCCAGCTTTGGCTTGCGAATCATATTCTATCCTATCTTTGGCTCACTTCCTTCATCTTCTCGGCACAAGACTGGGCTGGCGGTCGATGCACGACGCATGCTCCCACTTTTGGTAAATGCGGGCTGAAGAAGACCGTTGTAGCATTCAACTTTCTTGCCTTGTAGGTCAATTACACGCCCTTTAGTGACAACTGAGACTAATATACGGGGATACCTAGCTTTTTCTTACTGGCAAACATCTTTGTTGAAGGATTGTTGTTCCGGGCCCATCGAGACACGCGTGTGCATACCCCAGGTGTTCACAAGTCACGTCCCAGCACTGCATCTGAAGGAAACACATCTGCTGCCGTGTAGACAGGTGGGCGTAAACTGCAAATGCGTACCTCATCAGCTACTTTGGCGGGATAACATTGGCGACAGCCAGGAAAGGGGAAGTACATCTTGAGAGGGGTGATAAGCATTTTGATCATGGAATTTGCCAGGACATAGACAATGGCTTTGATATCTCTCATTAAAATAAAGTGGCTTGTCAAACATATGTTGACAGGTAATTGATTGAGTATAAATTTGTACTCTCGAATATGGTAGCGAACGATGTTAAGATTATAAATACACATCCTGTATGCTTCTGCTGGTTATCTTGTTCAAGGTTCACCAATTGAAGATCTCATGTCATGGAAAATGTTTCAGTATGGTCAATTGTACGATGTTTCATGACATAAATTGCAGAGTTATGCATCTAATAATTATACATCTGATAATTCAATCAATTACATTGTTTTTATCATTGAGATTCTCAAGTTTTATTCAATCAATCCCTCTCAAGTTTTATTCAGTCAATCCCATCTGCTCATCGCTGGGCTCTTGATACGACCCCATCGGTTTGGAACCACGAGTTCTCTCGCCAATGATGTTGGACTTGTCAATGGCTTCTCTGTCATCTTGTGCTAGTTGATGTTAGTAGTGGCTCAAACCGAAAGGATGCATTCCTGTAATGAACAGACTTACCCAGTTGCTCATCGCTGTCCGCAGCTGATGCCTGGATTGGGTCTTCGACTGGAGCATCGTCGCCCTGAACAGGGATTGCCTCGTTCTGAGTACCTGTCGTGTACGAATCGTCTTGGACCTGTCCCTCGGGAACGTCTGCACCAAGAGTGTCGTTGGTGTCCTGGTCATCAATCTGGTTCGCAGCGAATTTCGACATGTTGCAGGTGTTGAAGTCTTGACTTTTAATTGATATGTCTTATGACAAAAATGAATACTCGTTTACAATATAAGCATATTCAAGAGGCTGGATGTTACTGTTGTTATATATGTGATGTCGAAAGTAAGGAAGCTGAACAGTCATGACATCACTTCGTAATGATTCAACAGTGAGCGCCCCGTTCCATCCACTGACGTGAAAGATTCTGCATGTCTCGTTTCATGGCCGTTGTGGCTTTCGATTGTGGTAGGATGTATGATGAGTTCTATTTCCTAGAAATCATTGCGACAGATCGAGGCATTCATCGCAAAGTCAGATTGATGTATACCGTAATTAACATCATGTCTGCATGACGTTGATTGTATCGCCGTTAGTCCGATGCGTCAGCGGTCGGGTCGATACCTAAGGATTCATTCCATCGACTTGGTCGATCCAAGGTCCGAATAGTGATGGCTCGTTATCGGAAAGCTTCGCCGCCATCGGCAACCAATGTCGGTGTTAGTAGTAGGTAGGAGTGTACAGCGTGGAGCATGGCTTTGCATATTGCGTAAAGCGGACCACCACATTCTCGATCTTTGCGGTAGAATTCACGTCCGATTGATTGTCTAGGGCAGGATATGTGTTCAACTCGTCTCTACGAATATCTTGCTTAGATCAACCTCTTTATCGAGCGTTACTAAGTTATTGCGATTTTAATACTTCTCTTCGGATAAGCATTAGTAAAACCATCTTTCAGCCCCGAACCCAGCAATGGCATTAAATATGTAGTCATGATCATGTATCACAATTACTTGAGACTGTAGTTCATTCAAGTCCTAGATGTTGCTACGACGGATCGATAAAATACATCATCTTACTGCAGCTCCCGAAGCTTCTGCTTAGCGTTTTCCTTTGCTTCCTCCGACACGCTCTCATTTGTAAGGGTAGCCTTCAAACCACGAGCGCTACGGCAGAAGTTAGTATCTCACCAGTGAGAATTGTCGTTACATAGAGCCTTACACATTGCTGGGGTCCTTTTGCTTAGTCTCGGTTCCCTTGGACCTCGCAGTCTCTGTCGCCTCATCTTCTTGAAGCTGGTTATCAAGAACAGAGCGCGAATGCTGTTTCGCTTCGTCGGACACCTCTGTGAAGTCTGTCAGTATCATGAGACAATCAGGCAAGCGTACGTACTCGGGTTGGCCAGGGTAGCCTTGTGTCCACGAGCCACGTTCTCTGGGTCTTGGAGATAGTCATCCTCAGGAGGGACTTCCTGGGGGATATCGCTATACTCGTCTTGGTTTGCCATTGTGAAATATCTCCTACAGGTCTCAATGCTTGACTGCATGATGAAGCAAGAAATTGCAACTGGTTGGAAGGCAACTATATATGAATACCGAACACTCTGTCCAAGACCGCAAGCCAGACTCCTTCGCGTGCGTCTCTCCAAGCCATCTTGTTACTCTGAGATGGTCGCTCTAGGTGATGTCAAGATACACGCCACGTCTCATCGGCTTTTTGTCAAGGAATCATCGAAGTGAAAGCCTCGTGGGAGAAAACTCTCACATGCAATCAGCGCTGTGGCTCCGAATCGAGCCTCAGAGCATCCCGAAAATCCAACGGTGCCGCCAGACATGCATCGAAGTCAAGGTGACGAAAGCATTATCTCGGCTACAATCTTGTTGGTTCATCCATCGTCTGTACGTGTAACTACAAACGCCTATATGATCATAGAAGTCTGTGGTCCGCCTTGGCGCAAAGAAGTCTCAATCAGAGTCGGAAGAGGTGTAAATGGATGGAGTCGTACGGTAGTCGCGTCATGAAGCGTCAGCAAGAGAAGACACATCCTTTACCAAATCCTACTAAGTGGTTAAGCTCGAAAATTATGTGTTTTTGAGATGAATTGTTGAGAATTTATTACTTTTCCTCGCTCACCTCGCTCAAGATGGTCAACTCTCTCTGCCTCAAACCATCAATGCACAGTAGCAGAAATTGACTGATCAATTATCATGGCCAGATATTAAGGTCGAAATTGACTTGTATTCGATTGGACACTGAACAATTACTATGGGATACTCATTTACGCAGGCTTCTGACCACCCATCATGTTTTGAGCAGTACCGCCAATAGAACCCTCCGCTGTGAACTGCTTGCCAATCATACCCTCCTTGTCAAAAGGACCACCCATCATCTGCGCTGTTCCGCCCATCATGCCCTTCTCTGCGTAAAGTTAGCCATCTTCTAATTATCACTGAAAGGGCGGACATCATGCGTTGCGTGTCATACCTGTGAATTGATGGCCAATAGCGCCCTCCTTGTCGAACATCTTCGGCTTGGTGTCGTTGCCACCCTGGTTGGGCGTCGTGTCCGAGGCGAGGCTCGACTTTGGTGCGGATGTGGAAGACATGATGGTTTGTATTTGTGTTTTGCTTCTTGCAATTGATGATAATCAATAAGTAGTAAAGGGTTTGTTAGAATTTGGTAAGTGTGCGACCTTATATGTGTTGTTGCAGGTGATCTGTAAACGAAAAGCTTCCAACGCTTCCGAAGAATAGCATCACGATTCATAGCTATCCTCCTGTGACGTAGACGGTTGTCTTTGATGGCGCTGGTTCATGATCCTGGCATGACGCAACCGACAAGTCGACTAGCACAGCTTCGTCTCTTGCGGTTATACTGTCTCTTTCACATGGAATGCTCGTTGATACTGTTGGTGGCGTTCGATGACAGCTGCATCTCTATCGATACCGAATGAAGTAATTAGACGCGGGAACATGCTCGGCCGTTTATTATGACAGACGCCTCTCGATAGCCGCCATGATGGATATGGCCTGCGTATCGGAGGTCTCGCATGTTGAAGCGTAAAGTCGGTGATGAAATACACTGGAGGATTCTTCCAACACAGCCTCGGAAAAAGTCAATGTCGTAAGCGCACATTATATTCACGAGCACAGGTCATTGACGGAGGACTGAACGAATTAGTCTCAACCTCATATCTAGTAGTAAGAGAGCAACTTGAACTACCTAGGTACTCGACCCAAGAGCTTCATTGCGGAATCTGGACCACAAAGCGACCGATTATATCGCCGCGCTTGACCCTCTCAAACAGCTCCCCCGTTCTGTCAAACTCAGAGATTTCGACCTGCGGGACCACTTCCTTCTTCGCTGCCGAGATGAGCAACTGTTTCAGCTGGTTTTTAGTTCCCACATGACAGCCTTTGATGACCAGTCCTAATCAATTCCCTCAGCATTCAGTCACAGCTGACATTTGCTTCTCTGTGTAGTCCAGTTCTGACTTACCTCTGTACTCAAGCTCTGTGGGGGAGATTGGAAGGCGATAATCCATCTGAGTAATACCAGCACAGACCATAGTTCCAGTAAACTTGAGATAATTCAGTGCCTGATCAAAGGCCTCTGTTGCCGCTGGCACAACGATAGCAGCGTCGGCGCCTTTCCCATTGGTCAGCTCCATGACCTTTTGGATCACATCCTCTGTCTTGAAGTCAATGAAGGCATTTGCTCCCAGGCTGAGGCTGAAGCTTTTCTTTGCTGATCCTGTGTCTATGGCGATGATTCTCAAAGCCTTCTCATTCTTCAGCTTAGAAGCAAGCTGTAAACCCAAATGTCCCAGGCCTCCTCCTGAACCAGAGATGACCAGAGTATCGCCGTCCGCGAGGGCATCATTACACAGTGACAGAGCCCCAGCCATGGTGACGCCGCCACAGAGAAATGGCGCAGCATGAGCCGATGACAAGTCATCTGGGATTGGCATCAAGTAATCCGCGTTGGCGACGACGTATTGCTGCATGGTTCCTGGCTTGTCGGTACCGGTGTTGGCTTGGTTCACGCACCAATTATCGCGACCAGCAGTGCAGTTGTAGCATTGGCCGCATACGCTGTAGATCCATCCAAGCCCGACCCTCTGACCCAGCAGAGTACTATCTGCAACCTCAGGACCAAGCTGTATGACTTTACCTACGCCTTCGTGGCAGGGGACTTCATTGTAATGAGGATTATTGCCCGTGTAAACGTAAATGTCAGAATAGCTAGAGTTCATCCGGAGGGTTGGTTGAAGTCAGCCATCGGCTAGAGCATAACGGCGCCGTCCCGGGCCGTGACCCAAGGGTCAGATAATGGCAAGCAAGTGTAACTTACCATATACCGGAACATTCCATCTTCAGCAAGACTTCATTTCTGCCCGGCTGAGGAACAGGATAATCATGGCGAATTTCAATTCGTGCATTCGGTCCAGGATCTTTGATGAGAGCTGCAGTTTGTACGCTGGGTATTGAAGCAGCCATTGTTGACTTCTTTCGGTATCAGTCAGTAGCTGCAGCTCCGGAGGCACATGCCGCCCCTGGAGCACGCAGCAGACATGACTATTTATGCGTTCAATGTCAATTCTATATAGGAAAGGTTGAAATCAGGACTGTTCCGTGATCTCTAAGTAGCCGGTAGTGGTTTGACGGTCAAGCAGCAAAGGATCACAAGTGGTCCGGATGCGAAGGTCAAGATTCTGTAATCAGTAATCAAGTGCTACATAGTGTAAGCGATCGGATCCGGGCGATGAGCGGTTGAAGGGCTGTGAGCGCTTCGGATCCGAGTACCAACCTCTCCACGTAGTAAGACGCTACCGAACGACATGACATGGCACCTGCACCATCAACGATTCATCGAGTCCGACTATAAACAGCATCAAGCGGCAATTGAACACGGGAATGGGCCACAATTAGTCAGGCCCGTAACAGACGTCTGATGGGAATACTATTCGAGATGAGTGCCAGTACACGGCATAGCAATCAGCTGCGGAAATACAGCCATCAATTAGTCAAGCCATTGTAGGCGCAGAACCGAGATTGGGCGGTGATGGCACCACTGCGGTGGAGTTTACAACTTTCGACAAGATTCTTTGCCTGTGAGAACACACTCTTGCTTGATAATCTGCAAAACGATTCGGGCGTTGGCAATCTGACGAATATCTGCAATCAACCTGCCTTGTCCCCTTGTTCCATATGGATTAGCAATCAGATAGTCATTCGTCGAGTAGAGTCGCGTCGATAGAGCCTGAAAGAGCCTCTTGCATGGAGTTTCCAGCTAGTGATGCCGTATGAGCGTACAATGACAGTGATAGCCAAAGGGAAAGCACTTTCATCTTCCTGAAAGATATAAAGAGTGGTATATCCCATACTATCTGGCCATTAGAGTCCAACACCCTATCCTCCAACATCCACCCTCCGATACTCGCATCTAAATCACTGGAAACATCTTCAATCTTTCTCAAAGCGGCGAGTCTACAAACACGCCAAAAATGGCCTTGAGAGTTGCCGTGGCCGGAGCTACTGGGGACTTGGGCGTCCCCATCGTGAAAGCTCTCTTGGCTGCAGGCTACCATGTGACGGCTCTCACACGAGAGGGCAGCAATAACACCTCGAAACTTCCCAAGAGCCCCAACCTCTCCATAGCCCAAGTCGATTACTCCTCGGTCCAGTCCCTCGAGAAGGCTCTTCAAGGCCATGCTGTCGTCATCTCAACTCTAACATCTACATTCGTCGGTGACCAAAATCCTCTCATTGACGCCGCCATTGCTGCCGGCGTGGCAAGATTCATCCCTTCGGAGTTCGGCAGCGACGTCCTCAACGAGAAACGCAACCAACTGCCGGTCTTTGAAGGCAAAGTCAACACTCTTGAGTATCTCAAGGCCGCGGCCACTAAGAATCCCGCCTTTACTTACACGGCCGTGTGCACTGGCGCTTTCTTGGATTGGGGTCTGCATGGCTTCATTGTCAACGTTCCTGAGCGCACAGCCATCATTTACAACGGCGGCGACGTCCCTTTCTCGGCGACCAACCTCGGTACCATTGGCAAAGCTGTCGTTGGAATTATCGAACACCTCCCTGAGACGGCCAATCGCCCAGTGTACATTCACGATGCCGTCGTCACCCAGAATCAACTCATTCGGTACGCCAAAGAAAAGGACGGTCGAGAATGGGAGATTACGCACAAGTCTACTGAGGAAATGCGTCTTTCTGCGCTGGATCAAGTGGCAAAGGGAAATACCGATTGGTCGGTTCTGCAGGCTTTTGTCTTCAGCTCCTTTCTTGGAGAGGGATACGGCGTTGACTTTTCGGATTGCTTGGATAACGAGCTTTTGGGAGTCAAGGGGTTGACGGAGGAGGAAGTTAGGAAACTGGTTGAGAGTCTTCTATAGCGTGCCCTAGACGACTACTTGTCTGCTAGACTAATGCTCATTATCCTCCCCAATGTCGATGAAGATTAACCGACAAATCCTTGAGCCTTTTCCTAATTTGCTGGCCGAGTGAATCTCGAGAAAAAGTCTATTACAAGAGTAGTCGCCGAGATGTGAGTTGGCAAGTCTCCAGCAGCGATTTGTGAAAAGTTGATGTCCGGTGAAGCCCAATCATGTTCTACATCCCAGTTTGTCAGTCACATAAATCTTGCACAAGAAATTGTAATAAAAAATGGTGGCTCATACTCTGGTCGTCAGTCTTGTAGTGTTGTATAACGCCCTCCTGGCCGCCGCATGTCCAGCTCAGATGATGAACATCGTTGTCGAACAGGTCTTCCTGCTGGTAGGGCTCATCACACTGGTTGCGTTGCGCCCATCGACTGAGCCTAGAATTTCTCATACATCAACAACGATCCTCCACAGAAGCGTATAATTCATGTGGGTAAACAATCTTACCAGTTGGGAATAGAGGGCTCAATGCCACCCTCGCCCTCGCCCCCGTCGTATGGCACATCAGTGTCCGCGCCACCGTGAAACTCGAGAATCGGCACAGGCACACGAGCAGGCTCGCATGCCTCGTAATTTGAGTCATTGTCGGTATAGAAAGACCCGGATGCAGGCGCAAAAGCCGCAAACTCGCCGCCGACCGTCGCATTGCAGGCAATGGTGTCGACAAATCCTCCGCCAATTGACATGCCGGTCGCGTAGATCCGGGCGCTGTCGATGCAATAGTTCTGCCTTAAGTCGACCAGCATGTCCCAGACAAACTGCAGGTCCTGCTCGACTGTGGCCTCGGAATAGTTTGCTCCAGCCCAGGCTCCGCCCAGTCCGTTTGGATACACCATGATCTTGTCGCCAGTAAACTGTTCACTGTCAAACCCAGTGTCTACCTCGAAGAAGAAGCCAATGCTGTCGGATCCGTGGAAGCCAAGAATGGTCGGATATTGTTGATTCTCGGAGTAGTTCGACGGGACGTGGATTGAATAACTGCGTTCCATGCCGCTTGACTGGATGGATCGGTTCTGTGTGATGCCGTTGAACCAGTGAGTCTTTCCACAGCCGGATGTATCACCGCCAGTGTACGGTGCGGCGGCCGATACACAGGCCATGGATAGAGCGAGAAAGCCGAGCCTCATGGCCTTCATCATTTTGGCTGTCATGATACAATACTGCTGAGCTTGATGGCAACGTTGAGGCTGACGCTCGACGTCCTACGAGGGCGTCCATGGCTTTTATTCAGTTCCTGAGTTAATTTCCGGCCAATGCAACGCCAAGGGACATTCACGTGTCAATAAGTGAGTTTTGGAGAGTATAGAGTGACACCGAAGAGGGAGGATTGGTCTGTCGTCTAAGCCACGGATTAGGAAGGTCTCGAGGTTTCATAGGACGTTCAACGTTCCATGCGCGCTAATCACGCCTTGTAAGCCGGGCGTGGCTGAGGATTCTCCAATCATCGGAGCTGTGGCATGGGATTGACGGTTCACGCGCCTGGATTGTTCCCAAGACTGCCATCCCGATCAGCTTGTGATACGCAACAGGGTATATCTCCAGCTGGACCATGCTGTAATAGCCGACAAGACAACAACACAGTGCAGTTCTCAGCTCCGCTTTCTGCTCAGTCGGGGACTTGCCATATCTCTCAATGGTCTTGAGACAACAATCATGGCAGGCTTGTGCTCCTTTCCGAAGGCTGGGACGCTCACTCGATCAATGTACTACCTCTGGTATCAACGATTCACATCACGGGCAGACTACGATGCGAAGAAATAGTCAAATCTAACGCGTCTTATTAGGAAAGATTCACTGGATAAAGGTATTGCGTATCAAGATAAACCGGCTAACAAGGGCGCCCATGTTCCGGTATCCCTGCATTTTCCTACCTTACCTCCACTTGTTATCCCAGCCAGCCTGCTCAATGACATAGGCAATGGCAAGCTCGGAGAATCGAGCCATATGCTATAGCTGATTAACAACATGATTCCACGAGATAACAAAAAACACACAGAGAGCCTTACCTCGAGGGAAAAGACGCCCGTCTCGTCGTCAATATGCATTGTGTCCTTTTCCGTATGGATATAAGGGTCAAACTCGCCATTTCCAGCCTCGGCTTCACCCGCCGTGGGATTACCTTCCGATGCGAAAGCGGCAGGATACCCGAGCTGAGTGTACGACATGTAGTCCGAGCCAGCGCCACTTGTTGTTCGTCAATAAGGAGTGTCTTGAGAAAAAAAGTCAGAGCTTCAATCTCACCTAGGCAGCCTGTAGATGTTGGCCGGGATGGAGATGTACTCCTTGGCCAAGTCGGCAGCCCAGCTCGTCAATGGCGCGTCTGCTTCAGTCTCAATGAACCCAATGGATTCGGTGGCATTTTTGGCGACGAAGGCAGTCATATCCTGGACAAATGTCTTAGTAGCCAGTCTCACAACTCATCGAGGCTTGTAGTATCGGCAAAGCCTTACAAACTCCATCATGGCGCCAATGCGAGCCCCAGACTCCTTCTTATATCGCGCGACTGCCTGGCTGCCCAACAGTCCGCCCTCCTCAGCAGCGTACCAGTGGAACTCGACAGGTCCGTTGCTCGGAATGAAGCCGCTCTCCGCCAGGACGCGAAAAGCTTCGAGAATGCTCACCGTGCCGGAGCAGTCATCGTCAGCGCCGGGAGCAGGGAGCAGCGGGAAGAGATAGTTCATGGAGTCTTGGTGAGCGCCGAGAATGGTCAGCGGCAGCGAGAAGTTCCTCACTTTGGGCTCAAAACGAGCGATGATGGAGGACTGGGGAAAGGAGTGAGTGAAGAACTCGAGCGAGATGTGAGTGTGGAACGGCGCATTCTTGATGATCTAAAGTGAGGTATCGGCTGATTAACATGAGGTACAAACATGAGAGAAGAGGATTGACGAGGAAGCCATACCTCGGCAATGTGGTTGTACAGCCACTGCGAGCTCTCCTCTCCAGTGACGCTGCCAAAGTATCGGGTATAGTAGCCCGTCATGTGCTCAAGAACATCGTGCATCTTTTCCGTCGACACGCGCGGCAGCAATGACTTGACAAGGCGCTGGTGAGACAGCTTGGGCAGATCTAGATGGCGGGTCAGCAGTACTTCACATCAGTTCGTGGTGACGTTCAGACTCACGAGCTTCGCCAGCCAGCGCATGCACCTGCTCCTTGTAGAAGTCTTCGTGGTCGGTGATGTCGACAAACTTCTTGCCCTGGCGCTTGAGGCGCAGCTTATCGCCCTCAGTCATCCATTGGGCGCTCGGCTCTCCTACTACGTGCAGGAGACGCGGTTGAGAAAGCTGCTCAGCAGCCTCGGGGTGCAGCGAGACAAAGGCATCAACGGGGTCCGAGTGCTTCTCCAAAGCAGCGAGAATGGCCGGGTCGACTTGATGGTGGTGCTTTGATGGAGCGGTGAGATGGACCTGGGCCTCTTGAGACGCGGCGCTGGTGGGGAGGAGGCTCGCGCTCAACAGGAGCAGCGAGTTGGTGCAGATAGACTTTAGCATCGTGGCAGCTGATTTTGGTATGGGACTGACAATGCTAGATTAGAGTTGCACAAACGAAGCAGTGCGAGGACACGCGCTCGCAGTCAGGAGACGGGAGAGTGCTTGGGTTGAAGCCGCGAAGCTGACGCCATCCCGGCTCCCCACATCACATGCCGGGATTCATCCCTTGAGGCTGTTAAACCCGGGATGCCGTAGAGATAACGATGTCTTGCCATGACTAGGTACGCATACATTGGAGCCCGAGTACATGTAGCGAACAGTGTTATCACTAGTAATTTTGATGGATGGTCTTCTTTGAGAGTATTGATATTGATGAATGAATTGGTTTTTTGATGGTCATAAAGTCGCGCAATGTAGATGTACTGAGGGTCGTTATCAACTAGGTCTGCGAGACATACTGCGATTCTCCGAAGCAAGGACGACCTGTTCCATAAAGGACTATGATCATGGGCTATGAAAGATGCTAGGAATGGTCAATACATCCATCATTTTCACTCACTTCTGCTTCTGAGTACAGGAACTTATTGAAACCAAGTCGCCCCTCCTCATCAACGCGCGTATTGTCGGATATCTCCCCGAAGGTTACAGGTTAACCCTAAGTTTAGCACATACCTACACAAGGATATCCGGCACCCTCCTACAGATCTCTCGGCCTCCATTCTTCAACGCCGGCTTTTTCATACCGCATGCAGCCCACAAGTATTGCGAGTAAAAGCAAGTCTTCTTTCACTCTCAGTATAAAAAGCAACAGTTGTCAGATAGTTCTCTCAAGGATGTGTATCGGAGGGCGGAGGAACTGATACAGAGGCGTTGGCTCTAATCACAATCGAGACGCTGTGCCAAGTCACTTATACGGCTGGACTGATCCTGCAGTGGCAGCGCCAACACGCTTTCTCACGACCTTTTCTCTGTCTCATGCTGTTGGCTTCGTCATCGTAGGATCAGTCCAGCCGTGTCAGTCCGTGTGTACTTCATGGGCGTCATGGCCGTCACTGTTGAGACCCTAGAAAGCTGCAATCTGTCTCAAGCATCAACCCCGTTTCTCCCTTGCAGCTACAAAATCCTCCCTTCTCCTCCATCCATCTGCCCTCTCTCGTATTGCTCATCTCACGCCCTTGGGTAGCACAGACATCTTTCTTCACAGCACTCATCGACAACAGCCCGACTATTGCGCACCATGTTTGAGCATTTTGCACCACGACATATCATGCCGCTCTTGGTCGCATCAGCCACGACCTTTGGCGGTGTCTGGCCATTCTGGTCACCAAAGAACGCCATGCTCGAGTTTGGCCTGCCTGAGCGAATCGCTGCATCGCCCGCTGCGCATCCCGTCATGGTGCTCTGCTCAGCGCGAACCACTGTTCTCGGCATGCTCATGTTCGTCTTTTACCGGCGCGAGAACTTCGCCGCAGTGGACAGTGTCATGGCTGTCATGGGCGCGTATCTGGGCCTCGTGGATGGCTACGTCTGCTGGAAGGAGAGAATGCATGGCAAGGCGGTGTTTCGCTGTGTCTCGGGCATGGTGATTGCGGCATGGGGGCTGGCTGGACTGACCGAGGGAGGCTTTTGAAGGCCGCGTTGTCAATACATATGCGGGGAGTCGGAGACCTATATCCGGCTGACCTGAGTAGAAAAATTTGAAAGACCAAGACGATACGGATACACTCGGTGCTAAACGCGGCTCACGTTGAGATATTTTGGCAGCTGACAGCGAATCATCCAGCTCATCACCGATACGATGCATTGGGCCATTCTGTGGGAGAGGATTGGGCGCGCCTGGGCAGGCTTATGCATAGTGCCGTAGTATCATGCATATCAGGACCTGCCATGTGTCCGTCTGTGACACTCTCATAGAACCTCCTCCGCCTGGCTGGCTGAAAACTATTTTCCCCTTGGTCCACGTATTCATGTGAAGCCCCTCTATAGGGCGGCTTAACAGATACTATTCGAGGATTGGGTCGTCGGGCATCAAGCTTTTGGCTACCAAATTATGCAGCAGCAGGATCGCCCTGCAGCTTATAAATGGCTTTCAAGAAGATAACTCTAAGGGGCCTGCCCTTCATGGAGAAAAAGGGATCATACTTGTCATCCTCGATCCCGTGAGTACACAAGTCCTTTTGCACATACAGAGACGACCAAGGACAATGGCCTCTACACAGTATACTTACGAAGACTACACCATTGGCTGGGTCTGCGCCCTTTCGAATGAGCAGGCGGCCGCATTGTTCATGCTCGAGAAGAGACACGAAGAGCTCCCCAATCCATCAGGCGATTACAATGCGTACACTCTCGGAAGCATCGGCAAACACAACGTTGTCATTGCCGGCCTACCCAAGGGCAGATCCGGCACCACCAGCTCAGCAACAGTCGCCACCCGAATGGTGTCAACCTTTCCCAACATCAAAGTCGGTTTGATGGTGGGCATTGGCGGGGGGCTTCCCCAGAGAACACGCCTCGGTGATGTAGTCATCAGCTGTCCCATCGATGCACAGCCGGGCGTTGTCCAGTGGGATATGGGCAAGGCGGAAGACGGCGGCAACTTCAGGAGAACTGGTGCATTGGCTCCTCCGCCCACGGCTTTGCTCACAGCCCTGGGAAAGTTTGACGCTGACAAGTTGGCTTCACGGAAAAAGATACTCGGCTACCTGGAGGATCTCAGACGGAATCCGAACGTCCCAGAGAGCTTCTGGAAGTCGGAAATACTCCAGGACGTTGAGTATCAGTCGGGATATAGCCATGTTCAGGGAGATGATTGTTCTAACTGCGACCCAAGTATGGTGGTTCAGAGAAAGGCGAGAGTGGAAGAAATGATGATTCATTGCGGTCTCATTGCATCCGGCAACCAAGTCATCAAGGACGCAGTCCTTCGGGATAATCTATATCAGAGATTTGACAAGAAACTCCTATGCCTCGAGATGGAGGCTGCCGGATTGATGAACGAATTTCCCTGCATCGTCATCCGAGGCATCTGCGACTACGCTGACTCTCACAAGAACAAAGAATGGCAAGACTATGCCGCTGCAGTCGCTGCAGCTTGTGCAAAGGCGTATTTGACGGTCTTGCCGGCGGGTGAGGTTGATAAGCTTCAACGAGTTCAAGGTAGGTTGACCTGTTCGACAGAGTTCCTGCATTAGCCGTATGACCTTTGCTGAATCTTGCAAGCAGTTTCGATTACTCCCAGCGTCTTAAGCGGCGCAAAGAACATCATGACGGGTTTCTGGCAGAAGAGAGGCAACGCTCTCACATCTGGTACGCTTCCGGACACGTGCATGTTCTTCCTTGTTAGGTATTCATATTGACCATTTAATAGCTACGACGGGTACTCCTGATGGAGCACAATCGGCCGATACACATGCGGAACCAGCCAAGTCGGTCTCAAGTACTACTGAAAAGGATCAGATAGACGCCGGCACCAAAGCCACAGAGCTTCCTGATGCAAAGCCGAGCGAGTCTAGCCCCGGCAGCACCTCGCCTACGAAACCAGATATGGAGTCGTGGCTCCGAGAAGCCTCGTCATCTCTAGCAAAGATGGTGCAAGAGGGGAAGGTCGAGGCCGCGGTGACAAACTTGCTCGTGGGCTTGGCTCAACTACAGGTGACTCAGAAAGAGAACAGCAACCAACAGGCTGTAAATCCAATCAGCAACCCACACACACCTCCAATGTCACCGCGGGGAGGCAATACACTGAACACCGAGATTGACGGCTGTGCGGAGGATCCCCATGGGCTTGCGTCGCGAAGAAGCAGCTACGTTCCGGCTGTACCAGCAAACATATACAGACATGCCTCGACCCAGACTTGGCCTCTGCAGGAAGTTCAAGAAGAGCCCAGAAACGCGCTTTTGGCGAGAAATCAGACGTTCCCCGGCGCTACGCGCGCCACCCACGCTGCCGTTTCTCCAGCCCCTGCCCAACTATTACTTCCTCAAACACTTCCTCAGGCGTTTCCCCCATCACCCTCTCAACTACCTCCACATACCAAGTATGAGAGTGACGGGTATGATGATGGGTATGGAGCCGTGCCGAGCAACTATTACCCAACGCAGACATCACGACCTCCTGTGTTCCGAGGCCAGTCTGTTCCAGTGACTCGCTACGGGAATCTCAATCGTCAAGGGCACAGTGCTCGAGTCAATGCACGGGGACTCAGCTTAGATGAGGCAGCGGATGGTTTAGGAGGGTTCCCATACGCAAATGGGTACATCAACTCAAACAACCCCCCCATGCACCCGAGTCACTCGGGAATGCCATCAAACATGACCACCGGCCAACAGCGGATGAGCGGCAATCTCCATCAAGGCCGAGGTTATGGTCCTGTGGAATGGCATCATGAAAACCCTGTCCAGAATCGATTGGCTCAAAACCACGGTCAAGCGGTCTACCCGCAGTATCATCACGCACCACATTCAGACTATGATGCATGTAACTGTGATGATTACTACGATGACTATCCGGAGTACTGAGATCAGGTCCGAGATAGAGTTGATGGAATACAAGATAGTTTGCCACATGTGTTTTGACGCCACTCTGCTGTGTATGGCTTTTCAATAGTGTTTTATCAATCATGGCTTGCAAACCCTTCACTTTCTGTCTCATTACCTACCTTTATCGCAGCACATGATCTGCTCAGATGGTACATTTCCTCAAGCCTGTACATATCTACAAGTGATGAGCTTCAAGGCTACTCCCCGATCATTGCGACGAACGCGTCCTGTAAGCACATAGAAGAATATCGAGCATACCTTGTGAGTCCGTTAGCGTTGTATGCGTTTATCATGCACAAGGCTCCTTGTATGACACGGGCAATACCAGAGCCGTACAATTCAGCTTCTATTTCTCCCCACGGATCGTCCGGATATATCTGAATGTGAATCGATCACCTCGCTAAGTGCACACCAATTGAAAGTGTCCTCGGAAGCCAACTCCATACCGTGGCTGAATCAAGGTTTCAGGCCCTTCAAGATCAAGGCTTGAAATAAGCTTAATACTTAGCCATAAATTAGGCCCCTTTTGGACACCGGGTTATGTACTATACAGGCGATTCATATATGCAGCAGCCTTACTCAGGAGATCTGTGGCTCATCATGATACTACATATAGAACTCAAGCACCAGAAGAGCTCTGCGGTGATATATGAATGGCTCATTGCCTTTTTCCGAGTATTGTAGGTAACATAGCTGATGACAGACTCCAGATCTTCGAAACTTTGGAAGAGACGCTCGAGGGGTGATAGACCATCAAGACAGCGTTGATGGGGACGCAGATACGTCACCATTTATGTCATGAAAATGGCACAGAGAGTTGACTTGATGGAATCAAGATTGTTCAACAAGGCAGGCAAAGCACATCAGACAACGGCCCGGGCCTCCAAGTAGCCTCGACGCCCCTCCCCCAGATGTAGAAAGGTCTGGCCAGCCCAAAAGTCTCCAAGCGGGCGTAAGACTCCGTTTGTCAACATCCTGTTGTGCTGTGGCCGGGACTGTCAAGCTCACTTTATCGCTTTAAGCTCTGAGCCGACTGGAGTGCTAGGCGTCTGGGGCTCTCGTGCTTCCCATAAGGTACCCATTTGATGATGGCTAAGCGACGCAGACCTTCACGAAACAGGCCTGGACGCTTGGTACGCCTCAGACTCTCCTGCCGCCTCAAAACTTGTGGCTATACTGACGAGTCGCTCCTAGTATAGCTTCCTTTGCATGCCTCTCCAGAAGTCTATAAAAGGGGCATTTTCCCCCCAGGAAACCACTACCGGACCATTACAATTCAGACATCCTCCATTCCCCGGACTTATACAGCTTAGCAAACAGCCAAATAAGTCTTTTACCCCAACAATATACTTCATTCAACCGCTAAGATGTCTGACCGAATTCCTGGTTTCGAAACTCCCAAGGACATGGTCCACTGGGAAATAAGAACCCTGGTGGGCGTGGACGCCATGAAGGAGCTCGTGGACGATATCGACAAGAGAAATCGTCTTCTTTCCAGACAAGGAGCGACTGTATCAGAACAGCGCGAACACACGGTCATCATGGGCAACACAGGGACCGGTAAGTCTCCAGCTGCTGGTTGGCTCATATAGTATAACACTGTACTGATCCTGTCGGAATAGGAAAAACCACCACTGGGCAGCTCTTTGGCCAGTACATGCGACTCACCAGCATGGTCGGTTCCAAAACCTACAAAGAGGTGACGGGATCGCAGCTCCTGCGCATGGGGCACAAAAAGGTCGAGAGGCTGTTCCGCCCGCCTCCCGTCGACCCGGCAGCCCCGCGGCCCAGGCTCCTCGCCATCAACAACATGAGTCCCAAGCCGGACTTCGACACGCAGGACCCGGCCAACTTCACCCTCAAGAGGGGTTGCCTCCACAAAGGGGGCGTTCTGTTCGTTGACGACGCGGACCAGCTCGTGGGACGTCACGCTGGGAGGAGTGGACAACTCATCCTCCACATCCTCCAAGAAGCAATGGACATGCTTCTGGGCGAGTTGCTCATCATCTTTGCGGGCTGCGAAGAGAAGGTGATGCCCCTTCTCGAGCAAAACCCAGGATTGAGAGCTCGGATTCCTCACGTCGTCCGCCTGGAAGATTTCACCGACTTCCAGATGCTCGGGATGCTCCTCGACCTCATCGACGAGAGGTTCCAGGGAAAGATGGCGGCAGAGGCTAGGCTGGATGGAGCATACATGCATGCAGCTGTTATGCAACTTGGCCGACAGCGAGGCCAGCCAGGATTCAGCAATGCGTATGCCGTCCGGAACTTGTTGGACGAAATGTGCACACGCCAGGCAAAGCGGCTCTGCGCCCTGCGGGGTCAGGCACGAGTCCCCCCTGGCAAGAGTCCCTTATTCTATCTCACGAGAGATGATATCCTTGGACCCAATTTGGGCAATGCGATGATGCTCTGGTGATCGAAGGGGAGTAGGAATGGTCTGCGAGCCGAAAGCCCCTTTCTGTCGACCTTGAGACGGGATTGTTTGATTACCCTTGCTTTGGACAGCGTCTGAGAACTTCTGTTAGAGCGGCGTTATTTATCCTTTCAGTTTTAGAAGACCAGACTATGATTTCAAGAGCTTTGGCAGATTATAGAGCACATTTTAGCAATATACCAGAGTCATATTCAAGATTGCTTTGATATTATGAGGCCCATGCATGTAAGTCTCCGTTGGGATCACTGAAGAGTAGCACCAGCCACGAGAAGCCCCGATGAGAGATTAACCAGTAGACTATGGAAACCCGCATTGAGATGCTACCTCAATTCAATTTATTACTGTTCCTTGAAATCAAACTGATGATTATCACATTTACATCGCTAGATTTAGACCAATATAGTACACCAGCCACTCTCCTGTTCAACAACAGCCGCGGATTTGCCCCAGTATCTAATCAGCGCGCAAGACAGAAAAAGAGTTGGGGGTAAAGACCCCATATGGATCAGCCGCCTTTCTAGCTCTCTGGAGCTTCTTGTACTTTGCCTCAGTCTCATAGTAGCATGGCCAAACGCTGTGAAGGTTATAGCTGCCCCATGATCCCCAGAGAACGCGTCGATCTTGCGTACTGAAGTATTTATTCATGCCAATGCCCTG
Source organism: Trichoderma reesei QM6a (assembly GCF_000167675.1). Classification (NCBI taxonomy): domain Eukaryota; kingdom Fungi; phylum Ascomycota; class Sordariomycetes; order Hypocreales; family Hypocreaceae; genus Trichoderma; species Trichoderma reesei. The sequence goes on along the minus strand of NW_006711157.1, from coordinate 679,738 downwards.
GTGTTCATTGACAGCTGCCCATGCCTCTGCGTCTTCTTTATTGCCGTTTCCAGGAACGTAGAAGTTGTCGAGACCCAAGACCATCGTGGAATCCCGCCACTAATTGATTCATCAGCCAGTTGCAATATTCATATGAAACTGGTGAGTACTTACGCTGTATGCGCTTCGTCCATCATCGTTGACCCTAAAACGGGCATACTTCCCACCGTAAGGCTGTATTTGAGCAGCGATGTAGTTTCCCGTAGACTTGACCACCTCATCTATGCGTCCAGCGGTCCAGTCTACCCAGCCGTTCTTGCTCAGGTTCGTGGCTGTGGTCGCATATGTGCGCTTCACATAGGGGAGATTGTATTCACGATCCTTGCGGAAGATCCATTCCGCTGTCAGTTCTGACATGGGCCTGACGCGGTCATCATTGACAACGGCGCCGTCTTTGAGCTTGTCGAACCACGTCTCATCCGGTTTGTCGGTGCTCTTGAATGGCACCCACTGTGCATAGATGACAATCAGGGGCAAGAGTGAAGCTCCGTCAAGTCTGCAAAGCCCGGTCCTTTGTTTGGTAAGTCGTTTGAGGTCAAAGATGCCATCAAGAGGATAGTCCTCGCTGATTACTGTGATGCACAGATCATAGTTACGAGGAAACTCTTCGTCATCGTTCATCTCGGCCAAGACCTGTAGAAGCTTTTGAAGAGCCTCGGGCGTGTAGATGTGAAGACCCTTGAGACCTCGAGATCCTTGATAGTCTGCATCTCGGTAGACTTTGAGAGTGATGTGAGTCAGGACTCCCAAATTTCCAGGACTACCACCAGTCCAAGCGAAGAACTCCTCGGGGTGGCTTGCTGGGGCAATCTTTCTCTCGACGCCGTCGTGATCGATAAACTCAAGTTTGACAATGTGGTCTCCCATCAGTCCAAAACTACGACCCAGCTGGCCATAGCCTCCAGTCTGAGCATGACCACCAATGCAGACAGACTGGCACTGCCCGTGCGGAACGAATAGATGGTTGGCGCCCAAGAAAGAATTAATCTCAAGCAAGCTCCAGCTGACACTGGTCCGAACTTGAGTCTCATCGCCTTGGTGTATGAGGGACAAATCCTCTCCTGGGACCTTGAAAGTGTTTCGAAGGTCCAACTGAATGTTAGATTGGCCTGTAGACGAAGCACCGCTATACTGATGGCCGCCACTGCGTATGGCTATCGCCTTGCCATTTTGCTTGGCGTACGCGATGACGGCTTTGATATCCTTGGTGTTCAAGGCGCGAATGATATGGCCAGGATGCATGTCGTGGTCAGTTTCATGGCTGGATGTGGCGTATTGTTGCCTCCATTGCTCATAGCTCGCAGTGCCGAATTCGCTCTGCTCACCGCTGACGCCAGGAATAGGTGCCATTATAATTGAGTGAAGTGTTTGATGTCTGTAATGTCAAAATGTTTTGAAGTTGCGGTGAATGTTGTCCTTGAGGTCACTGTCTGGAGATGCAATTTCCGGACTATATATACTCGCAGTCTATCCCCTTTGTCCTTCTCTCGCGGGCATGACTCTACAACATGCTCGCTCTCTCACTGTTGTCATATGATTGAACACGCCACAGCCTTCATTCACCATTGCTTCTGCGTAGTTGTAATACACAGATGCGTTCACCCGAACTGTGATATCATCTGAGGCTCTCAGCTTAGTGATAGTACCACCACACACAACCAGCCTCCAGCGTATCGGGTGCCGTCTTGGCATGTTTGTGTAGCCTCACTCTGACCTCCGTGGCCATTTGCGGAAATGTGTGGACTGTGATAGCCTCATTTCCTCGTTTTTGAGAAGCGACCGTGATCTTATACGAAAACTTACTAACTCTGTTGGTCACATGGAGTTCCTCTATTGACCTCTACCATCACCTCCTCAGCCGGTGTAGCCAACAGACGCTCATGCCGGTGATGCAACTTCATTCGCCTGACTGTTACAAAAGGCCCACCAGAGAGTGAGATTTCGAGTTGAGTAAAGGTTGTTAAGGGAAGAATTGATTGGAAGGAATGTGACGGGATTGGGCAGCCAGGATGCAGCCTGACGCCATGGAGGCAGAACCCACACGGCTCGACATGCATTTCAGCTGTCCATGGGACACACCTGCAGCTCGGTGATACCTGATGAAGACGATTATCCTTGAGTGACCGCTCTCAGTCCCAACAGCGGGAATTCTAACCCACATCTTGAGTGCTGTCGCGCCTTCGCGAAGCCACACGGCGAGAGTAAAGACCCTGTGACTTGATGAACTGGGTAGTCGTCTCCGAAGCATCCTTCAGCATAGAGCATCTGACATGACATCTGCATTCTATGGTTGGTAAAGACATCGTTTGCCCGCCACTTTGCATGCTCCCTGTCATTTTCAACCGTTTGTGGGGGAGAACAAGTCCATTCAGCCGCATTTAGACCCAACTCCCGCCCTCTCCGGGTGCATGCTTCCTCGAACCAGTCCTTTAAACCGTTTGATGCGCACCAAAGATAGCCAATAGAAACCTGATTAGTACAAATTGAAAGAAAAGATTTTAATATTGTTTGATTCTCACGAATTAGAGCCGCCAGTGGAAGTGCCGACAAACACCACAAGCACCGCAGCGTACGTGGCGGTAGAGACCAGGGTATCGACATTAGAAACGCGGACGCCAAACGACAGAAGCAGTGAGAAGATGATGACGGCCACAGACACCGTCACCAAGCTTTTCGTCTGCGACGGGTTGAGCGTCATGATGATCATGGGCGCAACAAGAAAGACGGGCCCGATGAAGGAGATGATGAAGCGGGCGAGGCGGTCGACAAATGGTGAGACTGAACGGGGAGGCTTTCCCTCGGGCAAGTCGCCATCGCCCTTCTGAAGGCACTTTGAGCGTGAGAAGGCCAAGTTGTCGGGGATGTACTTGAGCAGAGACTCGCGAATGGGGTCGATGTTTGCGTTTACATCATGGCAGTATGCGTAATGTGCCTCGTATGGATCGTCAAGGTCCAGCTCGGCGTCGAAGTATTTTTGTAGCAGAAGCTTGCGATGCGGAATGCTCGCCTTCTCCACATTCTTCATGTTTCTGAGGAACTGATAGTCGCGAATCGCCGTTGCTTAAGCCATTCAGTGTCAGTAGATGGATCCGTAGCACTTCCATGAGGCGGGTGAATGTCCTTACCATAGTGCTTCAGGCCAACGCGGAGTTTCTCCAGCGATTCAGCATCTGATACATGCTCGTTCTGGATACGCCTCTTTATTTGCACAAGCTGGATCTGTAGCTCGACGATATTGAGACGATGGAGGAACTCCAGACGAAGGAAATGAAAGTCCTCTTCCTCGTTGAGGGATCTCGCCACATAGTCCAAGATTTTCGAGCTGTCTCCTTTGGCCTCCATGAGCTTCCACTGTGGCTATAGGCCTGAGGAGTCCTAAGCACTGAAAACCTTGGATGCCCTCCACCTGAGGACATGTCTCTTCTTTTCATATAGTTCCAAGCAAGGCTCCGTCACTTGTCCCCCACCCGACGGAGGGGCGCGGCTCTTCTCCTCGCCATCCTATGCGTCCGGAAGAAGCAAATCAGCAGCGTCCACGTCGAGCTGCATACAATGTGCTGCAGACCTACGCAAGAACATCAACCCAGCAGCCTCCATGCATGTATATGAGAAGCATCTCCCCTCGAACCCCGCTTTTCGCTGAGAAGCAGCTTCCACACGCTTTCGACAAACGGCCGTTGCTGTTGTGAGCACGTTATAGAGCCGTGATGAGTGCAGTGTCTTCATTCTCAGACTCGCGCGAGTTCCTGGGTGTCCATAGAGATGCTCATTCGTTCAGGTCTTCTTACCACAGACTGGCTCGCAAATGCCGTCGCAACCCTTCTCCATCGATTCCGACAACGACGGCTCTCGTCTCAGCGGCTTTGACCTCGGCAGCGCCAGTTGTCAAGTTCGAGGCTCGCCGCCCTCGCGTATTATTCGTGCCGGATATTCCAAAGCCGTCACATTCCACCATCACACTTTCACATTACGCTTCCGTGAGCCAAACTTCCTTGTCCGCAGCTGTTGGAGGCCAAGATGCTCCTCCACAAACTCCATCCCCGGAACCTGCTGCACTCCGCCCACGTCCTCGCATTTCGATACGCACAACTACCATTGATGATGGTACTCCTTATCAGTCTCCCTCCTCCCGAGAGACACTTCGAAACAACAGCAGTAAAGAATCACTCGCCTCTCCAACGCCGTCTCCCGCAACAACTATATCATTGACATCGCCACGGCTCGAGGTTCCTATCTCACCACACAGTCCTAGAAGAAATCGCTTCAGCCGAGGACATTCCCCCGCCTGCCCCCTACGCAATGCATCTCAAGACTCTCATCTTTCGCAAAGCTCTTTACGGACCACGGGCTCCCCAGTGTCCAACAAATTTGAAGACCTGCTTCAGGCCATAGGAAGCATGGTAGACGATCACGTCAGGCAGCTGCGAGGTTCACTTCTCTCCCCTGTCGGCAAGTCCTCAAAGTTGCCAAGAGACCATTGTCGGGAGACTCTAGTCTCCCTCCAACAGGAGATTCACTCCCTTCTCCAACGGCCACCTACAGATCCCACAAATAGTGAGCAACTTCAGGCCTTTCGTTCTAGAGTAGTTCTGACGCTGAACTCTTCTATCTTCCTAGCTCTCCGCTATCGCGCGCTTTTCGAGCTGTATCATGAGCTAAGGGAAACGCTGGTCAGCTTTCAACGCGACCTAGCAGCTGAGAGGATCAGCGATAATTACTGTGCTGATTTCTGTCAGAACATTGTAGACTACGGAAAACGGCTAAATTCTTTTGTAGTCAAGACATGGTAACTGAAGAATGGGTGAGCAAGATCAGGCACGCAAAATATTTCGATATGTAGGAGTAATGTTTGTCACAATATGGCTGATGGGCCCAGAAAAAGGCGTGATGCTTCTGGGACCGCGAAAACCATTGAGTATGGCGTAAACAGTTGACCTGAAAGATGCTAAGAAACCAATGACTATGCAAAGGAGAACGTTAATATAGATTTGTTCATCAGTTCTGAGAATGAGGATATATTCTCATCCATCTATGTACATATTGCCCTGCAAAATGCCCTGCTGCGGAGGAATATATCACGAAAGGCCAACCACCTCATAGTTCCAGTTGCAAACCGAGTTGGAACTCTGCGCTGCTACTTGCTTCGTTCCCGTGGCCGAGGCAACCACAGAGCCAGCACTATTGACGACTTGGATATACTGCCCACCGCCAACACGCAAGCCAGGAACAGCACCATAGTTGAGCCCAGCAGAGCCAGCAAAGCTGCCAATGAGCTGGTTGTTGCTGTACACTCTGATGGTGTATCCATTCGACGGCAGTAGGACAGCATAGTTGACCGTATCCTGGCCCTGTTGGTAGTTCTGTATCGTCGACGAACAGCTGGCGCTCTTAAGCAACGTACGATACCACAATGACCCAACGGGCGCTGAGCCGGGAGGCAAGATCTGGCTGCCGCTGGTGGCCGTGCCGCTCTTGTATGCCTTGATGAAGGGCGTCACCAGCTGCTGCCATCCAGTGTGGTCGAACCCGTTGGCATAATCGCCAATTGGCGAGCCCGCGATTTGTTCCGCAAAGAAGTTGCCCACATAGTGGCCCTCGCCGGCATCGTTCCAGGTAATGAGTTCCACGAGATCGGGCTTCAGTGCTAGGATTTGTTCAAAGCGTTGCGGCAGGTTGACCTCGCCAATGCGGTACCAGTCTTGGCCTGGGCCGAGGTACTTGAACTGAAAGCTAGACAGAGCTGTTGACCTCATTAGCTGGCCATGATTGCTAAAAACAGGTGTAATGGGGAAGTATGGGTTACTCACGCATCATGAATACCTTCTGAGCTGCTCGTGCCTGCTGAGCCAGGTTCTGGTCAACCACGTCTGACACATTCGAGATGGTGGTACCTGGGTCAGGCCATGCCGACTCCCAGCTAAAGACGCCATCAGCAGAGGGATAGCTGGAAAAGAAGTTGTTCGGCCAGCCGCTCCAATCGCCAAAACTGGGAACAAAATACGGGTTGATGCCCTGGGAAATCAGAGGCTGCTGGAAGCCCGAGACCCAGTCGGAGTTTGCAATGAAACCACCGTCATATGTGCTGACAAAAGGCCGGCCAGAAATCTTGTAGTATGACGGTCGAGAAATGTAGTTGAGCAAAAAGGATGGGATCTGCGACGGCGTGATGGTCCGCCAGCTCATGTCAAAGGATATGAACAGCTTGAAGCCGTTCTGGTCCGCCGCGTCGAACAGATACTGCAGTGCATTCAGTGCCCATGAAGATGTGATGTCGTGCGTGTTGAGCGCAAAAGCATCGAAGCCAACTGCCTTTGCATCATTGACGTCTTTGACTGCTTCATCTGGAGTCATGCTGCCGACCATGTAATGCGCGAATCTAATAGCAGAAGCTCGGCGTTAGTACAGATAACTCCCGGCTGCGATGTATAATGAATGCACATACACTGCTCTCGGGACTGTAGTCGCCGTCGGCCCGCTGGACGTGGTTGGCTTTGTAGAAGTTGACCTGATGGTTGTCCGAGCTGTGCTTGACGCAGGAACTGAAGTGGCTGGGCTGCCCGTTCCTTTGGTTGCCTATAGTACAAAGTTAGAAATTGAAAACTGTCATCGCGACAAGAGTCTTTGCTTACCAGCGACGCAGTAGAGTAGCCAGAAGGAACAGAAGTCACGCAAATGCCAGCTACAGATCCGCCATTCACAAATGCTCCGGTCAGACCAACCTCGCAGCAGAATCCGTTCCCGTAACTGCCCGTCCACAACGACCATGCTGGGCTTGCACAGGTGGGCGCGCCTTCAACACTGCCTCTACAGTTGCTTGCTATTTCAGAAAGCCAATATTAGATATTGGTCGTCGTCATTGATCTTTATGAAAACACTCACTCGTAGGGCAACAGGCAGTCACTTCTCCATTTCCAGTCGCTTGACAAAACGAGGTTGAAGGGCAGCAGGACCCGTTGCCGCACGACTGGGTTCCGGAAGGGCAGGTTGATGATTGCAAGGACCAGCCCTGGCCGGCGACAGCCCGGAGTTGGAGAGGAGAGAGGACGGCTGAGAGAGCTGGAGACGAAAGAGCTCCCACAACGATGAGAGAGACCGGAGCCCTCATTGTTGTAAGAAAAGGCAGACAGCAATGCTGGGAAACTAGATGAAAGGGTTGTCAACGGGCTGTACTCTGTGTTACATCGCCCTTTCTTGTCGCAGAACATCAAGCCGTATATATACACATTTGGCCCCGACCTGTACGTTTCTTTTTCGACGATATTCGGGTCTTTGATCCCCGAAGCATCCACTCGTCTCATTCTGCCGGTGCCAAGCAGATGAACGAACACCAGCGTCAACAATCTTCTCAGCGCACATCGTGATCGGGGGTTACGGAGGACAGACTCTTACGATCTTCTTCATTGGGCAAGTGGGAATGGCTTCAGCAAAGCACGAGAAGATAGAACAGAAATCACCCCGCAATCCCGATCCTCCACGTGGACCCGAATCGGCCCGCCTCTGATGCTAACGGTCTGTGGGATTCGACTTTCCGGTGAGCTTCTTGGCTATTTCGTCTTTGGTTCTCTTCCCGTATCCTAACATTCCACTACTCCCAGCATGAATGACAAGTTTCTATGCTTGGAATAAAGCCCAGATGATGCATGGAGACGAGAGGCGTCGCACTCGAAAAGGAACAAGCAGCTTGTTTCCATTCTGCAGGTTCACCTGCTCAGGTACAACAGCATATCTTATTCCCGGATGGATGATGGCTTGTGGAGAAAATCCTTGCATGATACTCTAACCCCTGCCAGATCCATCTGCAGGCACCTTGGCATACGGAGGACATGTACATATAGAGTTGGCTTGCCGCAAAGCATCGTACTACTAGCCGGCTTCCAAGAGCATGTGTCGATGCATAGTCTCGTTTAGCGATCCCTGGAGCACGGCTCATAAGCGACGGAAGCTGATCGAATCCTTTTCGACGAGCCAGGTTCGCGTCTATTCGCAGCCAATCGGCTAGAGTTACAGGCACGCTTGTATGATGAACACACAGACTTCTCGGTCATTCCATCACTATTCCAGGCATTTTGGTTCAAGGGAGCATATCTCTTTCCATGACACATGCAAGGTCTTCATCGCCTGATTCTCTGCTCACCTTATCGCGCCGGTATATACTTTGCAATGAGCTCTGTAGGCTTCATCCTGATCATCGACATGGATCAGATCATAAACGGCATCATTGATGGGTTTTTCCATGTCTCACTCCACGATTAAGCCCCCAGCGTGGATTGTTCGTCATGATTTGGATCCAGTTGAAAGGCCGAGGTATGCACGTCGAGTTCCGAAATATTACAGAGGAGAGGCACGGGAAGCATGCCTCATGCCATCTTCATGTTGGAAGGAGAACAGCGGTTGGCCAGGCCTACCATACGTGCAAGGGTTGCGCAATGACATATGATCCGGCAGACTCCTCTACCACTTCTTCCAGGGGCGTTGTGGAACTTCCTGAAATGTGGACGCATCACTCTAATGATAAACAGAATGGTAGGTCAAATCCATGTAGGTACTCAATGATGCACGATTAGGTACCTACAGTAACCAAGGCAAGGAAGTCATATTCATGATTTCGTTCTAGCTCTGAAGTTCATCGTTATAATTAGTACGCAAGCACAAACCTCGCCATGTGTACGCAAATACACACCACTGCAAGGTGGGTAAAAAGGCACCAACTATCGCAGCATGTAGGTATCACCAGGAGACAGAATGAGAGCAAGAAGCCTGAAACAGTACAAGGCCATTGATTCTCTAAGCTACTAGGCCGCAACGACGGCCACGGTGACTGGACGGAGCGTTTCAGAGTGGCATTACAGTTGCTGAATCGAACCCGGCGACGGTATGCAGTACCAATCATCAGGCTTGATAGAAGCAAGCGCACGGTTGTTAGCAGAGTGTATTGATTGAGTCAAAACTGGAACCCCCTCCTTCCCTAGAGGTACAGATTATTGTATCTTGAAGGTGGACAGACTCTTATAAAGATCACAGCGACACCAGGAGCAGACATTCTCCAGGAATATAGACAAGACAAGATGACAAGGACGTTCGTTGGAAGTTCTTTATGGCTTGTCCATTTCATTGCAACCTTTCGTATGAGTGCGTTCAATGATCGTATCATTTCAAGCCCAGATGTGAAGCTGGAAGGAAACATCGGCCCCATCTCTGAAGTTGATGCACCGATCAGCACTGAACGATCGAATTACAGGTACTACTTCGCATACAAAGATTGCTTTATTCTGTGGTACTCCCACATTCTTATTAGTGTGAGAAGACCAGCTCTACAAAGCTCTGTTCAGCATCTTCAAGTTGCTGTCATACAGATCCGGAAGCCCTTCTCTCCCTTTATCAGTTATCCAGAGTGATGGACGTTGAGGACTTGATGGAGCTGCGTGACGCTACGCTGCGCTTCCTTCATCAGAGGTAGCCTCTAGCTCAATCTCATAAACTGCTTCTCTTTTCACGATTATTTGAATCCATTACATATTCGGCCAAGCCGCAAACAGATCGAGATCGCTTCTCAGCTCTCAGGAACCATGAAGTCATGGGCTCTCGTCCAGGTCCTGCAGGGTAGCGGGTACGCGACACTGTACGGCACCCGTTACCCAAGAGGCACTTCTCCGCATTCTCGTCGACGAATCACAGCGCCGCAAACGCCCGATTTGCCACTCAGCTCCAGCGGTCCAGCCGCCTGCAGCCGCTATTGTCCCACTGGAGCTTATCGATACTGGACGAGGTACCGACGGCGTACCGGTGCTGCGGCGGCCCAGTAGCGGATACCTGGCGGTACTCCGATGCCCGGGTCGCGCCTCGATCCGGAGATCCGCATGCCGATCGCCCGTCCAACGTCGAGTGAAGCTCGTCTCACTTCCACCTCCTTCCATTGCTTGCTTCTGTGCATCGTCAACTTTTCCTCCCCTCAATCGGCCTTGAATCCGTCCACGACCTGCTCTAGGATGGCTCAGCAGCTCACCAGCTAACGATCCCTACAGTCAACCGCTGCCACACCGTCTGAATCATCACTAGAGCTGCCTCCGATCCAGCACAATTGGCCTCCTCGCCGGCGCTGTGCTTCCCCAGGGCGGAGCGGTGAAACAACGCAAAAGTCGCCATCAACCGCCATGTCTGAACCGGATCTGGCCGGCACGGTTGGCAGCCCAAACAGCGCCGACAGCGTGCATCGACAGGCTGCCATCCTCGACCGTCATCTTCCCGAGGGCTACTCGGCCGATCCAGAGGTCAGCCTGGCCAACGGGCCCGTCGAGGTGCCCGTAGAGCCCATTGTCGGTTCTGCCTCGGCGAGCCAACGCGGTGCCTCTGCTACTCCTGCGACGGCCTCTGCGACCGAGCTGGGAGGCTCCAACAGTAATGGCAATGGCAATGGCAACGAGAATAACGGGAGCAGCGACGCAACGCCGACCCTCGAGACGCTCGAGTCCTCGCTCAAGCTTCAGGGCGGCGACATCCATCGCGACATGTTCAAGATCAAGGCCAAAGCAGGCTCTCTCCGCCGATCCAATACCTTCTCTCACCGCCGCTCGCCCGACCTGAGTCCGGCAGGCGAGTTGACGCACTCTGAGCAGCTCGAGCCCGGCGGTTTCAGGCGGCAGCACCTGCGGCGCCGAGCTCGACAGAGGCAGCAGAGCGGCATGATTGTGGCCAACACGTTCGTTGACTTCCTCGACCTCTACGGCAGCTTTGCCGGCGAAGCGCTCGACGATACGGACGACGATGACGAGTCTGCCGTCACTGATGAGGCGGAAGAAGCCGCCGACGAGCGGCGTCCGCTGCTTGCGCGACCGAGTGCTGGTCGCCGGAGAAGCTCCCGCCGTCTTGCCCGCCAGGGTGACGCGAGCACAGTCAAGACCTTCTTCACGCTGCTCAAGGCTTTCATCGGCACAGGCATCCTGTTCCTGCCCAAGGCATTCCGCAACGGAGGTATCCTCTTTTCGTCACTGGCGCTCATCTCCGTGTCACTGGTCAATTGCTTCTGTTTCCGCTTACTTCTGGACTGCCGCCACAAGTACGGCGGTGGCTATGGAGACATTGGCGAGGCCGTCGTTGGACCCCGGTTTCGAAGCTTGATTCTCGCCTCCATTGCCATTTCTCAGCTGGGCTTCGTCTGCTCAGGCATTATCTTCACTGCTGAAAATCTCTTCTCCTTCCTCGACGCTGTCACCAACGGCCTTGGTCATTTCGGGGTGTCGGGCCTAATTGCGCTTCAGTTCCTCCCTCTCATTCCGTTAGCCTGGATCCGCAACATCTCCAAGCTGGGTCCGGTTGCTCTGGTGGCGGACGCCTTCATCCTCATTGGACTCGTATACATCTGGTATTTTGACATTCGAAGCCTGGTCAGGCACGGTATGGAGCCAAGCGTCAAGCTCTTCAACCCCTCCGATTTTCCCCTGACTCTGGGCTCGGCGATCTTCACGTTTGAGGGCATTGGCCTGATCCTGCCAATTCAGTCGAGTATGAAGAAGCCTCATCAGTTCAAGGGCCTCCTCTACTTTGTCATGCTCCTCATCACGGCCATCTTCACATCAGTCGGCGCACTCTGCTATGCGACGTTTGGAGAACACACCAAGATTCAAATCATCTCCAATTTTCCCCAGGACTCGCCTCTCGTCAATGCAGTCCAGTTTCTCTACTCGCTGGCCGTACTGGCTGGCGAGCCTGTGCAGCTGTTCCCCGCGATCCGCATATTGGAAACGTCGATTTTCGGAGAGCGCGCCACTGGTAAGAAGAGCGCGGCAATCAAGTGGAAGAAGAACGGCCTCCGGGCCTTGACCATTGTGGCATGCATCGGCGTGGCGGTGGTGGGAGCAAGTGATTTGGATAAGTTTGTGGCGCTGACGGGATCTTTTGCCTGCATTCCATTGGTCTACATGTATCCGGCATTCCTGCATTTCAAGGGCGTTGCTGAGAGCAGGTGGGAGAAGACTTTGGACGCAGTGACAATGGTGGTGGGAGCCGTTGCCATGGTCTATACGACATCCGTCATTGTATCGCAATGGGTTGGAGGCTGACGTAGCCGGCATCTGGACAGATTGGTAGAAGATGTACGTGTACGATGGGGTGGTGCTTGACATGGCTTGAGCTTTGTCTTATGTTTTCATGAGCGGTGTGTACGAGTGTAGCTGGCTGTTTGCTTACTTGTTATTAGTACTAGCGATGAAGATAGGATATCTGGAAATCATCAACGGCTCCTGTCCTTGATTCAGATGAAAGTGGCCATTATCCCCTGGTGGTGTCAACCCTGCGGGCAAACAATCAGCTGGCATAACCTATCACGGATCATTTGAACCCGCCAGACGCATAATGAGCTTCCTTGGTACAGTGCTTGATAAGTTCTTTTTCATTTGTTTGTCATTTGCTAATGTAGATACAACATAGCATGTCTTATATATTAAGCCCAATGTCTACGAGCTCCCTGCGTGCCCGCATTCTATCGTGCCCCCGTCTGGACAGACCAGAGGCAAGTCAACGCTCTAAAGGCATTGCGAGTAGTCTGTATTTTAGCGGTTAGCATCTCAAAATCACTCCCGTCAGGCATGGGGATACGAACAGTCGTTGCTATACTGGCACGTAGTGCCCGACGTGCACGTCTTGCACCCGCTGTACCCAATGCCACCGCACTGCCCCCAGTGAGTCTGCGTGCAGCTCGGGCTGCTCGAAGTCGTCGAGCTCCTCCGTGTAGTCGAAAACGTCGTGCTGGACGCAGGCGGGGGCGGGGGCGCAGTCGAGTTCGTAGTAGACCCAATGTCTCCCCAGCGGATGTTGGAGAAGACGACGTGCGTGTTGGGGTTGTTGGCCAGGATGTTGGATGGGTTGCCCTCGGTGCTGCTGCAGGGGCCGGCGTTGCCGCTGTCGAGCCAGTTCATGTACTGGCTGTTGTCGTTCCAAATGCTGAACACGAGCACCATGCCGCTGCTCAGGGCCTTGCCCATGGTGGCGAGGCCGCCGTAGGCTGAGGCGGACGGGCAGGACGAGATGGTGTCGCCGCCGGGCTGGGCGCTGGGGATGTCGACGCCGTTTTGCTGGTACTTGCGGGTGATGCTCACAAGGTTGCCCGAGGGCGAGCCGTTGTCCGTGTTGAACTGGGTGATGATGGTGAAGGTCTTGGAGGTGTCAACGGTATCTCCGGGGCCGTAGTAGCTGGAAAACCATGTCAGCATGGAAAACCGCGAGAGCGCCAGGAAAGGGGTAGTAGTGGCATCAGGCTCACCTTTTGTAGCCGCTGCCATAGGGGTTGAAGCCGCAACCGGCAGAGTCGCAGGCCGTGGCCGTGCAAGAGTGAGGGGTCAAGGCATTCGCCCTCGAGTTGCCCTCCAGGATATCCATCTCGTTGCAGCAGAAGCCCTGGTGGCTAGTGTTGAGGGTGCCGTTCCTCCATGTCTGGACGGGGCACTGAGCATCGCAGTAGCCGCTCCCGTAGTTGGCACCGGCCGTGTTATACTGGTTGGCGCCCCCGTTCTCGTCCATCTGAGACAGGTAGAGCGAGCCGTTCTCTCCACACGGCAGAGCAGAGAGGTCGACGTCGAAGCTCAGCTCCTGGCCGTTGAGCTTCAGCATCACGTACTCACCGTCAGAGTCCAGGAGATACAGCCGAGGAGAGACGCTGCTGTAGCCGCCAGAGCTGCTGGGCATGTACTGGTTCATGGTGAGGCTGCTGCCCGAGGTCGTGACGCCCGAGGCGGCGTAGTCGACGCCCTCGATGAAGCAGTTCTTGCCACAGGTCGCCTCGTCAGGGCAGAGCGTGGTGTTGACGCCGCCGTTGACGGTGCACGAGTTGTAGTTTGCGTCGTGCATCCAGCGGTAGTTCCAGTCAAGGACCACCGAGGTGTCCTGGGCCACGCACCCCCCGGACTTTGTACACTTGTAGGTTGTCAACTTGGGATGGACCTCGGGGGTGCTGGTACCCGGTTGCTGGGCGGCGACGAGCCGGGCAATGGCCAGGATGGCCGTGGTCAACGGCAGTGTAACTGAGGGCGCCATTTTGGGACAACAAGAAGGACTAAGATAGGGGGGGGGGAGGGTGCTTGGCGAACAATCTGATGGCGACAAGACAAAGTTTGCGGTTGTTGTCTTTATAAGTTGGATTTGCAACACAGAGTAACTCTGCCTCGATATGGCGGGCTCGTCTGGTCAGTTTGAGCGATACAGATGCCGACTTCCGTTATTTCTGTTAGGCTATGAGATGTTGGAAATAGCCTCCAGGACCCGATAGGTTGGCTTGGAGTATCTGAGCAGAACCATGCTTTTTGCCGTCATTTACGGTTTCCAATGCTACTGTCGTATCCTTCTGCAAGGGGAATATGGGAAAATGAATCCAAATGAAACGCGGGCCTGGATTCCTGCTACCAGCTGCTGTTTCGAGCCGTTATACAGACTCAACCCTTGTGTCCCCCGTCGATAGTACCTTTAGCAAAATTTCGGCAAAACTCATACTGTATCATCGTTCGAAAATAACGGATAATTAGACAACGGACAAAGGACGAGGACAGATTTCAGGTTTTCTCTAGGCTTATTGTATACAATGATTTAGCCTGATTGGTCCAGGCTCTATACCATGGTGGCAGACGGGAAAACAAATCAGTTGTAACCAGCTTCATCTTCCCCTGGCGAGATGGTCCTCTCTTAGACTGGGCTTCTCTCATAGATTCGATACCACTTACCCTCCCGAGACACGTCTCTTTGGTTCTCCAGAGCCACAGCAGGCGAAGCAACTGGTTTTATGGAATCTACAGCCTTGCTCTGCATTACGACATCTGTCAGCAATCTGTACAACCTTCATCAGTCCAAGTATTCGAAGTCGATCAGACTGTTTGTTGTAACCACATGAAACAGGAGCAGTCTAGCATGCGCATAACTACATCAAAAGAGGTTTCTGTTCTTTTTGACACATTTCTAAGCGTGTATATATCAAAGAAAGAGAATAGGAAGAAAAGCCTGTTTGTCGACCTGACCAAAACGTCTGGACAGAGCACGATGGTACATACCACTTCGTTGATACACTGGCAATAGAACGCTGTCAAGCCCAAGCTTATTACATCATGAAAGACTCAATATGCGATCCCTCTCGCGCGCAGAACGTATAGTTAATGTCCACTCTGCCCGCAGACTGTCCATCGACGACGACATGTGCCCAAGACAGCGTCTCAACCCTCTGCCACACCGGAACCTGTTCCATACTCTGTATCATTTCCCACTTCTCAAACCCAACCTCCTCAATCTCCATTATCCTCTCCACTACCCTGGCAACAACAACGCTATCCCAAACCGCCTCCCGGATCGGTTGCCGCCTCAAAAGACCCAAGGCCTCCCGCCGCACAACAGGATGCCGGCATTTGGCCCCGATGATGTAAAGCACTGGGATCATGCCAATCTCCGGCGTGAACGTCGGCTTCAACGACCCCGAATATCGCTCATGCACTGCCGCGAAGTCGCCTGCCAACGCCACGCATTGCTGAAACTGGGTCAGGAAGTTGTCGTATTCCATTTCCCTCCCAGGCCCTGAGCTACTGAGATAAGTCCATACGATGGTATACTGTAGGCGTAGCAGTGTGATGAGCGGGTATGCCGTCTCCTCTGAATCAGAGGAACTGCCATGTTGTTGCAGCATGTTTTCGAAGAGAGTCGACCACGTTTCCAACTGTTCGAGAACTGCATTCTTGACTGACAAAGGAAGCATTTGCTGTCCCGGGTTATTGCGTAGACTCATGACTCGAGCGATGAGACTCTGTAGGTGGTCAGCGGCTTGGTCAAGAGATTGAAATGCACTATTGGGATGCGCAAGCTGGGATACGGCTGTGTCTTTGATATCGGCGGGAGTCCAGTCAACCAGAAACGTTACGGCTTGCATGTCAAGACGACGGATCTGTCTCGTGATCTGGCAGATGAGTGCGTGAGTTCCTGAGGTCTTGGTCTCGTCGTATGCATTGTTGCCGTCTAGTATCGCCTTTTGGGCGTTTCGTGAGAGCTCAACACCTCCGCGTAGGTGCTTCATTGCCTGTGCGTAGTTGCCCGCCAGATGATCAAAGCAGATGAAGAGATAACAGACCAAGAGCGTGATGGCTGTTGTATCCTCGCTGTCTCCGTTCTCCTGCTTGAGAAGAAGCTGGATGGCTCGGTTATAGTAAAACAAGGCAACGCTGTCTGACAGCCAGTCTTTCGAGGATGGCGGTTGGTGCAATTGGTCGCTAAACCCGCGATGCAGGTAGTTTTGGTTGGCCAATGCCAATGCGATAGCAGCGTACCGCACGGATGGTACCGTCTGGGAGAAGAACATGAGGCTTCTCCGCCATGAATCACTAGGGCGGTATTCATTGAGATGCTTGATCGAAATATACTCAAAGAACCCCATTGCCTCTGTTTGGCCTGAACCGGTCATCGGTAAGACCATAAAGGGTCTGGGATTCTGCGAAATGAGACCGTGGTGTCTCGCACAACAAGTTTCTGGACGATTCGCACCGCCTATGGTGTCGCCATCTGCTCCGTTTTTCACGTCGTTGTGAGAACGACCCGATTCAGTCTCGAGAGGCATATCACCGTAGCCGTCACAGATGCGACCTGTGGACTGGCATTTCGAGCATGAAGGCTGAGAAAGATCGCATTTGATTCGTCTTATCCTGGGAGGTGGCATCGGGGTCGAGTGTCAGCTTGTGAGTCTTTTTACACAGTTGACCGCAAAGAGGTAGCAAAACACAGAGTCTAGACTCACTTGCAAGTCTTACAGCCCAGTCTCGACTTTGGAGCAAACTTCCGAGGCTTCTTTCTCCAGGCTTGATTGGCCGCCTTGGTGTCCTCTTTCGCCATCCCGTTCATCACGATAATTCTGAATTGACCAATAATTGCGGTAGGCGCCGTTTCAAGCAGAGGGTCGTCTGTTCGTCCGATCGTATGTGTGTACAGTAGCGGGAAGCCATCTACCGCATCTCCTGCGATCTGCTTTGGTGAGAAAAGGACGGGCGGGCATTATGATACGAGGCTGGAGGTCAAAGTACTCATCACCGCACGTGTACTGACCAGGGTGTTTATACAGGGGCTTAGACTGGCCGCGATCTCTTCACAGACCCGATCTCTACCTGTATGCTAGTGGCTACTTGCCCTGAGGATCTCGTATACGACGACAATGGAACAAGGCCGAGGAGATGAAGGAATCCATGAATCGTAATAGAGACTAGTGCGTATCTTGTCAGATTGTTAATTGGCCAGTTCGTACAGGCGGGGCGAGCGAAGGAGCTCGTCAGGGGTCCGGATAGTGGAGTGTTTACACGGCATGTGTAAGAACACCGTTCCAACGTCCCGACTGCAAGATATTTCAGGAATTTCCTCAAGTTCTGCAAATATATTCAGATTTAGTTGCTTCCATCAGCGAGATGGGATGGCCTTCAGGCCGAAAAGATGGAACTCAGGGACCATAATTGTAGGGAAAAGGGTGCCGCACCCCAGGCTTCAGCTCTCGTCGTATTCTGTCACTCCATGTGAAATCCTTCATGGGCTCTCTACATCGTCACACGAGGCTGAGAAGGAAGAGCTCTGTCGACTAACTGCCAGGTGCCAACAAGCACCGCCACCCAGCACGTCGCTCTACGCACATAGTCGAGATGATGGGGCGATGTCAACGATGCCTGGTCATGTTGGAGAAGATACCTACCGATTGGATGCTTCGTACAAGCGGGGCGCCAGGACAAGTCTCCTGGGGGTCATCAACTGGTATAAGTAGTTGTCTGATATCTCCATTGTGCCAGCTGCAACTATGACACTCCCATCACCTATCATTCCTTACAAGCCATACAATGAAAGCACCTCTGAGCGTACTCTTCCTCTTCACCAGTTTGGGATGCAAAGCCCATGGCTGGAATGATAGAAGCATGGTCTATAAATTTGACGACGTGAGTCTTGCACTTTTCCAAGATACATCTTCATGCTTTACATCATATTAACAATCCATGCAGATCAAACCGTCAGCCAACCTGACGTGGACACCATGTTTCGATGGCTTTACATGCTCTAGACTGGAGGTTCCTTTGGACTATTCAAACAAGAGTGTTGGCACCACGTCAATTGCCTTTCTGAAACTCGCTGGAAAGAATGCCACCGCCGAGTCTCCAAGTATCATAGTCAATCCCGGTAAGGCCTCGATTAGATTACTCATGCAAAGTTGAGTGAATATGAAATTCAGGTGACTGGACTGACTGTTCGTTAGGCGGTCCGGGTGGTTCTGGCATCGACCTCCTCCTCTCCAACCAGGCCCTCGCAAGCCTAGCCTTTGGAGAGCAGTACAACATCGTCTCCTATGACCCTCGCGGTGTGAACAACAGCGGCCCGAGCCTCGACTGTTTCTCGGGCAATGCAGAAGCAAGAACCGCCTTCAATCGACTACATCGCACGGGCGTGACAAACATCTCATCAGCATCGTTTGAGGAACAATACTACTCAAGTTCCATCTACGGAGAGTGGTGCAACGATGCGGTCAAGAAAGAATCGCCTCATGGTTTTTATGTGACTACACCCGCAGTCGCCCGCGACTTACTCACTTTCATTGAGGCCGAGGCCGAGTTGGCTGGCCAGGCACCATCAGATGCCAAATTGTGGCTCTATGGCATCAGCTACGGCACTGTTGTCGGTGCCACTTTTGCTTCCATGTTTCCTGACCGAATCGGGAGAATGATTCTTGACGGGATTGTGGACGCAGAGCAGTACTATGACAACGCCTGGAGTGTCAACGTCGCTCAGATGGACGAGGCCATGGGAACATTCTCGAGCTTCTGCCATGCCGCAGGTCCTGAAAAATGCTCCTTCTGGGGGCCTACACCAGCAAACATTATAGCCAGAATGGACAAGGTCATCCTTCAACTTCAGAACCATCCTGTCCCTATAAGTAACGCTCAGAGTCGAGGCCTGCCGGCGTTGGTCACATATTCAGACCTCAAGGCCCTTTTCGTTACTTCTCTATACGTCCCAGCAGCGTCCTTCCCAGTCATGGCCGACATCCTACATCAGCTCGAGCGTGGGAACGCGTCTGCTCTGGTGGGCATGTTTGACGGGCAAGACGCCACGTTCGATTCCGGCCACGTTATCCAATGCGCCGATTCATATCGGAGAAACAAGCTTACTTCCATCAAAGAGTTCAAGAGCTATGCCGAGTATACGGTCTCCAAGAGCAAGTACATCGGCGATGTCTATCCCATCTTCGTGGACTCCATCTTATGCCGATCATTCCGACCACAACTGCCTGACAGCATGGTGGTTCAAGGTGAGCATCTCTCTCGTCCTGTCTCTTTGTTTCTATTCGCCTCCGTGGATGTTCAGAGGCGAGGGAAAAAGGACATATGTAACGGACATAATCTGATCAGCTTTTTTCTTTATACAGACGACCAAAAGATTGGACTAGACAGACCTACGTCTTTCCCGATCCTGATAACGAGCAATACCATTGACCCTATAACGCCATTGAACTCGTATGTTTCTGCCAAGCTCCCTCACCATCTAGTATGTTACTAATCAGTCTTGCCTTTGAGTAGAGCGCGTACAACATCTTCACGATTTCCCGGCTCGATACTTCTCCTGCAAGAAGCCGTTGGTGTGAGTTGTTCTCGCATCTCATCCTCAAAACCATCCGCAATAAGAGTCTGAGCTAACTCAGGATTACTTTTCTCCCGACTACAGCATACAGTCATCAACCAGGGAGGGTCGAACTGTTACTTTCAACACGTTCAGGCATACTTTCAAGGCATACTCCCATCATCCAATATCACATGCCCGCAGCAAACCATTCCCTTCATGGGCGGTGCTGCCTGAGACTTGTCAAAGCGGCGAAGAAGTCTCTCGGTAAGCTCTAGCAAGGAGATGGATGTTGCCACTACCTACCTGACAGTGCTCAACAATCTCGAGCATCGCAGATTCGGTGGCTTCACAGGTGTAATTGAAGATTGGAGATTCGATACGCAGCCTGATGTAGGAGCAAGTAGGAAGCTAAGATATTCGATATAGATCTCAGTCACTACTTGATTGGGTTTTTAATTTCTAGATAGATAGATAGATAGACACTCTTATTGCATAATAGCCACTTTATTTCAAGCACATTGCCGCAGATCCGTTGGATTTCTCTGCTGGCACGCCACACACGGCGTTTCTAGTCATCTGGTCAGTGATCAAACACTACTCTTTGAATTAACTAGCAAACGCCATTGGCGCACAATTACGTAGCCTTCATAAAGCACATGAAAGTATAGGAGGGGTTTTGATTCCTTCTTCAGAAGTCGCAAACTGCATCTACCATTTCCTAGACATTACGCATTCCAACATGCATTGCTTTCGACTGTTGGGCAAAGGCTGCCGCCTTTACATGCTCAAGAAACCCAAGGCCGCTATTCTCCAGCTTCCGCCAGAAATTCTCCTTCTTATTATTGATAACCTAGCTTTACATGACAAATTTCTCCTCTCACACACCTGTAAAGCGCTTCGGCACCTTGTATCTCAAGACTGGGATACCGAATTCTCACGACTCTCCCTTGAAGATCAGATTGGATTCTGGGTTGGTCTGGCTTACACCCTACCAAATCGCTGGGCCTGTGTCAAATGCTGTAAGCTACATCCTGTCGACACATCAGATGTGCCAGCGGCCTTCTGGAGGGTAAGGTATCGGGATGTCCCTTGCAGTGTTGAGTATTCTCGGGGAATCGAGGTCGAAGGGTATTCCATGCAGCACTACCACATACAGTTTGCCCTCAAGCTGTCTCGCCTGGGCAACGTACATCAGCAATACCTTGCGGCACTGATGGCTCCTTATACGCGAACGGGCATATCACTCATACCGCCCCTTGCAGAGTCCTATGCCGTAGAGCCCAGGATCATCAACAAACGGTTTATCCTACACGAAGAGTGGAATATCAACAATCATACGAGTATAGCTTTGCCACTCTTCCCAGACAATTCACATTCAAATATTCCGGTCTGCCCGCACATGCACATGCGTAGCGGAGCCGCGAGGTCTCGCAGTTGCAAGGAATGGTCTCTTCATCGGCTAGCACACATGCCTACTAATCACGATGTACAGCAGCAGCTCGCCATCTGGCTTAGAGATTATACTCTGCTCGAGGATGGTATAGCATTAGCTTACGCATCACCCGGCCAGTGGATATTCGATTCCTGTCTGCACTGCCCTACAGATATCGCCATCAAGATTTCCGTCGATGAGCGAGAGGCGACAGTCCGGGCTTGGCACGACTTTGGGACAGAAGGGTCACCGCTGGATATCAGTTGGAAGGCACACGTGAGAAATATCAATGCTCCACCCTGGCTTGATCCAGGTCCTTATGTGCATTATACACATGGTAGTATTCGGGAGATGTGGTCGGAGGATATATCTCACTGTGCCGGGAGCAGTCAAGCAAAGGTGCCGAGCTTCTATACCAAGCTGATACACGGCCTGTGTCGATTATAATCCTGCTTTACTCCTTCAGCAATGAGAGTATACTTGAATTAAAAAGACAGACAAATCTCTGTTGTCGACGATGGCACGCTCCGAAACTAAACCTCTGAAGAATCACATCTGAATTTGAATCGCACCTCTGTAGAAATGAAACGTTTTCGGACTTGGATTCTGCACCCTTTCCGTTCTCATTACGATGCCACCCTGTCCAAGGCCTCCTTCACTTGTAGAGCATAATCATAGGCAAGGCAACTTAACCACCGTTTGAGCCAACCAGTTATTTCTTCCCCAACAACCACCCGACGCCGTCGACAGCATCTCGCATTCGTTTTCGAGAAGCTGTCAGACCCGGATACTGTGTCCAGAAACCATGAGGAAGCCCACGATAAACATCCATCCTCGTCGGCACACCGCGCTCTTCCCGCAGCATGCGCTCGTAGATAAGACTGTCGTCCCGAGCAGGATCCAGTCCAGCGACCTGAAAATAGACAGGCAGCAGGTGGTTACACTCAGTTACAGAGGCGTCAGAGCGAGGCTGTTGGCTGACGGAAACCGGATTGCTCAGTGTTGATGGCTTGTCCCCTTTGTACGCGTTCGAATATTCTATCAAAGAGGGCGTATCGAAGACTGGAGCAGACTTGTTCTGTTCCAGAGAGAGATGGAAGTCTTTATAACGATTGGGAACACCACCAGGCTCAAAGAAAACTCCACATGCTAAGAACAGCCCGGTCAGAGGAGGCTCTAGAGGCAGATCCCGAGCGAGCTGTGCCACGTTGTTGCTGATGGCTGCCCCTGCTGATAGACCTCCGATAACGAACCCCCTTTTTGGGTCAGCATTGACAGGCAGAATGCCATTCTCATCTTTTTCCGTCGTCTTGTGTGCAATATACTGCACCACTGTGAATATATCGTGGACATCGGTAGGAAAAGGGTACTCCGGCGCAAGACGGTAAGACGGTAATACACAAGTCGCGTTATGCGCCAGCACCAGTTCCCGCGCGGTGGTGAGCTCCATCTCTGGATATCCAACGCAGTGGCCGCCGCCGTGGACGAGGATCACGATGGGAGATGGGGTGGTGCTGGGAGTGGCGGAGTGACAGACGATTGTGCGGGATGAATACGTGTCGTCGACTGGGACTTCGTGTTCTCTCTCCACAATGTTCTGCGTTCGGCTCGCTGCGAGCATCTTCTGAGCCATAGGAAGGGTTGCCTCAACGGTTTTCTGGAACGTGGGAATGTCGCTCGGGATGTTTCCAGGGGGCGAGCCGATGGCTTTCCAGGCGGCCTCGAATTCTGGGTCCATGATGCCAGTGGCGAGGATTTGTTCAACCGTCAATGGTAGTGAATCCATTTTAATCACGGCTCGTATGAGGGTGAGCCGGAAGAAAGGCAATGGCAAGTTGATTGCATGAGATGATACGCAATCTGCGAGGTCTGAGAACTGTAAGGAGAGAGTAAGAGCAAAGACTAGGTATACATATAGCGCTGTTAGATACCTAAGTCAAAGCTCTCCATCGTGTTATTACATGGGCACGTATGTGTATGAAAGGAGCAGCATGTCTACAGCCTCGTGATACCGTTGATGTCAGGAAATGCGGCGACTCCAAGTCATTCGCCCTGCAAGCATTTGGTAGGATTCAACAGGGCAATTCGGTTACACCGGTTGACTCACACACCGAACCAAATCACCACCCCCCGGGTCCACTCCTTGCATGGATGCCACGGCAGTTCCAAGAGCACCAACGATTTCAGGTGCATTTCTTCCAGAATATTGGGACTGCGGTATGGCTCAAACATTGAATCATCTCGGTAAAGACGCCGCCATGAGGGTCCGTTCTTTCATGTAACTCATATTCCGGCTATGAACGCAGTAGGCAGGGTTACGTATATCTATTAGTGTCTTGGCTGTACTGTAGGTATCTACTAGGACAGGTATATATATTCATATATACCTACCTGAGATATACATATCTACAGTAGACAATCTTTACTCCGGCTACAATACACAATGCCTGCCCAGGTTTGAACACTCACCTCTACAATTGGACCAAGAGCATCATGGACGACATCCACGAGCTGGGCAATCTGCCACCCCCAGACAGGCTCTCAATAAGTCCTGCTACACACGAAGATCCCAACCGGATCTCCACGGACATACCACAACACGACAACACAATCGAATCCCAACCAACAAGCCCCCAAACATGGCGCTTCTGGGCCATCATCACAGCCCTCGCCATCACAGGCCTCATGTCCGCCATCGAAGGAACAATCATCACGTCCGCCCTCCCCAGCATAACCAACGCCCTCGGCGGCGGCGACGCCTACATCTGGGTCCCCAACGCCTACCTCCTCGCGCAAGTCGCCATCCTCCCGCTCGCCGGCCAGGCAAGCAACATCTTTGGCCGCCGGCATCTCCTCCTCGGCTCTGTCGCCCTCTTCACGCTCGGGGGCGGGCTCAGCGGCGCCGCGTCCTCAATGGGCATGCTCATCGCCGCCCGCACCATTCAGGGGCTCGGCGGCGGAGGCATCAACCTCCTGATGGAGACCATCGTGACCGACATTGTTCCGCTGAGGGAGCGCGGGCAGTACATGGCCATTGTGGGCATCGGCGCCGTCGTGGGAGCCACGCTGGGCCCGTTCCTGGGTGGCCTCATCACTGATCATGCATCCTGGCGGTGGTGTTTCTACATTAACGTGCCCATTGGCATTGGTAAGGCCTCCTCTTCTCCCTTCTCGTTTTCATCGCTGGCTTTCCGCTTCTTCTCAACTAACACATACTCCAGCCTCCTTCGGGATCCTCTTCATCTTCCTCCGCGTCAAGTATGACCGCAACCTGACCTGGTCCACACGCCTCCGACGCATCGACATCTCCGGCAACGCCATCTTCGTCGCCGCCATCGTGTCCGCCCTGATGGCACTCACCTGGGGCGGCACCATCTACAGCTGGAGCACCTACCACATCGTCGTGCCCCTCGTCCTCGGCCTCATCGGCATCCTCCTCTTCGCCGCCTTCGAGTGGACGCCGCGCCTCTGCCCAGAGCCCTCCTTCCCGCGCCAAGTCGTCTCGAACCGCACCTCGGCCGCCGCCCTCGCCCTGACCTTCATCCACGCCATCGTCGCCTACTGGGTCTACTACTTCCTCCCCATCTACTTCCAGGCAGTCAGGGGCCTCTCGCCCCTGCGCTCGGGAATCTACACGCTCCCCAACGTCGCCGGCGGCCTCGTCTTCGCCGTCCTCGGAGGCGTCCTGCTCTCCAAGTCCGGCCGCTACAAGCCCCTCCACCTCGCCGGCTTCGCCGTCACAACCGTCTCCTTCGGCCTCTTCAGCCTCCTCGACGCCCGCTCCAGCGACGCCGCCTGGGTCTGCATCCAGCTTCTCAACGCCCTCGGCAGCGGCATGCTCAGCGGCGTGCTCCTGCCCGCCGTCCAGGCGCCCCTCGACGAGAGCTACGTCGCCACGGCCACGGGCGTCTGGAGCTTCGCTCGCTACTTTGGCTGCATCTGGGGCGTCACCATCCCGAGCGCCGTCTTCAACAACGAGTGCCGCCGCCTCGCCAGCACCACGATTACAGACGCGGGGATTGCTGGTGATTTGGCGGGAGACAGTGCGTATCAGCATGCCACGGGGGCCTTTCTGCACAGCATCCAAGACCCGGCACTTCGCGCAGAGGTGGTTCAAGTCTTTACGGGAGCGATGCGGACGGTTTGGCTTGTTGGGATCGCATTTGCTGCGTTGGGATTCCTGGTGAGTTTCATAGCCAAGGAGATAGAGCTCCGGAAAGAATTGAACAATGACTTTGGGGTCGAGGACAAGAAGGATGCCGTCATCTCGCCAGCAACAGAGATGCAGGCTGTACCATCTAGTTCAGTGTAGTACAGACGGAAAGTTTGATTAATTTAATAGAAATATATAGACATATCAAATATCGTATAATGCGTATAGTAGGTATGCAGAGGTCCATACTCTGGAATAGTCTCAAGCTGCTCCGTGTTGCCTATTTGGGTAACCCAGCTCAGCGCCAGCTCCATCGAGCCATTCAAGCTTCTTACACACACACTCACACCTCGGCTTCTTCCCTGACGATGGATTACAAGCACCAAATCTGCTTCCCGTAAGCGCCGCGGTACTCTACCAGAGCACACCTCGCGGTTCAGACACATGGGCTGAAACTTGCACGCCGTGGAGCCGCATCTCACTTCGAGCTATAGGGTTGAACAACACAAGGCATCATGCTCAATGCTGCCGTCTTATGGAAGGATTGATTCAGGCTTCCGGTCACGAAGCCGTCAAGTCTTGCGCTGCGTTCCGATAGAACGTTGGCAGAGTCCACGTGAGTGCACAGGCAACCATTTTGTCCACGGACTACTGCAACTCTGAATAGGTAAGCACAGATGCAAATGCGCGTCTATCCAATGAAGAACCCGGATATTCAGAGTAGCAATTGAAGCTCCAAGTGTGTATGTCATCTCCAGGCGATCGTTGCCCGCAATAGCAATTCAGTGTCCTAAGCTCCCACCCTATTCCAAAGTCATGGCATCATGTTTGACAACCATTCCAACTCCGTTGCCCATCATCTCCAGATGGCTACTGAGACTCTCCTTGCACTCTCGGTCCGCATCCATCCTTCAGCACAGCAAAGCCTTCGACATCAAAATCACCTTGTTCTCTGTGGGGGGATCGCATGAGGAGGCGTTTGCCGGCGGCTAGTGGCTGGTCTCCTCCACAAAATGCCCTTCGGAAACAAAACGCCAGGGGGCCATTCCAAAAGCCGGCTAACCGTCGCTGGTAATCCGAAGTTCAGCGTGGCACTCCCAAGCTGCAAATTGCTTCTCCAAAAAAAGCACCCATCAATTCACACTCGGTATCCGGATGAATTCCAGTCTGTTCAGCTCGCATTTCCAGCCTGGGAAGAGATGGAGACTTTCCGTCCTGAAGTCCGCCCACGCCGTTTGCCATGTTCACCCCTCATCAACCTCTGCCACACCACCTTTCCGGGGCCGGAGGAGCTCCCCGGTCCAAGTTGCCGAGCTCTTGTAGAAGCTTAGCTTTGCTCGCGCTTCACGTCGTATTGTGCTGCACGTCTCGGCGGTCGTCTTTGATTCGATCCTTCATCGATTCTCTTGCCCTGCTACCACACCTCCCCCAAGGCCAATCGTTCACTCCCTTCCCCGCTCGTCCCCATTGTGCTTCGATGCCCTCGTGATGACCTGCGGCTTGCCACACTCAATGTTCCCGCCATCGAGATGCTGTTTGTGTGTATCGTGAGCTTGCCGTAGTGGTGCCTCCGTTTCCTCACGCCACCAAGCCTTCCCCGCAGCCGAGCCAGCTGTGCTGAGCTGTGGCTGTCGTAGAGTATAAAGCCTAAATCGCATCCGCATCCTCGAGCAGCTCATCTTCTATCCATAGTCCAAGCACATTGTGTCAGATTGCTCGTCGGCATCAGAGTAGCTACTCGACATTCATTGAGCATATCTCGCTCCGTACCACCAAGCCCCCGAGCTCTACTCTCCATTGTCGCTGCCACGTGTACAGTACGTCTTGCTTTTGTCTGCTCATGGGCTGTTTGCCAGACTGAACCGTGTCGCCATTAGACATTCTGACCGTAACAGCAGCCCGTTAGCTACCGCTCCTTATCAAAACATGGCGCCCTCTATCCAGGCCCCCCCGGTGCAGCTCTTCAATGGCGCCGCCGGACCCGTCCCCCAGTCTCACTTGCTCCCCGAGTTCAGTATGAAGGACAAGGTTGTCGTCGTCAGCGGTGGTGGAAGAGGATTGGGCCTGGTTCAGGCTGAAGCACTGATTGAAGCAGGCGCCGTCGGTAAGTTGCATGCCATCTCGGTTTGCGGTGGATTTTTGCTGAGAGATACGCCCAAACCAGTACACTGCATCGACATCCTGCCTGATCCGTCTTTGGATCCCACGTCCGAGTTTGCTGTCGTTGCTGCACGTGCCAAGAAGGAGCTCAACTCCCACTTGACATATCACAGGGTGGATGTCACCGAGGAGCCGCAGGTGAGCGAAGTCTTCGAGAAGGTTGCAGCGAAGGAAGGTCGCTTGGATGGCTGCCTTGTCGCTGCCGGAATCAACTACGAGAGTCCGGCCCTCGAGTATTCCCCCGAGCAGGTTGACCGGATGCTTCGCATCAACGTCAAGGGCGCATTCCTGACAGCCCAAGGCGCGGCTCGGATAATGGTTCGGTTTGGGACGCCTGGAAGCATCTGCCTCATTGCCAGCATGAGCGGCACCATCGCCAACCGTGGCATGTTTGCATCGTAAGTCTCCTTCCTCATGGTGCAGGAGTTGATGGCTCATGGAGTCTGACTCTCGTCAACATAGACTATACAACACCTCCAAGGCTGGTGTCATGCAAATGGCTCGAAGCTTGGCCGCTGAATGGGGTGTGCACGGCATTCGTGTCAACACACTCTCGCCTGGATATTGCACGACCCAGATGCTCCTCAACCTGTTTGAACAGTACCCAGAGCGAAAGGCGCAGTGGCCCACGGAGAACATGCTCCAGCGATTCAGCGAGCCCAAGGAGTATCGCGGCGCCGCCCTCTTCCTCCTCAGCGACGCCAGCAGCTTCATGACGGGTAGCGACCTCCGCATTGACGGCGGACATGCTGCCTGGTGAAATTCTGGTTCCCATCGCTACCGCATCGCTGGTAACAAACTTGTAGATTGGGCCCGTTGTGCCATGGTTGAACATGCTGGGAGGAACAAGGGGTTGATTTGTGTAAATTTGAGCGTTTGTCTATGTTTCTCGATTTGGTGTTGGCAATATGAGAAAAGTTCAGTGAGTCAACTGCAATATCGATGTGGATGTGATTATTGAGCCGGAATGTGCGTCAAGACACCAGAAGGTCCAAGTTTGCTCAGCAAACCAGGGGCAAGGCGTAGTCTCTTCTCAACATCCGCGGCAGGCACGCCATTGTTCAGCAGATGGACGGCATCTAGGATGGTCCTCATATCAGCCAAGCGGCGTCTTCCTGCGTCTCGTCCCATGTTCTCGAGATCCTCTGCAGCAACTTGCTCAAGGCGGCGCCGAGCTTCGAGCACAGACAGCGTAGTGTTTCGCTTGGCAGGCGCAAACAGCGGCCCTAGAGGGACGTCCAATGACTCGGGCGAGAGGTTCGAAGACGCGGTAGAGGAGTTTGAAAGCGTGGGGTTTGGCTGAACGATGCCCATCTCATGAAGGCGGCGAGAGAAGTCACCTGGGGTGAAGTCGGGGTCCATGGCATCTGCGCGGACGGCTGGAGTGAATAGGTCAGACCTATGCTTATTGACCTTGTGCGTAAAGAGCATTGATTGACTACTGACCTTCATCTTTCGATCCGTCGCCACGGGCTGCAGGCTGCTGAGGCCTGGCCCTCGTGGTAGCTTGGGGAACAGCTCCGGGGGCTCTGGTGGGATATTTGCGAGCTGCTCCGCGAGCTGCCGCCTTTGACGAAGAGGCGCCCATTCTTGTTGCCAATTGATGGTCTGATTGCGTTGCTGGTGCAAAGAGGTATCCTATGTGAACAGAGACGCGTCTGTTCGTGGCTTGGTGGACAGAGAAAGGAGCTGTATCAGCAGCAAATGCTCTTGAAAGAACAATGACGAGATGGAAAATTTCAGAGTGCGGGATGGCGAACCATGGCAATTATGTAACCAAGCACGTCTGCAGAAGAGTGAAAGGGACACAGGTTCTGCTCACAGGGGTTCTCCCCACCAAATACACCGCTAAAGTCACCACTGACAGGCCCGAGACGCGCTGTGACGTGATTCCTCCAGGGCTCTTCCTCGGTCGATCCACCTTTTACAACCTCACCTCACCTTGTGGATGAACAGGCTGAGAACTGATTCGCCCTCATCCCTGCTATTGATACAAAACCGAAGCTGGTGATCATGAGATGATAACTTTATATGGTGGAGACCGGTGGAAGCGAAGGGTGGCTGACTCCTTGCTCTCGTCGGCGGAGAGAAGCCGATTGTTGCTGTCCAAGACGGAGAGAACTTGGAGGCGGCGAAGTTGAATGCTTCACCCCTCTGTAAAAGAGATCAGGCTATACAAACGAGAACTTGAAGCCTGAGAGAGCACTCATGGGGAACGAGACTGATGAGACCTTTCTCTTCAAATATTCCATCTATCTCTGTC
Source organism: Trichoderma reesei QM6a (assembly GCF_000167675.1). NCBI lineage: Eukaryota > Fungi > Ascomycota > Sordariomycetes > Hypocreales > Hypocreaceae > Trichoderma > Trichoderma reesei. Next base: position 650,092 of record NW_006711157.1, on the reverse strand, counting down.
GTCATAATGCCTGGAAAATTCATGCCATTTACAGGTAGCAACACGACACTATGAGTGTACATGTAGGTTCATGTAGTAAGAAGGGTAAAGCAAAGTATTACCCTTCCTCTCCCTCCACATATCCCTTCCCATTAAACCATCAGGCTGTCACGGAGCTCCTTATCCCAGGCCTCCAGCGGCAGCACGTCGCCGTTGTCGTCCAAGAGGTCCAAGAATGAGCGACCGCTCTCAGCTGGAGCGTGAAACACCTCCTCCACCATCTCCACGACCCCCTTATCCTGCACCACTTCCATGTCCGCCACATCCTCTTCGTGCTTTTGCTTTTCATGTCTGTCTTCCTCACGATCTTCTTCTTTATTGGGCTCCCCGTCCTCACCCACCACCTCGTCCTCACTCTCTTCCTTGCCCTCCTCGTCTCCTTCTTCATCTTCATCTTGCTCTTCCTCTTGCTCTTCTCCTTCTTCTCCTTCATCTTCCTCTTCATCTTCTTCTCCTTCTTCTCCTTCGTCTTCTTCCTCGCTGTCCTCCTCTACATCCTCCTCCACCTCCTCCACCTCCACCACCACCGGAGCGCAGCACTTCCTCTTCACCCTGTCCACCATCTTAATGTACTCCCTCCTCGGGATCCCCTTCGCCTCCCCCTTGTCAAGATCGACTTCGTACAAGAAGCCATCAATCTCATACACATTCCACAATCCCCTGCTCTCGTACCTCCTGATCAGGCGCTGGCACCACGTAGTATGGTCTTTGCCGCGATTCCCAGCCATAATCTCAACCTGCTGGCAGAGGGAGATCTTGTGGAGCCACGACCAGTGCCTGCAGACGAGGAGCTTGTCCAGCCGCTCCTGGTCAATATCGGGAGGGATGGCTCTTGCGGCGGGGGTGTCTAGGAGGTTCTGCTCGGTCGGGGCAGCTTCTGAGGTGGTAGCCGGGGCGAGAGGAGGCGCCTCGTCGATGACGATGGCCTCGTCGACGAAGTGAGCATCGGGGGCAGCTGTGGGTTGGGGTTGAACGGGAGCTTGGGCTTTAATAGAAGGTTGAGCCAAGGCTTCGGGCGCCATGGCTTGAAGGAGAGCCCTGGCCCTGGTGGAATCCATGCCAGGAGGTCTCTTGACGACTCGCGAGTTGTGCTGCGGAGCCAAAGCCATGGCCTCGGCTTTGCTATTTTGGTAGGTGATGATGCCGGAACCAGAAGCTTGCTGCTGGGGCTTCTTCGCGATAGGCTGCATGGTGGTGATGTGTTGATGACCGTCGGTGACAGGATGCTGTGGATGAAGAGGAGGCATGTTCAGAGCCATGTAAGGATGAGGACGAAATGGTTAAAGAAGACGGGCTAAGCAAGGCCTCTATATGCATGCACTTCTTCTCACTTTCTCTACGGCAGCATTGTCACTGTCAAGGAGATGTGAGTGGCCGAGAGCATCTCCACTCGTGTGCATGCGCCAGCCAGCTGCCGAGTCGAGGTCGAAGCAAGAAGTGAGATCGAGGTCAACTGCTCCCACATGAATCTATCTTTCTTGAAGCTTTTACAGGACCGAGCCAAAGCCATTCATCAATTTTATGTGATTAATCTTGGCAAACACAGCTTCATAATGAGCGTAATATCGATGCTTTACTGTGCAGCCGCTGAGTGATGAAAACGTGTGAGGCATTCCTGATTGAAGAGCCTCGCCTCCTTGAACGACTTCATTTCACGATTCACCTCACCTCTTGCTTCACCCTACCTTGATCTCCACCCACACCTCAGCCTCTCGAATACAATTCACTTCTGCTGCAATTGCATCATTAAGTTGCTCATGCCGAAGGAAAATGAAGAAGATAGAGAAACGAATTCTGTTCATATTGTAGCGTTATCAACGAATATCCACCACCGACATCGATATTCAACAACCCCATCATCCAGCATCATATCCCCGTCCTCAACCTCCCATATCGCCTCATAAAGCATCTATACCGTATACATAATCTAGCACTTGGTGATATACAACCCAATAGGCGCCGGATTAAAGTCCTGAAACCACCTAACCTCACTCCCTCCCCCATTGGCCGCCGAAACTCCAAAAGCAACCGCCTCTCCAGCCGGACACTCAAACGTCGAAACCACATACCCATGCCCAGGCGCCACCGTCGTCGTCCCGAAATCCTTCTTCACGCCCGGCTTGTTGTTCCACGTCGTGCCCTGGCTCGCAGGCCTCTCCAGCCAGGCAAACTCCAGCGCGCCCGAACCAGAAAACGTAAAGGACGATGTCTGCAGGTCCTTTTGCTCGGGAAACAGAAACACAAGGCTGCACTTCTTGCCCTTGTCGCCCCTGGGAATGTCAAAGTTGAAGATGGACGAAACGGTGCTCGACACCTCCCCAAAGTACGACGTCCCAGGGGCCTTGTCAGGATCGGCCTTGTCAACAGGAATGATGAGATGCGGAAACTCATAAGCACCGTCGAGGTTCGCCGGACACGACTTTGCAGGAGGAGGAGGAGGGGGAGCAGTCGTAGGAGTAGGAGTAGGCGGAGGGCATTCCGAGCGGCAGCTGTCCGCCTTGAGCGTAATCTTGCTGCAGTTGACGCCGTGCCCGTCCTCCAGGTAAACGTTATTCTGGCCCTCCTCGCCCGTCTGGCACTCCCAAAACTCCGTCTGCCCATCGTACGAGACGCTGCCGTTACAGCCCACGTCGAATCCGTCGTCTGGCTTCTGGTTCTGGTCGCACTGCAGCACATGTGCCGGCGCTTTGTCTCACGTCCATTCGTCAGCGCTCCCATCCACGATCCCAAGACATTGACTCAAGTGCTTCTCCAGTCACACGTGCAAAGCACATGCCTGTCTCTAACATGGGAAATATGCTGCACCCCAAGTAGATAAGGAGAGAGAGAAAAGAGTGAAGCTTACGAGTCCACCAGCATCCACGTCCCTTGTCGTCCCAGAGCTGAGCTCCCTGCAGACTAAACCTGGTCGATGACACTCCGCCGCCAGCTCGCACCTGGCCAGACGAAATCTCGCCGACAGGACCAGAGATGGCTCCCGAGGCCGAGAGGTGTAACTGGCAGCCCGAGGTCCGCACGACGGCATCTTCAGCCGTGGTCACGGCGAGGCCGAGGGCAAGGAGAGATGATAGCATGGCGAGTCCAAGTCGACTGCTTGAGCGTGTGGGAGGTGAGGATAATCAGGTGGTCTTCTAAACAAGACAAATGATGATCTTCGCAAATGAATATGCTTGCTCAAGATTCTGGACTGCTTTATCCTTCAAGTGGATGCTCTCAGAGAAGACGATGACCGCAAAAAAGCAGGGTAGAGGCTATCATTATATACGTAAAGGGGGGGATTCCAGATGTCCCTACTTCTCGTCCAAGCCTCCTGAAACCTCACGACGATGCCACTTACTTCATCCACTCCAAAAACATACACTTTTCACGACGAATCTCCCCCGAAGAACCTGAAATAATCACCGCCAGCTCACAGATTGACCTCGCCTCTACCTTGCAGAATACGAACAAGCACCAACGCACGCATCTCATCGTCATCAATAAGGAATAACCAGGATCAAAGCAGGCATCAACCTCCCAGTGATAGGCATGCAGCCTCACCGATAGCTTGCATGTAAACCATGCCTATCCCAGAAAGAGAGAGAAAAACCAGATGGCCTGAGGTCTTGAGGTAGCAACAATGTCTCACTGACAACACATCACAGCCCGGTCAGACCAAGTGTTGGTCAATTACGAGGAACACAAGGAAGATGTTGTCAGAGGGCATCACCCCGACAGGTCTTTGCCATCTCTACTCACAAGTCAGAATACTCGCCATACAATCGTTCAAGACACATCAAGATGCTACACTCTGCGACCACGCCCGTCAATCTACTCGATAACGGCTTTGCAAAGTGCCTAACCATCTTCCTCTCGAAATTCCATCCTTCTACGTGCAAATACCTTTGAGTCACAAGTCTCAGTATACGAAAGCAAGTAATCAGCTTCAAGAGCAAAAACGAGCTTGTAACAAAGAGGAACGTCCAGACCCCAAACAAGCAACATCCCAACTTCAGCAAAACCATCAGACTCACCACTGCATGTAACCTTGTACTGGCCAAGCCAACCACCCTCATCCCAGCCAGCTGAACTGGCACTTGATCCAAGGCGAGTATTACAATTACACAACTCAAGACACGCAGACTCCATGATTACACTACGCAAGAACATGCAGATCTCACCAAAGAGAGGGCAAAAGCTCGTATTGATGGCCAACGACCCTAGACGGGAAAGTCGGACAGCATCTCGTTCAACCTTGATCTTGAGTGAGCTGCTGTAGCTACTACATATCAAGGCTCCTCCAGCCATTCAATACAGAGTGCTTCTCCATCAAGTGGCTCGATTGAGCAACAACAAGAAGCATCTGTTGTGCGAGTCAATTTACTTCGCACTGCATGTGAGACGGGAAACGACCTGGCCTGCATGCACCCTTCAATATATCTAAAAATTCGTCAATGCCATGCAACACGACCATTAGAACGAAGAAGGAAATGCAAGTCTACAGTCACGGCATTGCCTTAGAGAAGAAAGTAGCACACATGATATAATGTAATTGTATTATTCCGACTTGACCAAGCTTGGCCATTGTCATGGGTATTTCTATCTTCTAGTCTCACCAAGTTGACCTCTTCGTGGCCGACCGGCATATTCATGCGACTTCATTCCTGCCTCGACAATGCCTTCACGGCAACTTGCCGAATTCCAGGAGCCTTGGGTATGCTTGTGCATCGGCTAACTTCTGGTACCAGGCTGGGGCGACGATACACGCGATCGATCAGCCTCACAAGAGCGGTGACGAGAATCTCCAATATCGTGCTGCGATGCAGAGGCAACACACGTCGCCTGAATCCCTGCCCTCCGGCAACTGTATGCACAATATCTAGTACCAAACAGTCGTGTATTTCTGCGCCAGACTCCATGAGGCACATGGCAGAGCCACTCAATGGCCACCTCCTCAAGTCTCATCGAGAGCGTGGGCGACCAAGGGCTCTTACCAGCCAATACCGATATCACTGATGTATATCAGTAGCCCGGACATCACGGGTCTTTGGGTGCTGCACTAGGTGGGATGTCTCTGAGATGCGTTGCCTCTAGCAAACAGCATGTCTCAGTTATTGTTGCCGTGACGCCAAGCTAACGTCTCTTCTTTCACGGGCCCCCATGTTGGGTGGGCACGGTACACGCACAGAGACACAGACAGACAGATGGCGGCGCCCAGCCGGATGTAGACAGGTGCAATGCCCATCATCCTCTTCAACGTCGCTGTCTCTTGTTCGGCCGACCAGCATTAGCTGGGATTTGGGCAACGGCAGCATCGCCTTCGTCGCCAACGTCGTCCGAGTTGCTCTCGTCATCGCTCTGCGCTCCACTGGTAGCACCAAAGGAAGCCTTCCTGGACAGAGCTTCTTCAGTGCCGCTAGCGAATTCCTCGAAATCGTTGTGATCCGATGACTCCTCGTCGTCCGCCTTGCCGGCAGGAACTTCGGCTTCGGCTTCTGCGGCATCATCCAATGTCTCGGAAGCAGGTCGCTTCCGAGGCATCTCACCAAGCCTGCCTCCGCGGCCATTGACGTTGCCACTTCCCTCTTCGCCCTCCTCAGTCGACTTGGGAGGGGGGGTGTACCAGGGAATTCTGCCTCTCATGAAATCATTCAGCATCATCTTGGCCACGCCGTCCAGATCAGGCTCTCCACCGCGAAGGAGACGACCGGCTTTGCGAGCAAGGAGCTCAAGAAGCTCAGTTGCGTTCTTCCAACCCTTGACGTCATATGTCTTTTCCATGTGGTGCTGCTTGACGCGGCTCAAGAGGGCGTCAATATACTGCTCAGGGTGCTCCACCTTCTCGACTCGCACAACACCTCGCAGAACGAGATCGGTCGGCGTGTCTGTGCTTGAGGGAGGCACAATACCAGGGCAGTCGATGAGGTAGATGCGCTTCATGAGACTGACGTACTGCCACACCTTGGTCTCGCCAGGAATGGGCGCCACGGTGCACACCTTCTTCTTGGACAGAGTGTTGATGATGGAAGACTTTCCAGTGTTGGGACCGCCAATCAAGCCGACGGAGATTTGCTTTCTATCTGTGTGGAGAGCAGAGAATTGACGCAGCAGCTGGATCAAAGATCCTTTGCCGAAAGAGTTGTTGATGCTTGCATGGAACGCAAGTGTGGGGTATTCTTTGGATAGGTGTCGTACCCACGCAGCCTTTTCTCATGTTAGAAGAGATGTTCAAGAGTGAGATCAGGATGAAGAATGAAAATGAACAGTCACGAAGAAATGTGTGTGTCATCACTAAGAAGCTCCTTTGGATGCCCGCGAGGGCGAGGGAAGGCTTCAACTCATCAGACGCACAGCCGTCTCTTGATGGGTAACCAAAACGGCACCCATCAGCCTGCAGCCGAAGCTGCAGACAGTCGAGATAGCAATCGTTCTCCCAATGTTGTAACAGACGGTCCTCCACGGAGAGTATGTAAGGTGTCCTGACAGGATTCATTGGGGGCCCAAGGCCAAGGTCGGGGAGGCAAGATGATTGAACGGGAAGAATCCAAAGAGAGCAGATGACTTACAGCAACGCTGGTTGGTACCAGATCACACTTGTTGAGCACAAAGATCAAGTGCTTGTGAGGCGCCTCCTCCTTGAGATACTTTTCAACGCTCCTGCAACGAGTTCCGACGGGGTCTCGGGCATCAAGCACGTGGATGATGACATCGGAAGAGTCAATGACCTTGTACAGCTCGTTCCAGATACGCTTGCTCTGGCCCTTGTCGAAGACGGGTTCGATGGCCATGGTGAGCGACTCGGCCTCGCCGTCATTGCCGGAGTTTCCACTCAGCAACTTGTTCTGCTCCATCCGCTCCTCGTAGGTATCCATGCTCTTCTCAGTATCGTCGGCAAGATCAGCCACGGTGCTGACGCCGAGCTTGACACGCTTGCGCTGAGCCTTGGGTCCAAAGACACCGGCAAAGGGCGACGTCTCAATGGTCATCTTGGCCTTGTGCTGCTTGATGCCATTGGTGGTGTCCTTGCCTCCGTCGTGGATAAGGCTCATGGGGAGCTTGTTGGACTTGAGGAGGACCTGGTAAGGGTCCTTGGCCTTTTCAGCCATGGCCTCACGGAAGGCGGTCAGGGTATCCTGAGAGACGACACGAGTGTTGGTGAACCACTTGCGGTTCGGCTCGATCCGGGCATTGGGGATGTCTCTGGACTGGTAGCTGGCAGCCTTTGTGATCTTCCCGTCCGCGTCTCTCTGGGCCCTGCCGTCCTTGTACATGTTGACAAGCTTGACCTTTTTCGCATCGCTGTAGGCATCTCTGTCAGCATGCCTTCAAGCAAGGGAAAAACTCTTCGTCCACAGAGCACACAAAGGCTGCAAGCACATACCGATAAAAGTTCTCGCCCTTGACACGGACATTGCCCATGCCATCGCCAGTCTTGCCCTGGCGCGTGCGCCGGGCTGCTTCCTTCTTCCCAGTACCCATGGTGAAGTTTTGGAGCCTGCTGGTGGGCAAGCACACAAAGATCTTGGGAAGAAGCGAAAGAAGAAACAAAGCAGAGGAGAAAAAGTTGGGGGCTGCTTCTTATCACGAAACTTTTTTTTTTTTTTTTTTCTCGTGTTTCTTTGGAGAGGGACCCCACTAGCCCACACATTTTCTGCAGGCGATGGCTGGTTCTCATCTTGTTTTATGTAAGCACAAGACAGGGGTCAGTCGGAAGGTCGGAGCGCAATAATCCGGGGCACCTCTGCGGGTTTGGCAATTTTCGTTTTCTGTAAGCCGACATCACAACGAGGGAACGTCGTGAAGCTTCAGCGGACGAGCAGCAACAGAAGAGCTGCCCGGTCCCCCAACCCTCCCCCTATCCAGTCGCAATGTCGTTTCATCCGGCAAGCGGCTGCCTTAGGCCAGCAGCCCGCCAATTGGCCTCCGCCTCGCGATCCTTCTCAACAACCCCCGCCATCCTCTCCAACGCCGTCCCGCCTCAGTCCCCCTCCTACATCCGCCTCCCCTCGCCTCCCCAGTCCCAGACCGACGAAGCCAAGCCGCCGCGGGTAAGAGGCTCGCTGCCCGTCCCGCGACAGGTCTTCCCCCGGTCCGAGGGCGACCGCAAGGTCCGGCCCGAGTACATCCAGCAGACGGCGCCCAGATCCCCCCACGAGCGCGAGCCGTCCAACGAGTCCCAGAGATGGAAGCGCGAGATGGCAGAGACCCGACGGGCCAACCTGGAACAGGGTCTCAAGGCCCTCTACAGGCGCCGCGAGAGGAGCGACGCCGCCAGAAACGCCCGCGTCAGCCGTAAATTCAGAGAGAACAACGAGGCCGCTGCCGCCCCGGAGCGGGAAGACGACCGCCTCACCCGGAGCACCGTCCTCGACGCCATCCTCGACACAAAAGTATACCCCGACCCGGACCGCTTCGCCCGCGCGCAGCGCAGCCGGGCCAAGGTCCAGGCCAAGGAAACGGCCAAATACGAGGCCCGGCGGGATGCCCTCATGGAGCTGTACATCAACGCCTCCAACTTCATCGTCCACGAGAGCGAGCTCAAGGCCGAGATTGACGAAATCTTCAGCGAAGACTACTTTAGGAAACAGAGCCAGGCCTTCCAGCTGTACGGCACGACGGAGAACGCCTGGGGCGTCTACGGCAGGCCTCCTTCTATTGCGGATATGCTGGAGACCACCACTGGAAAGTCGACCAAGCTCATGGACTACTACGAGTCAGAGTATGATCACTCTGTTAAGCGGCAAAAGAGGATCGCGGAGGAGTTTACGGGAGGCAAAATGGAGTAAGGGTATAGGCTTGCACAATGTAGAATATCATGCACCTGTAACTACATGTATTATATCAGTAACCACTTGTTGGAACATTCAGAGTCACGTTTCACGATCTTCAAGCCAGGGAATCCTCTCAACCTGTGAAGTGGGAGGCAACCATGTGTTTATTAGGCCCACCTCAACCAATCACTACAACTTGTGCTCAAAGAATCAGTAGCCAACAAGTCAGAAAATACACTTCAAAGGGTCAGATCGTGCTCCATCAACGCCAATTGTGTAAATGCCCAAGGAGGTTCGCCTAGCACAAGTAAAAGGTCGGTCGGTATGTACATGCCGGAACCTGCACAGAAGAAAGGTGGTTCTTGATGTTCGGATAGAGTCTAGGGTGCTAATCTATCGCTTCTCGACAAGCAAAATGTGCATCGCGGCATAGGCGAGGACGATGAAGGCGGCGGCGAAGATGCCCAGGTTCCTAATGTCCGACCAAAGGGCGGCATTCTGGAATCCAAAGGAGCTGAGAATCGCCGCTCCGGGGACGGTGATGTCGAGTCCGTACTTCTTGTCTACCAGAGTGAGTTCCAAAACCTCGTTGACAATGAGCGACTCGAAGCCGTAGTGGAAGATGGACAGTGTCTGGAGCCACAAAGCGCCCTTTGGCGTGGCGTCGTGGTTGAGGAGGAAACCGGCGAAAAGGAGACTGAACAGCATCACCAAGCTGCCAATCAGGTTGGCCACTCCGCCGTCTTTGCAAACGATGCCGATGAACAAGCAGATGGCTGCCGCCGCCAAGTTGAACAGGACCAGGACGAGCATGAACTTGAAGAAGTGTGCTGCATCCGGCACCAAGCCTGTCATCGGGTAGATGATGGACCCCATGAGGATCGGGGGAATGATTCTCAGGGGAATAATGTCGAACAACACCTTGGCAGCGAAGTAGGTGGCGGGAGAATAGTAGCCATTCGCTCTTTCACGCGTAAAGAGAAGGCGCTCGCTGGCAAATACGTTGAGACTGGTGAGAGTGCTAAAGCCAAAGAGAGCTAGGAGGAAGAAGAACAATCCCAGCCGGTTTTGGAAACCGGGAATATCATCGGTAAGGCCATAGAACAGATATCCGGAGAACACTGCCAGAATAATGGCAATCGCGTAGTGCGTGAGCATGAGCATTGGGTTTCTGTACAGGTTCTTCCAGGTTCGTCCAGAAATGATGATGAATTGGCGCAGATATCCAACCCGAGCGTATCCCTTTCCAACAGCGCTGGTATAAATGTTTGGCCCGTTGGGAGCATATCCGTTTGAGTTGGATCCGTTTGCAGCATCGGCTTCCCTGATTACCTGTTGAATGTCTTCCCGAATGGAGGCCGCGATATACGACTTGCTGAAGGAGCGCGTGATGATGTCAAGGTCTGTTCCAGTCATGGCCGGAGGAGGTAGATCGTGAGGGTCGTCCAGCTGTTGGCTAGGCAGGGAGCTGGTGGGGTTGTTCTGCAGCCGATAACCGTCTCGATCGTCACCACCAGCATCGGAAGAGGCAGCAGTATCAGTCTGCTTTCTGCGCGTGAAGAGCTCCCGTTCTTGTCGAAGCCTGACAGAGTCACGTCGGCGGTTCTTGGGCCGCAAGGAGGGCTCGGCGCTCGCCTCACCCGCGCTTGCAAGAGAGGCGCTCGCAATGGACTTGACAGCCCGCGTACTGCTAGGACCGATGCTTCCAGCGTCGGGAACAAGGCCGCCGTCATCCATACTCTGCGTGCTGCTCGCATGCATAGTCAGGTCCACGAGGTAGTCGGCAATGTTGAAGCCCGGGGGACACTCGTAGCCAATGTCATCGAAGTATGGCTGGCATTGGGAAAAGAGTCCAGAGTATACCAGTTTGCCCTGGGCCAACAGGATCAGCCTGTCGAAGAGAGCGACAATATTGGAGCGAGGTTGGTGGATGGTAAAGATGACGGTTCGCTTGTAGTTCTTGGCCATTGTGACGAGGCATTCGACCACGTTGTAGGCATTATAGGCGTCCAGTCCACTGGTCGGTTCATCGAGGAAGAGGATTGAGGGGCTGGTGACGAGCTCGCAAGCAATTCCAACCCGCCGCTTCTCTCCGCCTGAGATTCCACGGCCGTTTCCTTCTTCAGAGCCGATAAGGGAGTCTCGAATGTGGTAGATGCCCAGCTCTTTTTCGACCTCGGTGACTCTCTGTTCCTTGGCCGCGCGGCCCATGTCTCGGGGAAGTCTCAGAAGGGCGCTGTTGAGGATCGTCTCGTGCACGGTGAGCGTAGGCAGCATGGTGTCTTCTTGGTCAACAAATCCCACCACGTTCTTGTATTCGGCGTCGTTGACCTTTTCGCCATTGACGTAAAAATCTCCGCTGACATGGCCGCGCTTGTTTTTTCGGGCGAGAATATCCAGGAATGTCGTCTTACCAGCGCCCGAGGGACCCATAATGGCAGTGACTTCGCCCGGTTGGCAGATGCCTTGGATCCCAGACAAGATTTGCTTGCCATTAAGGGTATACGTGACATTCTGAAAGTAGAGGGCAGCCGGCTTGTGATCGACCATGAGCTTGGTGCTCTCGTCGTCGGAATCCTCCAGACGAATCGCGCCATAATGCAGCCTTCGGCGGGACAGATACCATGTTCCAATAATGACTGCAGCTAGGAATAGCGCACATCCGCCGATCACGCCGGCAATGAGAGGAGTGTTGATCTGCTTGACGGGGCGATGATAGCCTGGCACCTCGGTCTCGTATAAGCATTCACCCGCTTGGCAGTCCAGAAGGATACTAGAGTCTCCAATCAAGCTGACGATGAGATTGTCCATTTCGGGTTCTTTGAAGGCACAGTCATGAGCACCGCCGCCCTTCTGGGAGCATTCGAAGCGGCCGGGGCCTTTGATCGCTTGGTCCAAGAAGTCGGTGAGGTCGAGCGAGCCATCTTTGCCGCACATCATGCGGCCAGGGATGCAGCTGCAGCTGATGTGGTCGCATTTGTACGCAGTCGTGTTCTTGTCGTTGGTATACTGGGCACCAGACGTGCAATCGGACAGGTGGCAGTAGAAGGACTCGATCTCGTCGACCCAGACTAAGGAGAGCAGTTAGTATCATATGGAACAGAAGCAGGCGGTAGGGGAAACTGACATTGAAAATCGCAAGTCGCATCCTCCTCCTTACAAGTGAATGTGACTTGAGGTTTTTGCCTTCCAAGCAGATCGGTGATTTTCTTGTTGGTGACTTTGCAGACCTGGTTATTGTACTTGACGAGCTCGCCGTTCTGGTAGCAGACACCGCCGCTTCCCGTCTCCATCAGAGCATTGCAGGCTTGGTTCGTTGTGCAGACGTTGCAGTTGATACCGGTCCAGCCTTCATCGCATTCGCAGGACGAGCTTGAGCGCATCGGCCGGTCCTTGCCGCGGGCAAGAGAGCCGCACACTAGATGAGAAAGAAATTGCTGTTAGCAAGATTTTCATGTGTGCGCGCGATATCAGGGCAATGCTGAGCGCTGGCCTGATAGCATGGAGTTGGCGATGTGGACGTACATGGCTCGAGACAATCGTCACCGCCGAAACCATCGGGACAGTCGCATTTGCCGTTGTACTCGTTGCAGCCTGCGTACTGGGCGCAGGTGTGGGCGGGCAGGAGGCAGTTGAAGCTATTTCAAGTCGTATATTGTCAGCAGCAATATCATTGAAGAGCCGTGATGCGATGCATCGCTCTCGTGTCTTACCAAGGCGGACAGTCCTTGGGACGGTCGTCCATGAGCGCGAACTGCGCCCGCAGCGCATCGACGTTATAGCTGGAGCTTGTGTTGGCATAGGCGGCGGCCAGCGACGGCATCACCGCGACAATGCCGACAAGCAGGCCGCGGCAGCTGAGAGGCGCCATGGCGATGAGCGTCGCGAGAGGCGGAGTCCCAGGTCTGACTGAGGTTGCAAGAGATGGGGGACGAAGAGGATGAAAGAACATGAAGTGACAACTTGAAGGCGCAAAGCTTAAGGTAAGGTGCTGTCCAGGCTGCTTCCTGCTGGGGTACCGCGGCACTGTTCCTGGGGCTAGCCTGGAACATGGTCGTCATCGAGTGGTCGAACAGGCAACTGGCGCCCAACAACTGGCACCAGCAAACCCCACCTGCCTGGGCAGGTACCTGCAGTGATTGGTACGGCCGCACCTCAGCTCTGGACTTGCTCGTTACACGACACGTGGTGACGATCAGTATGCGATGGTGTGTACAGATGCTACATGTCGGCCGTACCTTGCTTGTATCGCGGAGACGGGATCCTGCTTTTTCCCCGTGTTTGCAGTGAGACGATTCTCAGGCCATTGCCTTGGACGAGGATGGCAGGCTGTTGTTCTGCGCTACTGAGCGGCTAGCAGGTCCTCAGTGAGGGGAAGAGCGCAAGTGGGAAAAGGTCCATTTTTCTCCATACAGAATCTGGAGACGTAGAAGAAAATGTGACCAAGGCTGGTGGGCTTCTTAAAAGTACCTTGAGAGAGACATGATATTGGTGGATAAGAGTTGAGATAGTAAGTTCAAGAACTCGATTGAAAATGTGCTTTTGACGCGAAGAGTGATGGCTGTTGAAGAAAAGGCAGACTGGCTGACACATTGGATGTCAGGTATAAGGTAGTGCTTCTTATGCCGTCATGACTAGAGGCACCGATGTATTAATAGAGGAGCAACTCTTGCTCTTTCTGCTTCCATTGCCATGTGTTTCCAGTCTTGCTAGATGCCTAGATGCGTTGATAAATATAGAACTCAGGACTCTTGCAAGCTCTCTCACTTATACCGCGATACAGAATACCAGATAGCCAAATTAGGATGCTGACTTCCTTTCGTGTGGAAGGTCAACCCGGTGTTTCTCTTTCCACCGCTTCGAACGCATTTTCCTCCAATAACTGGTAAATTTACGTCTTAGCACTTTCTTAGAGAGATTGTTTGATCAAAGGACCTCGACTTGATGGAGGAATGGACATTCTTCCCACAGTTGCTCGATTTGTCGCCGCCCAGCAATTGTTCTGTACCAGGATGCAGCTCCCCACGACACTTAACCTGGAGCTACCTTTCGCATAATGATATGGCCCATCCAACAGCGATTTGCAGAGCACTGTCAGCAATTGCCTTATATCGCTCTAAACCATGACATGATCAAACGCATTGTCTTATTCATAGTATACATATTGATGTGAAAGCTGTCGAATGATTCGATCACAACACCCAACCGGTAGTCTGCCGTAAACGTTGTGGATTTGAGAGCCGACTTCAAACAGACCAGCATCAACCCCTGGCTGCCTTCTGTGTACTTACTCATGCACGTAGAAAGTCAATCAGTTGAAGGCTTCCCTTTCCCAAGATGGTTCCCCGAATCTAGATCTCGGACATACAAAATGAACCAATCGATGGCTCATGATCGGCCAGGCAAGGCGCGCCCTGACTTCTCCAACGCCGCCCTAGCCTCGACCCCACACGCCGGGGGGAAGCGTCTCATTCAGACGCCGACATGGAGCAGGCTGTTGTATGTATTCATAAGGGGGATCAATCTCTTATCTTCTGTTGAGCTTCTGGAGACGCATAAAGCAGACCAGCAGTGGAGAAACACACATTGTCTCGGGCGACTTCGGTTCTGTCAGAGAGTCCTGAAGACACATACATATCATACAAACAACGAAGAAACAGACATTGTCTCAGGCGACCTTGCAAGACCCTGCAATACCTCAGCCCAAGATGCGGTTCGATTGTTTCGAAGTGGAAAGATGGATGGATCTTTACGAATGCACCCCTGGGATTCTCAACGTTGCCGAAACATGTGCTGAATCAGTCTCAATCGACCAGTTGATCCAGCTCTCCGAGGACAAGGCGACCAACCCGCTGCAGACCAGCACCGTGCTCACATACGGCGCCATCCGCGGCTCGTCTACGCTGAGGCAACGCATTGCATCTCTCTACAAAGGCGAGCATCTATCGGCCGAGAGTGTCCTCATCACACAGGGCGCAATAGCAGCCAATTTTCTGGTCTTCTATGGCTTGGTCGGGCCGGGAGACCACGTCATCTGCGTGTATCCCACGTACCAGCAGCTCTACTCTGTGCCTGAGAGTCTCGGGGCAGAGGTATCGCTCTGGCGCTTACAGCCTGAGAATGGCTTCGTGCCTGATGTGGACGAGCTGGAGGCGCTGGTCAAGGCAAACACCAAGGTCCGTTAATCACGAAAGCGAGCAGGCCGGCTCCCACAGCTGCCGGGAGTAAGACATCTGACGCTAACCCCGCAAACGAAAGATGATTGTCATCAACAACCCCAACAACCCGACTGGGGTGCCCATACCGAGAGATGTCGTCTACGAGATTGTGGAATTTGCCAAGGCCAGGGGCATCATGATCCTGTCCGACGAGGTCTATCGCCCGCTATTCCACGATGGCATAATAGAGGACAACGCAAACATGCCGCCGTCGGTGGCCGATCTGGGCTACGAAAAGGCCATCGTGACTGGGTCGCTGTCCAAGGCGTACTCGCTCGCCGGCATCCGCGTCGGCTGGATTGCGTCAGGGGACGAGGCCATCATCGAGCGACTGGCCGAGGCGCGCCACTACACGGCTATAAGCGTCTCCCAGCTGGACGACCAGGTGGCGAGCTACGCCCTCTCGCCGGCTGTCCGCGGGCCACTGCTGCGGCGCAACGTCTCGCTGGCCAGGCGCAACGCCGCCATGCTCGCGGCCTTTGTCGAGGCCCATTCCTCGGTGTGCTCGTGGGTGGCGCCAAGCGCGGGCACCACTGCGTTTATCCGCTTCCACGACACCGACGGCCAGCCGGTGGATGATGTGGCCTTTTGCCGCGACGTGCTGGACAGGACAAAAGTCTTGATCGTGCCCGGCTCTCACTGCTTCGGACGGGGCGTCGACTTTGCGGGGTATGTCAGAGTCGGCTTCGTGGGATCATCCGCCGTGCTGGACGAGGCGCTGCAGAAGCTCGGTGAATATGTCCGGCAGAGGTTTGGGTTGTGAGATCGATCAAATGGAGGAGGAAGATGAAAGAGGCGCTGATTTGTCACCTTTTGCCATGTGGTCAGCCTCCATGCGGCTGTGCTGGAATCAGTGCCCCAGCCACGCGAATGCATGGAATGCGGTTGGAACCTGTTTTATTTTTGTAACAGGGCATGGTTCAGGCAGTAACCCCGTAGATGGCAATTTCGGCCGACAAGCGCCGATGCTCCAGTCTTCAGCCTTGGTTCTTGTGACTTGAATCTCACCTGCGCACTTGTGACACTGAAATTCCCAGGGCTTCTGAGTACCTTCTTCGTCGTGCCATGCTGGACAGGGTGTGGCTTAATAGGCGGAGCCGGATAGACGAATGTGCCGGCGGGCAAAAGAGATGCATCGAGACAACAGCCATGACTGAACCACAAGTACTGTAAAAGATAAAAGATGCCATGATTGCCAAACGCTTTTGCCTTGTGTTCCGATGGCTGTCTGGCGTCGTCGTCAGCACCCGGGCGCTATTTGCATCGCTCCGCTCTATCGGAGACTCGGCATTTGATCCCAGCCTGGAATCCCCACTGCTAGCGCTCGCGAATGACGACGCCTGCGGTCCAGGTTTGGGCTCCAGCTCCTTTGTTTCAGTGGTCCGGGGGCTGTCGTGCAGGGACCAGACCAGACATCAGTCTCATTTGACACAGCCGCATCCGCATCCGTCCATCAGCGTTGGGTTGGCGATCCTTTATAACGGCGTCCTGGGGCCGTGCTGGGCGCGGCAAATTTTGTTCTGCTCTGCTCTGTTCTGCTGTTGGTTTGCTGTTGAATCTTTTCTCTTAAGCTTCTTTCCCTGGGTACCTCTGTTGATAACGCCCTGTCTTGTGTACAAAGATTTCTGTTGACGTTCCCTCCTACCCCGTTGTTCGATACACATTCACCTGCCTGGTAGCACCTCAATACCAAGGTTACTACTAACTCCACCAAGACGCGCGGCGATCCATCCCCCTGACCCGAGAAGCCCTACGAAAAAGCTATCGACATTGTAAAATCACACGAGATTGTAGATTCTTCTACCTTACCTGCCTACACACCTATAGCCCAGTAGCTTTGCGCCATGAGAGCCTCGCCCCTGGCCGTTGCAGGCGTCGCCCTGGCCTCTGCAGCCCAGGCGCAAGTCGTCCAGTTCGACATCGAGAAGCGCCACGCGCCGCGGCTCAGCCGCCGAGACGGAACCATCGACGGCACTCTGTCCAACCAAAGAGTCCAGGGCGGATACTTTATCAACGTCCAGGTTGGAAGTCCTGGCCAGAACATTACGTTGCAGCTCGACACAGGCAGTAGCGATGTCTGGGTCCCGTCATCAACGGCTGCCATCTGCACCCAGGTCTCAGAACGGAATCCCGGATGCCAATTCGGAAGCTGTAAGACGAGACCTCCTCTGCTCCTCTTCTCCGCAGAGTAACTGACATCCCACGCTCCTATAGTCAACCCTGATGACTCCGATACCTTTGACGAGGTCGGCCAAGGCCTGTTCGACATCACCTACGTCGACGGGTCCTCGTCCAAAGGCGATTACTTCCAGGACAACTTCCAGATCAACGGCGTGACCGTCAAGAATCTCACCATGGGTCTCGGCCTGAGCTCATCGATCCCCAACGGCCTGATAGGAGTGGGCTACATGAACGACGAGGCCTCCGTCAGCACGACCCGAAGCACCTACCCGAACCTCCCCATCGTCCTGCAGCAGCAGAAGCTCATCAACAGCGTGGCCTTTAGCCTGTGGCTCAACGATCTGGATGCCAGCACGGGGTCCATCCTGTTCGGCGGCATCGACACGGAAAAGTACCACGGCGACCTGACTAGCATCGACATCATCTCTCCCAACGGCGGCAAGACCTTTACCGAGTTTGCCGTCAACCTGTACTCGGTGCAGGCCACAAGCCCGAGCGGAACCGACACGCTCTCCACAAGCGAGGATACGCTCATCGCCGTGCTGGACTCTGGAACGACCCTGACCTATCTGCCGCAGGACATGGCCGAGGAGGCGTGGAACGAAGTGGGAGCCGAGTACAGCAACGAGCTCGGCCTGGCGGTGGTCCCCTGCTCTGTGGGCAACACCAACGGCTTCTTCTCCTTTACCTTTGCCGGAACCGACGGCCCTACGATCAACGTCACCCTGTCCGAGCTGGTCCTCGACCTCTTCAGCGGCGGCCCCGCGCCTCGGTTCTCGTCCGGCCCCAACAAGGGCCAGTCAATCTGCGAGTTTGGCATCCAGAACGGGACCGGCTCTCCGTTCCTGCTGGGCGACACGTTCCTGCGCTCCGCGTTCGTCGTCTACGACCTCGTCAACAACCAGATTGCCATTGCCCCGACCAACTTCAACTCCACCAGGACCAACGTCGTCGCCTTTGCGAGCAGCGGCGCCCCGATCCCGTCTGCCACGGCGGCCCCGAACCAGAGCAGGACGGGCCATTCCTCGTCGACGCACTCGGGCCTGTCTGCTGCCAGTGGCTTCCACGATGGTGACGACGAGAATGCTGGCTCCTTGACGAGCGTCTTTTCTGGTCCGGGAATGGCCGTGGTCGGCATGACCATCTGCTACACTCTGCTCGGAAGCGCCATATTCGGCATTGGCTGGCTGTAAATGTGTGAATCCTGGCTTTTCTCAGCCCTATGAGTGCTCTTTGACGAACTTTTGAATTTTGCTTGTTATTGGGGCGCATTGGTTTGATTATGGGGTGTTCTGGTTCAAATGTTCTTTATTTCTTCTTCTTCCGTCTATTCATACTAGCAGGCATTCATTCGCTGGAGTTTGGATGGACTTACAGGACTTTCGCTTAAAAGCGCGTGCAATTACCTCGGGCACACTGTACAGATGCACATAGACCTGCAAACTGCATTACAACTGTAACTAGATATCATTTGTCGATATCCATTTGAGGATTCATTCTGTCTGTGTGAGTGAATGCCATGTAATTATAAAACAATCCAGTTGAGATATATTACTGTATTTGGTGGTGGTCCGATTTACCGCTGCACGTGAGCCGGCGAACCAATTGGAGGGACCCCGATAGTAGAACTAAAAAAAAAAAAAAAGTTCGAGCCGTTCAAAGGCGGGATGATTGATCCTGCAGCGTCAAACCAACCCACTTTGCCCGTGGACAAGCTCGCACGATGAGGGCATTTGGGACCTTCAGATGGCTTAATTGCCATCTGTTTGCAGACGTCCACAAGGCGGCGTCTTCCGGAGCACGCAATTTCCAGGCTGCTGTTGTTCCCTTGGCTGCGCAGAGCCAGCTGCGGCCTTTCAGCGGATCGGCGCTGCGGCTCAATGCTGCGCAGGAAGCGTGAGCATCACCCATGATGGCTGTTTTGTTTCACAAAAAATGGCTTGACTATGAGTCGAAGAGAATTGATTACTGACGATGAGAGAGGCTTGACAGTCTGAAAAAGGCTCAAAATGATGCTGCCAGCCTCACTGCCGACTCTGTGGCCGCCAACCTGTCGCCCGAAGAGGTTCAGCGCCTCTCACGAGTTCGAAACATTGGTATCGCGGTACGAAGACGAGACACCTCTGCATTCTTCCAATGACCGGAAAAAAAGACAAGGAAACTAACAAGATTTCGAAAAACAGGCACACATTGACAGTGGCAAAACTACGGTAACGGAACGGGTTCTCTTCTACACTGGTCGAATCAAGGCAATCCACGAGGTCCGCGGCAAAGATGCCGTCGGCGCCAAGATGGACTCTATGGAACTGGAACGGGAAAAAGGCATCACCATTCAGTCGGCGGCTACATTCTGCGACTGGAAGAAGACGGTAGACGGAAAGGAGGAAGAGTACCACATCAACCTGATCGACACCCCCGGCCACATTGACTTCACCATCGAGGTCGAGCGTGCTCTGCGCGTGCTCGACGGCGCCGTCATGATTCTCTGCGCCGTCAGCGGTGTCCAGTCGCAAACGATTACTGTCGATCGCCAGATGAAACGCTACGATGTTCCCAGAATCTCCTTCGTCAACAAGATGGACCGCATGGGCGCCAACCCCTGGAAGGCCGTTGAGCAGATCAACACCAAGCTCAAGATTCCCGCGGCCGCCATCCAGATCCCCATCGGTACTGAGGACGAGTTCGAGGGCGTCGTTGACATCATCGAGATGAAGGCCATGTACTTTGAGGGCCCCCGTGGCACCAGGGTTCGCGTTGCCGACCAGGTCCCGGCTAATCTGCAGGAGCTTGCCGCTGAGAAGCGCCAGTTCCTGATCGAGAAGCTGGCCGACGTCGACGACGAGATTGCCGAGCTGTACCTCGAAGAGCAGACGCCGACCAACGAACAGATCAAGGCTGCCATCCGCCGCGCGACCATTGCCCGCAAGTTCACTCCCGTCATGATGGGCTCTGCGCTGGCCGACAAGGGTATCCAGCCCATGCTCGATGCCGTCTGCGACTACCTGCCCAACCCCGGTCAGATTGAGAACACGGCCCTCGACAAGTCCAAGGGCGAAGAGACGGTTGCGCTGGTCCCCTACAACTCGCTGCCTTTCGTCGGACTTGCGTTCAAGCTTGAGGAGAACAACTACGGTCAACTCACCTACATCCGTGTCTACCAGGGAACGCTGAGCAAGGGCACCTACCTGTACAACTCGCGAACCGACAAGAAGGTCCGCATCCCCCGTATCGTCCGCATGCACTCGAACGAGATGGAGGATGTCAACGAGGTCGGTGCCGGTGAGATTTGCGCCGTGTTCGGCGTTGACTGTGCTTCCGGCGATACCTTTACTGATGGCGGTCTCCCCTACACCATGTCTTCCATGTTCGTCCCCGACGCCGTCATGTCCCTGTCCATCAAGCCGAAGCGCACCGGCGACGCCGACAACTTCAGCAAGGCGATGAACCGATTCCAGCGCGAGGACCCGACCTTCCGCGTCCACGTCGACGCCGAGAGCGAAGAGACCATCATTTCCGGCATGGGAGAGCTGCACCTCGAAGTCTACGTCGAGCGCCTGAAGCGCGAGTACAAGACGGAGTGCGTCACCGGCCAGCCCCGCGTCGCCTACCGCGAGACCATCTCCCGCCGTGCCGACTTCGACTACCTCCTCAAGCGACAGAGCGGCGGCCCCGGCGACTTTGCCCGCGTCGCCGGCTACATCGAGCCCAACGACAAGCCCGAGGAGAACCACTACGAGAGCCAGGTCGTCGGCGGGCACATCCCCGACAAGTTCCTGTCCGCCTGCGCCAAGGGCTTCGAGATTGCCTGCGAAAAGGGCCCCCTGCTGGGCCACCGCGTCATCGGGTCCAAGATGATCATCAACGACGGCCAGACGCACGTCACCGACTCGTCCGACTACGCCTTCAACCTGGCCACGCAGATGGCCTTCCGCAAGGCCTTCCCCGAGGCGGGCGGCCAGGTCCTCGAGCCGCTGATGAAGACGACCATTACCGCGCCCAACGAGTTCCAGGGCAACATCCTCATGCTCATGAACAAGCGCAACGCCACCATCCACGACACCGAGATTGGCAGCGAGGACTTTACGCTCATCTGCGACTGCAGCCTCAACGCCATGTTTGGCTTCAGCTCGCAGCTGCGCGCGGCGACGCAGGGCAAGGGCGAGTTCAGCATGGAGTTTAGCCACTATGCGCCTGCTCCTCCCCACTTGCAGTAAGTTTTTATCCTTTTCGAATTGTTTTTTGACTGTAGCAGACTTGGGTACTGATGCCATCTATAGAAAGGAGCTGGTCGCCAAGTACCAAGCCGAGCTCGAGGCCAAGCGAACCAAATAAGCTACCTCTAGACTCAAGCGCCCTTGATGAAGACGCAGTCTCCCGGACAAGCGATGCCGCTCATTCCTTGTCTTGATGGACCAGGCTGCCTTGTACAAATAGCCTTGTGAAACGTCCTTTATTTGGCGTACAAGAATGGATGGAAGGCATGCGATGTGACAATCCCAATTTCAATTATTCTAGAAGCGCTAGAACAAGTCATCCACGTGCTCAACAAGGTACATATGGGGATGTAGAAGGAAAAGGTGTAAAGGAGATACACAAAAGCAAAATTGTTGCTGTTTGAAGAGACAGATAGGATTAGAGCTAGATGGATAGACGACTTACATGTACGATTAGTAGTATGGAAAAAAAAAAAGAAGAAGATTGACCAAAGAATCCAGCTGAGGTCTCAAACAGCATGCGAGTACTAGATAAAACCGCCTTGTTTCGTATAAGCCACGCCTCCCTGTATGTAATGTTTCGGCATCGAAACAACCCAGATCCATCTCATCTCACAATCCCAAGGACTGGCAAAAGAACGAGATGGAAACATGAACCCAACAGTATGTTATTAAGCAACTATGAGGTATTGTCCACAGCTAAACCCCCATGCAAGATTGCCCAGAGTGTGTTGAATTGAGCAATACGAACACGCAGCTGGAAGTGAATCTTAGTTTCCCGTCTCCCTCATTCGCTTGTCTGCCCACCCCCGAGCTGCTTAGCTAGTCCTCTCGCTTGTCTCTTTTTGAACGGGGGTCAGGATCGGGTCTAAGGGGGGGGTCCTTGTCTCATTATGGTGGGAAAAAAAGCAAGAAGTAAGACATGAGGGAAGAAGAAAAAGGAAATAAAGGACGGGCACTTCCGCTTGATCCTTGATGGGGTCTCACTTAATATTTGGGGTCATGCCCCGGATGTCCCGAATGGGGGGTGTTTCGATGCGTTTTCAACGTTGTGGACTTGCGTTCGAGCTGTAGTACCATCGCTTTATCCTGGACAGTTACATCAAATAGCTCGTCTTCCAAAGTCCGTGAATGAGTACGCGTTGCCACAGAGATTAGGTAGTACGGCTAGTAATATCCCCCCAGAAAGAGAGAGAAAAGTGGTAGCGAGTACTTGTACATAGGGGAACAAACCTTGAAGTTCCCGGTGTGAGAGGTGGGAGGGGATCAGTATGGGGGACGTGCTTCAGCTTGGACCCCTTGACTATCCATTTACTGGTTATGCGAGTGATGCGGCATGTAAGGAAGAGAGAGAGAGAGAGAGAGCCTTATCACAATACCCACCCATTGTGTAAAGTCTGAGCATTCGTCTGCTCTACTGCACTCTATGACATCTCGTGGCCACGCCCCCCGTCTCAAGGCAAGGGGGGGTGGCCCGTCACTTCGTATTAGTGTTCGGAGAAGGATCTCGCCAAAGTGACCAGATGAATGAAGACCTGGACGCCCTGGGCAATGAGAAAACGAGCTGAGGGGCACCAGACGGGCTTAGTCTCGTTGAAAACAACCGTTGCGACCTTGGTAGTAATGATGTGGCTCGTGTCTTGTGCCGAGGACTCTCTCATCACGTCTGGGGAGGGGAACGCCTGGAAGCCGAAATGATTTAGAGGTTAGACGTTTGATATTGGCTCTTGTTTCGTTTTCGTCTGGCATAAGAGGGCCACGAGCCTAGGAAATTAATGAGTCTGGCAGCCATCTCGCTGGCTGGCCAATCAAGGCTGCGGACGATGAGGTAGCCACCTGTGCCTGGTGTTATTACACGACCTGCTCTGTGTGACATTTGGTTCCTGGCCATTGTCAAAGATTTAGATTATGACATAGGTAGTCACGATTATTTGAATGAGAAAGCCAGAATTGAGACAGTCAGCAGCGCATAAGCTGGCAGGACTTGAAGGTAATATCAAGGGCTCCTTCAATGGGCATCAGAAGTCTTAGTTGTAGGTACTTCCATTAGGTACCTTAGTGCCGGGTTTAAGGGCGCGGGTACTAGTATAGGTAGTACCAGCACTACGGCAGTGCCTGTAGATGGCAGCACAGCACAGCACAGCTCATGGAGCTGCTCCTTGCGGAAGGTCAATGGAACCATGGAACAGTCCGGATGGCGTCCCAACGACTTCCACTCTGGTTGGGTGTCGATTGTCGCCTTGGGGGGACCTCAGTCAATACTGGTCCGGGAAGTAATAGGCATTGATATCGTAAGCTTGTTGACAAGCTGGAGCTGCTACTACTAATCGCGGCGTTGGCGGATCGGCCCATCCGAGCTTCGTTTACCTAGGTACACACACCGCGCCTTGTGACGGGTGGCGCATCTTGCTATTTGCTATTTGCAGCGTGGCGCGCTCACGCTCCCAAGGCGCAGAGGCGCGTCTTGGTGCTGTGGGTTTGACGGACAACGAAGCGTGATTGGGACATGCAAGAGGCTGCAGAATCAGCAATTGGTGAAGATTTGGCTGCAGACTCGCCGTTATGCCGCATGCATGCACCTAAATGCGCGTCCTCTGTGTTGAGGGCTACACCTAGACAGCTCTTTGCCGAGGTACTAGGTACCTGGAAGCCGTGCTGGGTCTACCTGGGCCCCCAAGTACCTACCGCCGCTTCGCGATGCCCTCAAGTGCGACGACTTGGCTGGAACACCAGCAGCAACAGGCATCCGCAGCAGGTACATGTAAATATACTACTACGTATACGCGGCGCATGTGCCCTTTGACGCAATCAACCCGTTGCGCACCGCAGCCAGCACCTAACGAAGAGGCCACTTCATCGCTTTCTCTGTGCTGCAGTGCGCCATCCCTGACCAAGAGACGCAACCCCCCCCTGAGGCCATTAGACCCGTGTCGCGACCCGATGGAGCCCCGGACGCTGGTACCTTCACAGCATGTAGCCCCGAAGTACCGGCCTGGGACCCTCCCGTCCCTTTTCGCTGCGTCCCTCCCCTTCCACCGCCTTGCTCTTTTGTTCGTCAACCTCCCCCGATCCTGCGAGAGCTGCTGCTACGCTGGCAGCAGGCGTATAATAATAATATCACTTATCCATCCTGAAATCCTCCCTCTCTCTCCTGAAAAAACCCTCGCGGATGGTCTTCCCGCAAGCATCCAGCATCGATTGCGCGCGCACATCCGTTCCCCCAGAGCTTCCGCGGACGCGGACCCGTCTTTCACCATGAGCGCGGTCAAGAACCTGCGAGCCATGTTCGAGAACAAAGGGGACGCGAGCCCAGCGGACGAAGATAGAGGTAGATCCCTTGGTGTCTCAAGCCCGTCTCCAACCCCAGGAGGTAACAGCCAAAATGCCCTCAGTGTGTGCTGATGATTTCCGCCGTCTGCCTTGTCTCTGCTGCTCCTGTTCCAGCCTCCCACTATGTGCCCTACAAGAAGTCGCAAGCTGCCTGTTTTTGTCCCGCCCAGACGCTGCTCAGCTGCTCCTGTAGCTGTTAGTCCACTGTCCGCCTGCTTTGCTTGCTTGCTTGCTTTCTTCTTGGACGGCCGTCCTGCCCCCCCTCCACATTTACTGCCGCCATGCCAGTGGCAGGTCAGCCACAACAGAGAGACAAGAGCTGATGAGCTGGGGTCGGAAGCTGTCGAGGGTTCGAGAAACGCTAACTCGCTCTTCTTTCCGCCACTAGCTCGCAGCGGCTCCCCCAGGCCGCTCATCAATAAGGTGCGAACCAGCTTCGTTGCCGTCGAGCGCAACGGCGTCATCGGCCTGGTGAGGGAAGGCAGCTCCGCATCGCGAGACTCGTCCGCCCGTCCCAGCCTCGACATCGACCGCGATCTCCCCAAGACGCCCAAGAGCGAAAAGTCGCCCCTGTCGCCCGCCTTTCTCGCCAGCCTCAACTCCGCCATGTCTGGCATATCGGCGCGATCCGCCCGGGCCTCGCTCGAGTTCCAGCAGGAGCAGCAGCAGCAGCAGGGAGCCGTGACCGACAAGCCCAGCCACAACCCGGACAAGGTTGTCGACGAGGAGACGCCCACCGGCATGCTGTCGCCGGCCGACCCGACCGTCACCAAGACCGAGCCTGAACCTAAGCCCGAACCTAAGCCTGAACCAAAGTCTGAACCGAAGCCTGCGCCCGAGCCCGTGTCCGCCTCTGCACCTACAGCGAAACCCGAACCTGAGAAGCCTGCCACTAAAGAGACTGCCCCTGCCAGCAGCACCGAAAATGTTGCGCAGAAGACGGCCAAGACGACGACGACGACGACGACGAAGCCGGCCGCTACCAAGGCTGCGGTGAAACCCACAGCAACCAAGACTACGACCGCCACCAAGACCGCAGCTACAAAGACGGCTGCCGCTCCCAAGGCGGCTGCTGCCAAAGCTGAACCCAAGGCTGCTCCCAAGACCGCAGCTGCTGCTACCAAGGCCTCTGCCGACTCCTCCAGGAGAGCGAGCGTCAGGCCTCTGCAGAGGACGGCCGAAGCTTCTGCTGTCAAGAGGGCATCTTCCGCTGCGGCTGTTGCCAACAGATCTTCGTCCGCCGTGAGGTCGTCTTCCACCGTGAGACCGACCTCGGCCGCAAAGACTCGCACTGGAGCAGCTACTACGACTGCTGCTAAGAAGACGCTGCCCAGCAAGTCTGCCGACACTATCGTGAAGCCGAGAACCAAGTCGCCCACCAAGCCGGTCAGCCTGCCTGCTTCTCTCACGGCGCCCACCGCCGCCTCCGGCTCCAAGACCGGTGCGGCCACCGGACCGGCTCAGTCGAAGTCGACTACGTCTTCACGACAATCCACCAGCCGGCAGAGCGCACACTCGTCCACTTCCACCGGTCGCCCAGCCAAGCAGGCCACGCGATCTCGACCCAGCATCGGGCCGCCGCCCGCCAAGCCTGCTCGTGAAGCGCCCAAGAAGGCAAAGGACGTTGACGAAGGTTTCTTGGCTCGCATGATGCGGCCTACGCAAGCCTCGTCTAGCAAAACGCAGGAGCCGACTACGCCTCCCAAGAAGTCTTGCTCCCGGCCCTCTACTGCCGGCACCGCGGCATCCGGCGGATCCGATCGCAGTCACTACGAGGGCAGTCCCACTAAGAAGTCCTCGCCTAGGAAGAAGCAGACTGAGACCGGCTCTAAGAAGTCTCCCTCCCCTACGCAGTCCGAGGAGAAGCTTGTCATTAGGCCCAAGGAGGAAGTCGCCGAGGAGGCTGCGAAGAGCGCGGAGGCTGCCCCTGTCGAGCCCGCAGAGCCCGAGGCCCTCCCCGTGGAAGAGGCGGCTGTCGAAGCTGCCAACGCCGAGACTGTTGAGGAGGTGGTTGCCATTGCTGAGGAGGCCGAGCTCACCCAGCCCGCCCCCGAGCCCGAGGCCGAGGTGGCCGAGACCAAGGCTGAGGAGGTTCCCGCCGCCGATGCCGCTGCGGAGGCTGTTGCTCCCGTGGTGGAGGCTGAGGTTGCCCCTGTTGAGCCGGCCGCTGTGGCCGCCGAGGAGGCCAAGGTGGAGGAGGTTGCTGAGCCCGTTGTCGCGCCCGCCGCTGAGCCCGTTGCCTCCGAGACGATTGAGAAGGCAGAGGCATCTTCATAATCAACGACTTTTAATCAATGGCAAAAAAATAATAATAGCAGTCTGGTGTTTTGTTAGGTCATGGATGGCGTTGTCAGTTTGACTCGGCGGAGACTTACTTCTTTCATTTCTTGCTCTCTTGTTCGCCTTACCTATGTTTTATATCGAACCAACACCCGACTGTCTATGTAATACTGGGCAGGCCCCCTCCTGAGGCCATTCTGTCGAAAAGGAGAGATGTAGTTTATCAAGATACCTTAGATACCTTTGTTTATAGCGACCACTGGTGATATTCCTCGTTTCTTTTGCTTTGTCTTTTTCATATGTTGCTTTGTTTTTTCCAGGGAAAGCGTTGGGTGTGTTTCTGGGCATACGAATGCGTTCTTTTGCCGACTGATGTCATCTTCGGGTTGCAGGATCTCTCGGACCCTTTTGTGTTTATGCTTATTTGTTTGTAATTGAATCTACCTATTCTTACAATGAGATGTTCCTTTTTCTGCTCTTTTTGCCGACTCCCTCGCAATCTCCTCCTTTGTGAAATGCACGATATATATATACAACGTAATCAACAAGTTGAAGGCGTCTCCAAAACGCCCCTTCTTCCCCCTTCTCCCTTTGGTCTATCCTCTCCAACATTACTTTTCCTTTTTTTTTTTTTCGAGACTCAGACTCAGACTCTGATATATATATTGGTGATTGGGCTCCAAAAAATCATGACACGCGGCACATGAGCACACCGCCGACCTTTCTCGCCAACGCCTCCCTCGCCTCAAGAACCCCCCTGGACGTGCTCACAAACATACACTCGCCGACGCCCAAGCCCTGCACGACGCCGCCCTTGAGCTTTGTCGGGAACCCCCTGGTCAAGCGGCCGAGCTCCTCGACGTCGACGGTGAGCTGCCTGGAGGGCTTGCTAATGACCTGGGCCTTTGACAGGACGGGCCGGCCGTCCCAGTATTTCAGGCCGAGCCATATGCGCATCTGGGCGACGGTGGCGGAGGTGACGGGCTCGGGGACCTGGGCGACCATTTGCTCGGGCGTCGGGGGGCGGGTGCCCGGGGAGCGGTAGACGGAGGAGAAGAAGCCGGAGCGGTGGAGGGCGAGGGCGAGGTGCAGGTTGTATTTCGTGGAGGGGACGGATGTGAGGCCCAGGCGGGCTTTGGATGCGTTTTGCAGGTGCGAGCACATGTGTGCTATGTTGAGGATGGACGGCATGGTTGGCAGGTTTGGGAGATTTTTGTTGGTTCGGTTTGTTTGTGGTGTCGATGTCGAGGGTTGGGGATGTGCTTCTTCTGAGGAAAGATTGTTAGTTGAGACTGGATGATGGGTTGGAATGAGGTGCGGTTTCGAAGGGTGGGCTTACAGCGCATCGTCTGCGGCCAATTGCCCGCGTTGTATGGCTGTTGATGTCGCCCAGAGTCAGTTGTCAGATAGGCTTTGTTATATGCTGGCCGGGGCGAATGCGCAAGAAGGTGTAGGTTTTGGGAAATGTTGTTTGATGGAGATTGTCGCGATTGTTCGATATGGGTGGTGCTGGATCTGGAGGTGTTAGCGGGTTGTCAAAATTTGGATGTGGATGACTAAGCCGGTCTGCACACACCGATTGTGGCTCTATCGCATCGCTGTTGAGCCTTTTCGAGAGAGTCACTTAATGAACCAGCAGGATGGCACTGTTTAGTTAGCACAGGATATTCATTCATTCATTCGTTCTTCTTCTTAAGACTTTGAATTGATGTTTCCGTGATTGGAGCTGATTCATACAATTATCTGCTTAAACAACATGATGCCGCCCATATTACCAGTCTACAGCTTTTTGCCCAATATTAACCGCTCCAACCGAGAACTTCATGTACAGGATCCAGGACAGCCTTCTACCTCCCTAGGTATCTTCATTGATCTTCAATGAGACACAGTGCCGTGTTCCAGACACACATCTCCTAAGTTAACATCAATGGGGAGAATCAGAACGTCACCACCACAGCCTCATTATGCCGAGTAACCGCCCTCGGCATCATTTCCAACCGAAAAGCCTGCCCACAAGCGAAAAGACCGATCCCCGACGCCTATACGCCAGCACCAGCGCCGTCAAGACAACAGGACTCGACACGAGCGCAACGAAGCTCCGCACCAGCATCTGGCCCTGGCGATCGCTCTTCCGCACGATATCCGCGTATCCTTCGTTGCCGAAGCTCACCCTCGAGTACTTTGTCTGCCAGCCAAACGACGGGAAGTGCACGCTCATAAACTCCTCGAGGAACTTGCGCAGGCGGTAGCGCCGCGACAGCACCGACGACCGCATCTCGACGTAGTTTTGCAGCGCCAGGTTGTTGATGGCGTAGGCGTCCTCGGCGCGGACGGCCGAGTACTCGGCCAGCGCGAGCCCCCGCTGGAAGGCGGCCGTGGCGGCAGAGTTGACGAGCTCGCCGTCATCGTTGTCGTCGTCGTTGTTGGGCTTGTTGGACTCGTCGAGTTGGGCGTGCTTGTCGAGGATGGAAAAGAGGATGCGGACGTCCTCCATGCCGGCGTTCATGCCCTGCCCGTAAAAGGGCACCATGGCGTGGGCCGCGTCGCCGATGATGACGCCCGACGAGCCGTGGTGGTACGGCTTGCACTTGAGGCTGATGAGCGGCAGGTGGGGGTTTGTCGTGAAGGACTTGATGAGGTCCGGCCCCGGTATCAGGGCGGTTACCCCGGGGAAGTGCTTGTCGAAGAAGGCCGGGACCGTGGAGGGATCGCGCTCCAGCTCGGCGATGTCGCCGCTGGGGATGAAGAGGGTGCATGTGAATGAGCCGTCCTGGATTGAACACTCGTTAGTAAACCTGCCATGATTGCAAATGAAGTATTTGGAATCAGACAAGAGCTGCTTACCATGCTCGGGATGGCGATAAACATAAAGTCCTTGCCGGGCCAGATGTGCAGATGGTTCGGCGATATGCGGAACCTGGCATTGGGGTCCCCCTTTTCGTCCTCCTCGCTCACGGCCCGCGGCGGCAGATGGAACTCGCACCACAGCGTGTCGATGTACTCCTGCTGGTAGTCCATCCTCGTAAACTTCATCAGGTGGTAGCGGACGGCCGAGTGCGCGCCGTCGGCGCCAATCATGAGGTCAAAGGAGATTTCGATTTCCCGGGGGCGGCCGTTGGCGGCCACGTCCTTGTCGCGGGCCTCGAGCCAGGCCTTGTTGGCCTTGAAGTCGGCGCCCGTGAGCTTGTGGTTGAAGAAGAGCTTGACGTTGGGCAGGGCGTCGAGGATGTCCAGGAGGCGTGCGTTGAGGGTGCCTCGGTCGATTGCATTGATGGCCTATACGTTTCATTAGCCATTGTATCTTGATAGCAACAATATGTTCATCTCTTTGATGAGAGAAGAAAGAAGAAAGAAAAAGAAAGAAACAAGCAACCAGTTAGGGCACTCCTTACCCTTCCGTTGACGTCGTAGTTCTGAGAGTGCTCGTACAGGCTGCCATCCGGCGACTGGCCGTGAATCATGCGCCCTCGCATGGGGATTGTCGCAGACATGACATGGTCGACGAGCGAGGGCTCGCCAGACTGCTTCATGGCATTGATGCCCCGTTCAGAGAGCGCCAAGTTGATTGACTTTGTAAAGTTGAGCGGCACGATGCTCGGATCGCGAAGGTCTGCGGCCGGCCGGTTAGCGGAGCGAGTTGACAACCATTTTACAAGGCAAGGTAGTCGAGCTCCTCGACCGTGAGAGATGCAGAAAGCAACAACACAGCGCCAATAAAACACATGAATTAGACACCAAAGTAATTGTCCAACAACATAGAGCAGAGAAGAAGTAATAGAAGTACTACGGTGTGAGCAACGACATCATCGTCAGACCGAGCTCGGAGGTGTCGGGCTCACCTCACCACCTCATACAACGCGGAAACGGCGAAGAAGCCTGAGGGAAAAAAAAAATATAGCTTCACTCACCCGGCCGCAACTCATAGACCTCAACTTGGTATCCTCTCTTGGCGGCATATAGCGCTGCCAGCGACCCGACGGGCCCAGCGCCGACAACGACAACCTTAGTGTCCGCCATATTGGGGGGGTTTTTGGTTCACAGAGCCGAACAGCTCCAGCGATTTGTGATCATGAGAGGGTGAGAAAAGGAACAGGATCGGGAGCTCTGGGAGCTATAGTAATAACATAAGGAGAACTATCTAGCATTTCGGGCCAAAGGGGGCGAAACCATGTTGGCATAACACCAGACATAGTAGCAGCAAATTTCATGCTAAGAGAGCCCGTACGAGTAATACCTCAAAGCCGTGCCGGTTTGAGTGCCTCTGATCACATCATGGCCCTTCCAGCAAAAAGCCACACTTTGTTGTGCTCTGTGTGTTATTGGTAAGGCCTCTTTTTAGCGGTTGCGTCCAACTCCGTTAGCACTGTCATCTCAGGGCTGCCGTTTGATTTTAGTGGCTTCCTCCGTGAGAATCTCATGGCGAGGAGATTCTAAGTACCTGGGAAGGTATCGAGAAAGAGAAGAAGGGCGATTGATTCCATCAAGAATGTTCTCGGAACCTGTGGCGGAAGAAGACGAGGAATTTCTGCAGCCAACCAAAAACGGCTCTTCCGCCACAGAAAATGCAGCCACCTGCAGGTGGAGGTTCCAGTTAGACGCTCACATCGCTGAGGCTGCAGAGGTACCGGGTACATGTGCGCCATGATCGGAATTTGCAGCCCCAATTCCCGTATCGGTCCCTTTATCGCACGTATATTTTTTTATGGCTTGATAATATCTGCCTACTATCCGATCCACCTCTGCGATAGCATCTACGATTCTGCATCCCTCCACGGCATCGCCTTCTCGAGTTGTTCCCGTGCTACGTGCCTCTTCCTTGTGTTTATCCGTGCAGTATCGACTATCCGTACTCTCAGTCGCTCGAGATGGCATCAGAACCCCCCGCCAAAAAGAAGTGCCTGGGCTCCGACTGCAGCAATGAGGCCGGCGCCCTGCAGTGCCCGACATGCTTGAAGCTCGGCATCAAGGACAGCTTCTTCTGCTCCCAGGAGTGCTTCAAGAGGAACTGGGTACGTAGAACAAATGCCGCTGTCTTGCTTGACCCTGTAGCAAAGTCTCGAATGGGCACGCAAAAGCGGAAGCGGACAACGAAAGACGGCCCGCACTACCAGGTAGATCGACATGGACTGACCCGCGGCGCAGAGCGAGCACAAGAGCATGCACAAGACGCAAAGTAATCTCCTCCACCACTTCGTTGCCCCGAAAGCAATCTCACCAGACGCAGTCACCGGATACTACAACCCCTTCCCGAGCTTCCCCTTCGCCGGCCCGCTGCGCCCCGTCTATCCGCTGTCCGAGCATCGTACCGTGCCCAAGTCGATCCCCCATCCCACCTGGTGGCAGGACGGCGACCCCAAGTACAGCCGGTCCCTCATCAACCGCAACAAGATCGACATCCACGATGCCAAGGGCATTGCCGCCATGCGCAAGGTCTGCCGGCTGGCGCGCGAGGTGCTCGACCTTGCCGCGGCCGCGGCCAAGCCCGGCGTCACCACCGACTACATTGACGAGCTCGTCCACAAGGCTTGCATAGAGCGCGAGGTGAGTGTTGGAACCTCTGTAACGTGAGGCATGGCATTATGGAGCCGTAGCGCTGACTTTTCTTTTCGCAAACCAATCCAGTCGTATCCCTCACCTCTAAACTACAACCACTTCCCCAAATCCTGCTGCACGTCCGTCAACGAGGTCATCTGCCACGGCATCCCTGACCAGCGCGTGCTGCTCGACGGCGACATCCTCAACATCGACATCAGCTTATACCACGGCGGATACCACGCCGATCTCAACGAGACGTACTACATTGGCGACAGGGCCAAGGCTGACCCCGACAGCGTGAGGGTGGTGGAGGCGGCGCGCGAGTCTCTCGACGAGGCCATCAAGGCCGTCAAGCCCGGCGTCCTGATCCGCGAGTTTGGCAACATTATCGAAAAGGTGGCCAAGCAGAAGGACTGCAGCGTCATCAGGACGTACTGCGGCCACGGCGTCGGGAAGCTCTTCCACTGCCCGCCCAACGTGCCGCACTACGCCAAGAACAAGGCCGTCGGCGAGTGCAAGCCCGGAATGACCTTTACCATTGAGCCCATGGTTGCGCTGGGCAAGTACAGGGACATTACGTGGCCCGACAACTGGACGAGCACAACCATTGACGGAAAGCGAACGGCTCAGTTTGGTATGTTCAAGGCGCCGCATGTCATTTCCTGGATTCTCGGGGGTTACAGACGCTAAATAATTTGTGATTTGCAGAGCACACTCTTCTCGTCACCGAGGACGGCTGCGAGATTCTGACGGCACGGCTGCCCGATTCGCCCGGAGGCCCGGTTCCCATGCCGGAGAAGAAGGTGGACGGGGCGGCGGCTTGAAGATTTGTTTGAGCAGATAACTTCGGGATGGATGTATCTATGTATGGATGAATGGGCGGCTCTGACCGAGTGATTCGATACCACGGTTCTGTAGCGTTGGGCGATGCATTGGGTGTTGGCGTCGGTGGGTGAGCGAGCGAATAGAGCCGCTGTTGTTGCTGCGAACCGCTGTGGATCATTACCTGTCTGCTGCGAGCTGCATGTGGGCATGTTAATGAGATGCATGTAAAGCGACGTGTAGGTATGATGGGAATTGAAGCTCCAGTCTTTGTAGCACCAGAGCTCATCCATCTCTTCAATGGCTGGATGATGTCTTACAGCAGGCCGTTGAGGAGCTTGGGTGACCTCGAGATAAGAGACGGCGAGTACCTGTACCTGCGGGGTTGCGCGTGCCCTTGCGTCGGTGTGGAAATTCACATGAAAGTCTACTGCTGTGTGCCTTTGGTGCTGGCTGCAGTGGGATATGCAGCTGCGGGTAGCAGCAGATGATGAACAGATTAGTAGAGATGTGTCTTTTTTGACGGGAGAACAGACTCAATCTTTACGACAGGCATCATAGCGACGAACACCTGGTATTAAGCTTATCTGGTTCCCTGTTTGAGAGATTACCTACTATCAAGACTCGAGTTTTTCAGCTCCTCTGCATCGATCGAGGTACAGTTACGCCCCCATGCCCTCGACTCAGTACTCAGTACCCCTCCCCAGCCCGAACCCGCTGGCGCTCGCCAAACAGCGCTCATCCTCCCCACTGCCCGCAGCTTCGGACGGCATTTGAGTGGTTAATGTGAGGTGGCCACCAGCTCCAGGCGCTGGTCCAGCCCCAAAATCTCTCTCTCCCCCAGAGTCATCGCCACTGCTAGTAGTAACTCGGAAACAGCTGGAACCAGGCAGCTCAACCAGCTTTCCAGGTTTTCTCTCCCCTCTGCCTACCTACCAATTGCCTCCATTCTTGTCAAGTTCCGCCCACAAACTCGAGTCTTCAGCTTCGTCATTCTCGTTATTACCGACTCGCCGCACCAGCATCTCTTTTTAAGGCCACCTCGCCTTTTTCTTTGCGCCCTCGCCAACTGAATCTAACAACACCCGGTGAGTTATAGCCCGGCCAGCCACTAGCCCGCAGCTCCGAGCGCAAGCTTTTTTTTTCTTCTTCTTCTCGCTCCAAAACAACCCCCACTAATATCAGCCAGTTCCCCTCCCACAGCCGCGCCGCAAGTCGAAGCTCGTAACGGAAGCTCGAGCAACGCCCACTCCGCTATCGCCTCTACCTAGCTGAAGGAACCGACAAGAAACATCTTCCTCTCTCTCTTCCTCTCTCCCTCTCGACTCTGCTGCTCCCGCTTGTGCTGCTCCCGCTGCTGCTGCTGCGTCTGTCGCCTCACCTCGTCCTCCTCCTACCGCTTGCTGTCCGCCTAGCTCGTCGTCTCGAAAACACACGTCATGATGTCTGGAGAAGCGTGGCTGTTCCTGTTGGCGGTGTTAATCAACGCCGTCAACCTGTTCCTGCAGGTCTTCTTCACCATCATGTACAGCGACCTGGAATGGTACGGCGCCTCCCCGAAAACAGCCCTGGGCAGCGGCCTCATGCGCGCTCAACGCATCTTCCGCGGCGCCCTCGCTGGGCACATATGGCTGACTTGAAGTGTTTCACATGATAGCGACTACATCAACCCCATCGATCTCTGCAACCGCCTCAACGCCTACATCATCCCCGAAGCGGCCGTCCATGGCTTCCTGACCTTTTTGTTCCTCATCAACGGCTACTGGGTTGCGCTCATTCTCAATCTTCCTCTCCTCGGATACAACATCAAGAAGTGAGCTCTGCTCTCGAAATGGTGGCCTATTGCCACAGACGGAACCCCTGATTTCTAACCTACAATCGCTAGGATCGTCGACAACACCCATCTTCTTGACGCCACCGAGATCTTCCGAAAGCTCAACGTCCACAAGAAGGTTCGTTTTGTAGCGCTGGATCCGCGACACTACCAAGCCTGTCGCTGACATTTTCGCAACAGGAGTCGTTCATCAAGCTGGCCTTCCACTTGATCATGTTCTTCTTCTACCTCTACAGCATGATCGTCGCCCTCATCCGTGACGAGTCTTCGTAAACCAGACGTCGAATTCACCGGCGAAACTACCTAACCCATCACACCAATTTCTCCGGCAGGGCCGACGCGACCAAACATAACGGCAACTCTGACGAAGGGGGGGTGCCGGTAGGGCAGAGTAGGGCAGAACGAGCATGGGACACTGGAAATGGACCGATTATGACTAGAATTACGCTACGATGGAGCAACATGACTTGATGGCGCGGATGACTTTGGGGGGGGCGGCTTCGCATGCAGTTTCAGGCACGGCGTCTGGTGACATGCTGGCGCTTTGAGCTTCATACCGAGAGCGACCCCTTCCTCTCTTCGTCTGGAAGAGATGAAGTTCGAGACCAAGGCTACAGCAGCTTCGTTCTCTTCCTTGTATACGAGGATGGATGCTGCTGGGTCGGGCAGGGTTGGAGTAATGACGACACTTGAATGTGAGGAGGAGATGATTTGGCTGAATGACTAATACAATTAATTGTAAAGAATGATTATCATCAAATGATCCTGACGCTCTACATGTTTGTTGTGCTTCCCTAACTGATACCTTCCTTTGCCTTTTTGGTCTGCAAAATTAAGCGATGCCCCAGCATTGATATTCAACGGTGTTCACATTATCAAGTCATTGAGAGATGATCGTTGCATAGTTTTACGCACAGCCGATCGCAAATACATATGAGCGTTCAAAATGCGACCTAATCCACAGATTTGAGACAATTGCTCCCGGCATCAGCGCAAGACTCGAGCAACAAGCTACACTGTCGTCATAGTGTGTCACGTGACCTAGTCTTGATCAAGACGCGCCACGACTTCTTCCCTCTCGACCTTGTCTGCTTCGGACCAGCAAACCCCAACCGCCGCAATCATGGCCGACTTTGGCGAGTATCCGCCCAACATGGCGCCGCAGGACGCGCTCGTGGTGCGCCAGCAGGCGCAACCGGACCACGAAGTCGTCAAGTACACGGCAGAAGACCTTTCACGGCCCCAGGCCGGCCCAGCCTATCCGTACAAGCAGAAGGAGAACCCGCTCAAGCGCAAGAACGTATTGACGGGCCATGCGGAGGAGATGTTCCTGAGCGAACATTCGTTCCGGCGGAAACACAGAGCGGTGGAGGCAAAGGCCGGGCCCAAGGTCAAGGTCGAGCGGGAAGGCAAGGGAGATGCGAGCATTGCACAGGGCGACGGCGAGTACGTTGGGCCCTGGGCGAAGTTCAAAAAGGATCGATACGAGGAGGTGGAGGCGGTGGGCGAGGACGAGGACGGCTACGAGTACGAGTACGCGGATGAGGACGAAGAAGACGAGGTTGTCGAGAGCGGAACGGTGGTGCAAGCGCCCAAGGGTGCGCTGGCTCGCCGCAAGGAAGTCGAGGACCTGGGCGAGGAGACGACGACGTTCCACGGCTCGGAGGAGTACGACTACCAAGGCCGCACATACATGCACGTCCCGCAGGATCTCGACATCGACCTGCGGAAGGAGGTGGGCAGCGTTACCAATTTCATACCGAAGAAGCAGATACACGGCTGGAAGGACCATTCAGGAGCCGTCACGGCGCTGCGCTTCTTCCCGAAGTCAGGACACTTGCTGCTGTCGGCCGGCGCAGACACGACGGTCAGGATTCGCGACGTGTACCACGACAGGGAGCTGCTGCGGACGTATTCGGGCCACTCCAAGTCGCTATCCGACATTTGCTTCAACAACTCGGGAACGCAGTTCTTGTCTGCTTCGTATGACCGCATGATTAAGCTCTGGGACACGGAAAAGGGCATCTGCATCAGCAGGTTTACTACCGGCAAGACGCCTCACGTTATCAAGTTCAATCCCGATCCCGAGCACTCCAACGAGTTCCTGGCCGGCATGTCGGACAAGAAGATTGTGCAGTTTGATATACGCACGCCGAACCAGGTCGTGCAGGAGTACGACCACCACTTGGCAGCCATCAACACCATTACTTTTGTCGACAACAACCGCCGTTTCATGACAACGTCCGACGACAAGTCGCTGCGCGCATGGGACTACAACATCCCCGTGCCCATCAAGTACATTGCCGAGCCGGACATGTATCCGATGACGAGGGCCGCGCTGCACCCGTCCGGCAAGTACGTCGCCTACCAGAGCTCGGACAACCAGATCCTCGTCTACGGGGCCAACGACAAGTTCCGGCAGAACAGGAAGAAGAGCTACCGCGGCCACAACAACGCCGGTCTGGCGATTGACCTGGACTGCAGCCCCGACGGCCAGTTCCTCGCCTCCGGAGACCAGGCCGGCTACGTGTGCTTCTGGGACTGGAAGACGTGCAAGATGTACCACAAGCTCAAGGCGGGCAACCAGGCCGTGACGTGTGTGCAGTGGCATCCGCAGGAGACGAGCAAGGTCGTTACGGCCGGTCTCGATGGCGATATCAGATATTGGGATTAAAAGAGGCCTGTTGGAAGCGAGCATTGTTCACGGCGTTGGGGGTTGGGTATCCTGAAAATTGGAGTTTTCTCTCTGTAGATAATGAGACTTGCTGGTATGAGGGCGGGCTTTTATAAGGATTCACTTGGCGCTTCCAATGGAAGGAGTCATTTTCTACTTAAAAAGTAAGCCTTGTGTCCATGTGATGTTTGTGATGGATCGCATAGCTGATCACCAACTGGCGGTCATGTCGGGCATCTTGCACTTTGAGAATGAGTCGACATGTCGGAAGGACTTGGTGATCGGACAGACGTGTTTTTTTTTCGAAAGGAAAGATGCCGACAACGATAAGGGGCGTGGCAGAAGGTAATGACCCCTGGCGCTGACACGGGGTGGACAACCTCCTGTTCAGTATAACATATTCAAAGCCCAACGAACTTGACGATCCATACCAAGTTGTGGTTTTGAGATCTCAGCACGTGTTCTTATCTTGATGATAGAGAACAATAGCTGTTTTAATCTCCAGTTTGAGCTTGCATTGAGTAGCGAGGCGAGAAGCAGCGCTGAGATGTTGGGAGCGGTGCTCTGTAGGTGTGAGTGAGTAGATAAGCTGTTGATGCTATCTACCCAGCATACGACGGCACCCATCCAGGGGCTTTTTGGCTTCAAGATACCTCATGGGATTTTCAATTCTTAGTGAGAGCCCATCTTGTTGTGTGATCTATAAAGTCCATGCTAACATACAGGCTGTAAGCCACAAGCCCTCTCTTTGACGATCGTGTGAATTCTCGGTGCTCTGGCAGCTTTCTGCGAGATATCCAAAGCATTAACGGCGCCAATATGGACTCTCAATTACGTTTAACAATGTTACCGGGTCGGATCATAGTTGTAGACATCGCATAGTCATTTAACCACCTTCATAGACGGACACATGGTAAAGTATAATACAAAAATTCGAAAAGGGGTATCATTCGCTCAAAATTCCCAAGAAGATAATCTCCCAAGTTCCTACATCTCCGCCCAAACCCGACTTTTCTGATATGGCCCAGAAGGTAGAATAACGCCTGGATGAGAGAAACAGCAGTAATGCAAAAGCCAAAATAACAGACATTCCCGCACACAAGTCCCGTAAATCACCGACTCTGCCTTTGAAGAGGAGGAAAAGCGTATGCCTCCAAGAGGTAATCGTTGGCCGGGTCCATCCAGTCGGGGGGATCAATGTCTGCGGCCATGGCCTCGGTTGCGGTGTAGAGGACGACATAGCCTTGTTCCTCCTCCTCGTCGGAGTCCTCGTCTACCCCAGACTCGTCATCTTCGGCTTCAGCTTCATCTTGAACAAAGAAGATCATCAGCAACCCATATACTTGTACTCACGCCTACACAAAGATACATGCCTATTGATGAAGAAAAAGCGGCGTAATCCAACTCACCACCGCTCAGATACCCAAGACTTCTCCTCCCCTCATCATCATCATCATCAGCATCATCCGAGTCCCCGGCAGAAGATGACCCGTCCGACAACTCCGGCAGCAGCTGCAATACCATCTCCGTCTTATCAAGCAATAAGACGGAGGTGATGTTACTACCAGCTTCGTTGTTGTTACCGAAGAAGCTGTTGTCAACCACGTCGTCTCCCTCGGGAACGGGAGATGCACCGCCGAGCTCGTCAAACTGCGCAGCGTCCTCGGCGTCGAGGACGTGCGCTCGATAATCGTCGTCGTCGTTGTCGTCGTCATCATGTCCGTCATGAACGACGACGACGACGCCGGGTGCCTCTGCTTCTGGGCGGGCTTCTCGGGCGAGGACAATGAAGGTCCTGTCGTTGCCGAGGAAAGGGAGGCGCACATGTTCTCTGGGAGACATGACTCCTCCTGGGATGAGGTGCCGGGCGTGGGAAATGTAAATTGGATGATATAAGGTAGCCCAGTTGGCAAGGCAGTTGTGTGAAAGTCTTTTGTGTTTTGTCTGAACATGCAGAACATATGGCCCAGGGGAAAGGGAGGTTTTATAGACAGGGCGATGCTTGGATGGGGATCCCATCATCCCAACACTCTGCTCGAGGCGTTCACTCAAGGTTCATGCTTGAAAGAAGAACAAATTTCGCTTTGCATGAGAAGTGGACAAAGGTCTCCTTTTGTCACGATGTTAGCTTTGAGTTTGAGGATGGGTCTTGGAACAGGAGTTGGCATTTGCCCAGAGCAGAAGGGGCTGCTGGGACTGAAACCACCACCATGAGTTCATGGATCGGGCCTCGACGCATATGTTGCCGGAATACCGTGCTCCTACAACTTCAAAGCAAGCCCATCACTGACACAAGAGGGCGTACGATGCTGCATACGGCACTAGTTCATACAAGAACGAGCATATCGCATACAGGACTCTTCTCAACAACTCGTAGACAATCGCTCACTCATGCCGTGGCGCCTCGACTGGCGTCGCAACCATGAGCTCAAGAATGGAATGGACAACCTCCACGGCCGCGAGAGCCGTAATCTCGCCGTTGTCGTCGTAGGCGGGTGAGACCTCGACGACGTCGCCTCCGATAATGTTGAGTCCCTCGAGGCCAGCCAGGATAGTGGTCAGTTCGCGGGTGCTCCAACCGCTGGGCTCTGGAGTGCCAGTTGCTGTGATTTGCACCATTTCCCAAACTGTCAGTCAACTTCTTCCACAAAGCTTCAATCTTGAATTGTAAGAAAAGGGGGACGTACCCGGAGCGAACGCAGGATCGAGAACATCGATGTCAACACTGATATAGGTGCTGCTATTCCCAACTCGCTCTCGGATCCTGTCAATGATGGATTGTACTCCCATGGTGTCAATTTCGCGAGCGGTGATTGTATCGAAGCCGCAGCGTCTGTCGTTTCTCATGTCTGCCTTTTGGCGCATCACGGGGGCGCGGATACCGGCGTGGATGGACGAGTTGAGGATGAGGTTCTAGAGGTGGGGGGGTAAGCTGGGTTGCCATAACAGCTACATGTGTGCAAGGTAGGCGAAGCAAGTACCTCTTCGTGCGCAATGTGCAAAAAGGTTCCATGGTTGAGCCCCCTTTGTTGCTTGTTCAGCTCGATATAATTCGACACATCCGGAGAGATTGCCAGTGTTCAACTTACGCATAATCAGAAATACCACCGCCTTGTTGAACGTCAGCCTCATATACCATAGACAAGGAGAGCTTCCATACCCAAAACTTTCGGATCCCAAGTATCTGTGCCATGATTAGCACGAACCATTTCCTCCAAGCTCAACAAGTCACCAAGGCCTCAATCTTACCGATATGGCTATCAAAGTGAACGACCGACACCGGCCCCCATCGCTTATACGTCGACCGCAGCGCAGACAAAGTCGTTGTGTGATCGCCCCCAAGCGTCACAATCCGCGGAATCGTCGACTTTTCTGGGTGTGCTGTTGTTCTCCCGGACACTGCTCGGTGAGCTTGATCCAGCGTCCTGAGGGCTACCCTGTTGTCGAGAAAGGTCAATGGGGCGTCGGAGCAGTCGACGACTCTGGCCCAGTCTCGTACCGGGTCTCGGCCTTGATATGGGTTGAATGAGCTTTGGTGACATAGGTCTTTGAAGGTTGTTCTGGCGTTGACAATCTCACCAGTGTATAGGCTGTAGCCGTATGCCTTTCTTACGCTCGCAGCTCGGATAGCCTTTGGCCCAAAGCGCGCCCCGGGCCTTGCCGTCACAGCCTGTATCTCACTTTAATCAGTCTGAATTTCATTTGTTTCCAACAGGTGATGACTGACGGTGTCAAAGGGAGCCCCGAGAATGGCAATGTCGAAGCCCTCTGACGAAGTGCTCTCGACGAAGCAGTTTTCATAGGGCACGCTCGCATACGTGCCAATGCCGCCAATGTCGTACGTCGACAGGTCAATCTCACCAACGGCGCCTTCAGAGTGAGCCCAAAAGGGGATTTGGTGGCCGCCTTGAGGTGCGAATTGATGAGCGTTGACGCTCCCGTTTAGTAGCAGCAACAGCCATGTGAGGGGCTTTATGAAGGGGAGAAGGCGAGTCATGACGAGGTGAACTTGATATTGATCAATAGTCGGGCGATAAACTACAGAAGCGCCCGGTAATAAGAGTGGAATATAAGACACAAGCAAGAGTTTAGAGACTGATGAACTATCTGGTAGTTGTTGTTCCTTCGGAGGCCCCCGAGGTCACCCCGCCCAGTTCCATCGACCTTTCACCCACCATTTCAATCGAGACTTTGATGCCACTAAGGCAAGCGGCGATGTCACGCATTCTCGGCGCAAACCGTTACCCATACCCCTGTTCAAGTCTCTTTCAAATTTTCAGCTGGTTTCCTGCTGTCATAACCTGCAGAGAATATATGTGCTCTATGCAGAAGTCCATCCAGTTGCGTCATCCTTGGAGTGTTAAGTAGACAACCTTCTCTTTGAATATCATCTACGTCCCAACCTGGGGGCCTTTACCAGTGCTGAGCGCCCGCCAACCTTCATGACTTTGGGGCTGTCTGAGGAACTTTCTGAATCGCTGTCTGAGAAGCTTTCTGAATCGCTGTCTGAGATAGGTCTCTTCCTCGCTTCGACCGTCTTTGTGACTTTCTTCACCGACACCTCCTCCTTGCAAGGACATGTCGAAATCGGCTGCCGAATGTAAGACAGAGCCATATCTTGTGCAAATCCAGGAATTTCACCGATCAGGCCCTCCAGAGACTGATGCAAGTCGGGCTCAGCAGCAGAACGTCCGAGTCTAAGCCTAAACTCATCTTTCAAGATGCTGCGAAGACTGTTGCTAGAATCGAACGGCAAGCCATAAACGACTTTCGTGTATTGAGAGAGGATGTTAATGTCCACTTCTCCCTCCACAGCCTCGCAAAAATGCGACATTGATTTATCGAGAAGGCTGTCGATAAGGTACTTGTCCGCCAGAGAATATAATGCGATATGAATGGCGATTTCGTGAATCTCCTCAGATTTCTCCCACTGGTAGTATCCTTTGTAGAAAAAGTTGACCATTCGCCGAACACTGTCGATGTCGCAGTCTTTGATCTCGTATCTGCCAGAAGTCTCCTAAGTTGGCGAGCAGAAATAGTTAGATGTGCATACGTGAACCTCTCCGTATCACGTAGATATGACATACCTCAAATGAACCAGTGCACGCTGTCTTGAAGACGGGAGATTGCAGACAGAGGACAATCTTATGCAGCCGTATCGACTGGCCGTTGCAGACGAGTTCAAAGTCACAGAGCTCTGTATTCAAGTGCGCCCTGACGGAGTGAGAACCGGAAAGGTCAGCTTGGAAACCATCTGCCCTCATGACCATTACCCACCTTAGCATCTCGCGAGCTAGATCACAGCCATGTTGCGCATTTATTGGGTCTTCTCCCATTCTCTCGGTGATGATACGATGCAGATGTCGACGATGCAGATGTAACTTGGTGAAGCTGTGAAAAGAAGCAGCAGAGTTTGCGCAAGAGATGGCCAATTAAGAAAGAAAGAAAGAAAGAAAGAAAGAAGTTGACTTGCGTTTCCGCCAGCTGCCGGCAATTGAATTTACGACGTTGGGTTGCTTAGCAGACTGCCGTCGCATTCACTCGCTCATGGAGAGAAGAAGGTTGCTGTGCACGGTCCCAGCTTATGGCAACCCCCCTACTGGCCGTTCATCATTCACCTTGACGCTACTATTGAAGTCAGGAAGTTGGCACAACAACCTACCTAGGTAGCCAGCCAGATGAAGAAGTGCAATTGGTAAGTCAAGCAGGCGTTCTTTGATGCGCTGGCCATCTCATGGTATGATTGAAGGTTGCTTGATACAACTAGTATGTATGAAACACAGAGGAACGAAAAACAGAAATTATAAGAAAACAAACACGAAGTAACAAGAACATCTTTCAAGAGTTCCGAGACTGGTGATTGCAGCAGTCGTTCACGCTTAGTGAACTCCCGTAAACATCCATCCAGATTCGCCCATACAACATCCGGCTACCAAGGTAAAGCGGCGACGTCCGCCCTTTTTGAAACAATGTCCATGTCAACGACGCCCGGCAGATCTTTTTCCATTCATTGCCAGTATCAGAGCAGAAGGAAGAGGAGGTTTCGCTTTTCGTGGAACCACAGGCTCGCCGAATGATGACAACCTCTCTCTCGAAGCAGTTTCCACCCCTGAGTATTGCATTGTTTGCATTTCGATGAAAGCCAACAACACTATCGCCCATATCTTCGTGAAAGTCGGCGAAGAGCTTGGGACGTCCGGTCAGCACAATGCTCACATTTGGGGCAGCTGCTCAATGGCTCTTGGGCTTTTGATGGCTGTTGGGCCGTCAATGGTCGCTGGATAAACGATGTGGCAATATCTCGTGTAAATTCCGGTATGTCGCGAAATAGGTCTTGCAAAACTTGCTGGTCTAGCTCCTCGATGCTGGGGAGTCTCTGTCTGAGCTGTTCAACCATGATCTCGCGAAGAACCTTTCCTGAATTGCACTGCAAGTCGTATACCTGACTTACGTGCCGGAGCAGCACGCTGATGGAGCTCTCTGCCTTGACAGCTGTTCTGAACTTGGTCTCTGAAAGGCTAAGGAGGCCGTCGATGAGGTATACGTCGGCTAGACTGAACATTGTAACATGGGTAACCAATTCGTGAGTCTCCTTACTCTGGTCTTCTGATTTCTCTTGATAGTCGC
Source organism: Trichoderma reesei QM6a (assembly GCF_000167675.1). Taxonomy (NCBI): domain Eukaryota; kingdom Fungi; phylum Ascomycota; class Sordariomycetes; order Hypocreales; family Hypocreaceae; genus Trichoderma; species Trichoderma reesei. Next base: position 605,588 of record NW_006711157.1, on the reverse strand, counting down.
CGGTATACATGTATTCGATCATTTGTTGGAGGGTTTCGAAGCTACAATCATTGATCTCATATGTTCCAGCAGCCTCCTGATCAAGCTTTTAGACGGTGTCAACTCAGCCTTTTCAGAACAGAAGCAAACTCACGAGAAATGGCCCGGTACAGGCTGCTTTTATGACTGGAGACTGCAAGCAAACAATGGCCTTGTGCACCGGAATTGTCTGACCTTTGCATGCCAGGACGAGATCGCATAGCTCTCCGTACTTTTGCGCACTAGAACGACCAGGAGGTAACGTCAGAGCGGACGTAGAGTTAATGCTGTATGATCTCGTTTTGTTTGCCATCCATGTACGCACCTTGCCAGTCGGCTGCACAGCTCAAGGGAATGCGGTACTGAATCGGCTTGTGTCATGGTGCCAGATCGATCGATCGACGAGACTGGAGGTAATGTCAGGAACGCTGAGCAGCCTTCAATTTACTTGGTTGTGAAGTTGAACCTTGCATTGATATCCATAGTTGTAAGGAGTCGCGAATTCTTATATTGCCGCAACCGTTGGGCGCTTCACAAGGCTGCTCACCACCTTTTGCCCAACCGCGAAGAGCATCCCCTGGTATTCGTCGGCAGTGCAGCGGGAGGCCTACATAGGATTCGATCCCGTCTCCGCCAATCATTATGCTGTTGGCTGTGTGACATGCATTCTTTCTTTTTTTTTTTCATCCTCAGCTAAGCGCTTGAATCGCTGACGTTACGAGACGAATGGAGGCGCGTTTGCAACACCACGGGCGTCTCGTCGATCAGGATGAGTGTTGATAGAACTATATCGTCGTATGGGCCTCTCCTATCTGAGCAGATGACGTTGAAGGCCTCCCACCTTTGACAGTGTGGGCGCACTGAAAGGCATCTTCATAAGGCATCTGTAGATGCAATCCTCGTCATTCTGCTGACGCTGATGCCATTTGACTGAAAAATGCCACCGTAGACAGATACGAGAGCATGGTATTACTGGTGTAGTCGTAAAGAAAACGAGCTGATACATCACCAACACCCAACGACGCCTTGTCCATCCTCGTGCCGATACACAGCCCGCGAGAGATATACATGCATCTTCTGCCCTAATCCGTTGCAATCTCAGAAAACCAAACCTGCATCGTCTCTCGCGGACGCAACCTCAACCACTCTACCTCGCAATGCCGCGCTTTCTACGAGCCGCTTCAGCAAAATTCCAAGGCGACACACGCGGGAAATTGGGAGCGGTCGTCGTGGGATTGGCAGGCTTCTCATAGTCGCCGAGCCACGTCGTATACTGCGGCTTTTCAATGTACGACATGGCAAGGTCCTTTGCAAAGTCGGGAATGTCGTCCATCAGGCCCTCCAGCGTCTTCTTAATGTCCGAGTCAGACGGCAGCGCGGCGACCCTCAGCCGGACAGCCTCAATCACGACGTCGCGGAGCCTCTTGCTGCTCTCACACTCGAGGTCGTACACGAGCTTGACGTACTGTGGCATCACGCTGGGCTTCTCCTGCTTCGTGACGACCGCCTTGAACTTGATCTGTGAGAGAGTGCGCAGCCCATCGATTATATACTTGTCCGCCAGCGTGAACATGGCGACGTGGATCAACATTTCCTCAGAGGACTCTGTCTCATCGGATGCCTTGGCGTCGTAGTCTCCGTTGTAGAAGAAGTCCACCATGCGCTGGACGCTGGCAAACTCGCAGTCCTTCATCTCATATCTCCCCGAGGCCTCCTATAAGTGTGTGTAAGTGTTAGCAGCAGCACTCTTGTGTGATTCCTTGGGCTTTCATAAAAGTATCACGTAGAAAGGTGAGCCGGCTACCTCAAACAAGCCGGTGCACGCAGCTCTAAGAACTAGAGATTGCAAACAGACGACGAGCTTATGGACCCTGATTGTCTGGCCATCGCAAACGAGTTCGAGATCGCACATCGCGCCCTCCGTCTGCGCGCTGTTGGAACGCGTTGAGCAAAGACAAACACGCAAAATCAGAGCGAATGCTTCAATGCTCACCTCGTCATGAGCATACAAAGACTAATAGCGTGCGATTGAGTAAACAGGTCACCCATCTTGACGCGTCTCTAGAATGGAACTATTGAAAGGAGAAGCAACCGAGGTGAAAAGGGGGAGGGGGGGCACGGCGAGCAAGACGGGTTGCTGCTTTCGATACTGAGAAACCCCGGGATATAAACAAAAAGTCGAGAGTCCCAGCGCACATATATATATATATATACATATGCAATAATTGCCCTGTCGATTCTGCCCAATCGCCAAGAGAAAGCGTTACGCGCCATCCCAGGTCTGTCCCGCCGAGGTCTGCAGACAGGATTCGCACATAACCATGCTCCGTACCATCTGCGCCAATCCCGGACGATGTGACCTGCTGTTGGTTGTGCGACATGCATCAGCGCCTTGCTAGGTATGCAACTCGCAGAAATGCGGTCTCCCCAGCCAAGAGCTGTAGCCGCCGAGGCAGACTCATAAAGCGCATTTGAAACACGACAGGCGTCTTGTTACTTGGGCTGAGCGCCGCTTGCATCTGCAGGTAAGTAGGTACTTATTCTTGGGTATGGCCTCACTGATAATGAGGTCAAAATACGACTACCTAGGTAGTAGTATACGATAACAAGCCAAAGTATTTGTATATGAAGATGTTGACCTTATAGTCTAGAATCTCTCGCTGCCTTTACCTGTTTATGACCTGTATATGAAAGGCCCTAGAGTAGTTTCGAAGATGATGCTTTACTTTGGAGTGCTACCTGACAGAACTCTGTGCCCGGCCTCGCAACTTTCTTAGAACATTGAATGAGACACACGGGAAGCGACGTTGAGGTTGCTTGCTTCTTTTCGAATGGAAAAACATAAACAAAGAGGGATCCAAGATCAAGAGTCCAGTAGATGGCCCTTGGACCCAAAGTGGTAGCAAATGTCTTCGTCTGTCCGAAATATACACCATAGACGATAGACGTCCTCAACGCTCAAAGAAACGCTCCATACCGCAATCCACCTCCCATATACTCAAACATCACTCTCCAATCCCCATCCCAACTCATCATCTTTACCCTCAAACCCCTAACTATACCACTGCATATCCTCAAAAAGCTCAACATCCCTCTCGCTCAGCCCCTCGCACCCCCCACACCCGCACCGAAACCCATAGCACGAATACAAGAGCTCTGGACTCAAATTTTTCCCATAAGAAATCTTGAGTTCGCGTCCAGCAGCGACATCCCTCCTCACCACCATCTCCAGCGCACGCGTCCCCTCATCGACCCGGTATTCCACATTATTCACCGGGAAGCACGCGTGGTTGAAGCGAGCCGCAATGGGAAACAGCCCTGCCACATAATGTCCGACGGCGAAACTGCATTTCAAAACCTCTCATGTAATGGTTAGCTGTGTCGTGTTAGGTGGAAAGTGAGTTGTTGCGATGGAGGTGACGGCAAGTTGAGACTTGCCAGTTGGTGTGCCAGATCGCGGTAATCTTGGGAGTATCCCCCTTGATGAGCTCGTGCGCGTGGAGGCTCAGCGCAACTTCTCTGTCCTGCACGCTGAGCTTGTAAAACTCTCGTATAATGTTGTGGCTCTCTGCCACAAAGAGTGGAATCTCTCTCAGGATCACGTCTCCTTGTCTGAGATCTCGCGTGGCAAACGCTCCCCAGCCGGCAACGCGAGACTTTGCAACCTGAAAGTACTCGTTCCGATATTCAGGGCTGGGCGACAGCTTGCGGGTGAGGGGAAGCATAAACCGTGTTTCTGGCTCTCCTTCTTTCTTGGGCTTCTCCTCCGCCTTGGAAGTCTCGGATATAGTCAAGTCGACGAGTGCACCTAACAATGTCTCTTCTTGCAGTAACTCGACGCCGGTCGCGGTTGTCTCGAGCGTCTCGCTCATTTTTTCGCGGTCTTCACATGTTGTTTCTTCCGAGCTCGGCGCCTCACTCCGCGTCTCTATCGTGCTGCTCAAATCTCATCAGCCACTTTCCCAACAAGAGAGAGAGAGAGAAACAGTAGGAATCAACCTGATGGTGTCCTCTTCCTCCGTAATCTCCTCTGCAGCCTCATCTCTCGTGACGCTGAATAACCATGGAAGCTCAGTCGATAACCGCTTCTGCCTCCTCTCGTGTGTCTGTATAGGGATCGGATAGATGTCGGTTTTGGGTGTGGTGGTAGCGGAGCTGGTCGCATTTTCTCTATAGAACGGTAGACTGCAGACAAGCTCTAGCCTTCCTGACCAGGGGTGTAACAACGCGGCAACTGTCACGGAATAAGCCATCTTAAGAACAAAAAGTGATCAGAAGAATAAGGCGAATGTGAATCTGGGAATCTCCAGTTTTGTGCCGCTGGGTTGAGTAAAGTGAGCCTGTTGTGAACGGGGAAAGCGAGCACACGAATATCGATATTGAGGGCCTGTTAGCAAAGGAAGCAAAGAGCAAAGTCAAAATTAATAGCAAAGGTTAAGTGCATTTGTGGCTGAGCAGAGCCAAGAAGTGAATCTGTGAAGAAGTGAAGAAGTGAAGAAGCATGTTGCTGCTTTAATACGTGCAAAGTGCCCGTTTGCATTGATTCAGGTCACGAGACTGCGAAGATAGCTGCAAGATCTCAAACCCTCGTCAGATAACCCGTCACGCCTAAAGAGTACAACGGTGAAGCTATATTGCATGCATTGTAGTGGCAATCAAGGCACCTCACTATCATCACAGACAGAGCTGCTCCATTCAACGGGAACAAGCTGTCATCACACCGCTCCTTATCTCCAAAGCCAGTATCACCAAAACAAGCATTCACCACATTCAAAGATCATGCCGTGGCACACGAGCAACTACAGGACTGCATATCGATTAACAAATTTTGAGTAAAGAATAACTCTCCGTGTATAAGGTAACCCATGATGCCTTGTAAACAACCGCAAGCCAATGCCCAAGTTCCATTTGACGCCATCCATGCATGCTTTCTCCTTGTGCTCATTCCCGTGTGTAACGACGCTACCCTCAGAGTCCCATTCCACAAGGCCGTAAACATTCTCATCGAGGAGACCATCCACCTCTTTGCCATTACATCCAGCACCAAAGGTTTGTTCCAAGGTATCTGCCCACCCCAATGAGCAGCAGTGACCCTAACAATACGCTGAACATATTCCTAAGCAAAGTCATCTCAGATCACACCTAAAGGCCAACCTAACAGAGTGCAATCACGCACGATCAACGCCAAGCTTCCTCCTCGGGCGAAGCGGACAGTCTCCCTGACAGTCAGGACACCGCAGGCAGCCCGGCTTAGACCACACCTTCCTGCATCTGCAAACCCAGAGGTCCCGCCCCGTCCTTGTAGTAAGGCAGTCGAAGGGGGCGTGAATCCCCGTGTCCACGCCGCACGAGATGCAGAACCTCCGAAGCATGACGAGTCGATCCGACCGCGGGTCCGGCTCTCGATCACGGACAATGTGCCCATGGACGTCGACGTAGACGGACAGGGGCTGCAGCATGTCAAAGTGCTCGGGCGATCGCACGCGGAAGCAGACGTAGCACTCAAAGTTGCCCGGCTTGTAGTCGTGCCCCTTTTCGCTGGGGCGGTGCTGCGGAAAGTCTTTGGCGGC